>NC_067399.1:149125443-149432943 GCF_016432865.1 Antechinus flavipes
TAATATTTTTGCTAAGAAAGTCCCAAATAGGGTCACAAAGTTTCAAATACTATTGAACAAGTGAAAGACAACAGTAAAACAGAAGATCATTCTCAGCTGGCCATACCTACATAAGATTAGAATCCAAGAAGGTACATTGTGAGCAGAGTCCCCTTTATCTAGCAAAGCTTTATTCAAAGTTTAAAAGATTTCCTACTTGGCTCTTTGTCTGTGACCTTGGACAAATTACCTCACTTCTGGGGGCAATAGCTTTCTCATCTGTAAAAATGAAGAGTTTGACAGGATCCCCCAAGATGCTTTCCAACTCTAAGATCCTCTGACCCATCTCTGAGTTAATCTTTCAACATGAGGCCAAAACTTTCTCCTCTGAGTCAGGCATTCTTAACCTGGGTCCCTGAACTTTAAAAAAAAAAGGATTTTTTTTTTTATAGTGTATTTCAACATCATTTGTTCCTTCTGCAATCGTGTTTATTTTATGCATTTTAAAACATTATTCTGATAAGGGACGCACAGTCTACCAAAGAGGACCATGTCAGGAAAATAGTTCAGAAACTCTACTCCATGTAATTATTATCTTTCAAAGGCAAAGAATTTGCTACTGGGGCATCTGGATAGCCTAACTACAGATCTGCACACATTCTTCTAGACAACCTGACCCATGAGTGTTACTGGCCAGTAATTGTTAGTAACATTATGCCCCTCCTTACCATTTATGACTAATATTACACCCCTTCTTACCATATGTGACTTCTTCTTTTCTCTGTCTTTTCCCTTTCTTTTTATTTCACTGGCTTTGTGGGGAAGAGGGGAGGGAAAGGAGGGAGGAATCATTCTCTCTTAGTTTCTTCATCTCCTGCTGTCCCATTCCCCTTGTAAGCAAAGCCAGTATGATGCAATGGACAGATTCTGAATCTAAAATGAGGAAGCTAAAATCTACCTCTAATATTTGATAGTTGTATGACTGTGGGCAAATCACAGAATCACAGAATTTGAGTTAGAAAGGACCTCAGGCCCATCCAGTCCAATCCATACCCCAAAGGAATCCCTAATATGACATACTTGAGAAATAGTCACCAGCTCCTCTTGAAAACTTCTATTGAGGGTAGGCTCACTTCCAAGGCTCAACTTCTGAGACTTAGTTTCTTCATCTATAATATGTACTTAATAATATTTGTCATACACCCACAGGGTTGTTGTAAGAATCAAATGAGACAATATACAATATGTTTAACATTAAGGAAGGAAGAAAGGAAAGAAGGCAGGAGGGAGGGGGAAAAAAGAAGGAAGAAAGGAAAAAAGGAAGAGAGGGAGAGAGGGAAAGAAGGAGGAAGGAAGGAGGGAAAGAAAAAAGGAAGGAAGGAAGGGAAGAAGGAAAGAAAAGAAAGGAAGGAAGGAAAAGAAGTGAGGGAGGAAGGGAAGTAGGAAGGCAAAAAAGCTCCTAAGGAGCTCATAGTCTAATGGGTGATCCATGGGAGAGATATTATGAAAGAACTATGTGTAAAGAAGGTACATTCTAAAAAAATTGATGATCATCAAAGTAAAGGCACTAACATCAAGGAGGATTAGGAAAGGCTTTCTTTCAGGGGTCCTCAAACTTTTTAAATAGGAGGCCAGTTCACTGTCCCTCGGACTATTGGAGAGCCGGACTATAGTAAAAATAAAAACTTTGTTTTGTGGACTTCATAGCCCTGGGTGAGGGGGAATAAATGTCCTCAGCTGCCGCATTTGGCCAGCGGGCCATAGTTTGAGGACCCCTGCATGAGATTTTAGCTGGAATTTGAAGCAAGTCAGAAGAATTAAAAGATAAGGAGGGAGGAAAAAAATAGCTGAAGTTAGAAGATAGTATCTTATGGTAGGAGAACAAGGAAGCCAATGTCACTGCAACAAAGAATACCTGGTGGAGTGAGGGTAGGATATGAAAGCCTTTGAATGCCAAACAGAGGACTTTGTATTTATTCTAGAAATGATAAGGAGCCCCTGCAGTTTGTTGATTAAGATGTATATGTCCATGTGAAAGAGCATTGGGAAGGGGAGAAGGAGAAGTGAGAGGAAAAGAGATAGGGAGAGAGACAAACAGACACATGGTCACATCTGAGGTTTAGGAAGTTCACTGTGGCAGCTGAATGGAAAACTGGTGAGTCCCTTGTGACAAGGAAACCAACCATCAGGTATTTCAGTAGTGTAGACATGAGGTGGTAGGGACTGGTAGCAGTGTCAGAAGAAAGAACAGAGTGTAATCAACAGGCTTTGAGATATAGGATGTAAAAGAGTGTGAGCAGAAAATGTCACCTGGTTGCAAGCCTGTGTGTATGAAGCGCTCAGGGAGGCTAACACTTCTGGTGTGAAGATTTGCAAACCCTTTTCAGGCTGTTCATTCATTTTTGATGTCTATCTGCCCCCTCCCCCCCTAACTCTTACCTGTGGCTCCAAGAATGGTAGCATGTACAGAAGCTGCATTCTAGTAAAACCATCTCATTAGATGAGCTAACCCAGGTAGAGGATAACCACGAGGCCACAAACTTATCGGTGAGTTAGAAGGATGTCTACTCCCAAACACATGAAGACTTCCCCCTTGATGGAATAGACAGATGAGAACAGTTTCTTCCAGTGGCCATGTAGAAGGCCAAATCAGGCTCTATGGAATTCTTGGAACTTGGCAAGACATCAGAGACTCCAAGGTCATCTGTTGCATCCCAGGTCATTACCAGTACTTTTGACTTTTATCTTGCCATCAGTCTTTGATGACTCTAGAATAGAGAGGCTGACCAACTCTGCTCCATTTCAATTCACATGCAAATCAAGACATCATCCATCACCCACTATTTTATTATTTAGTTTTATATAAATATATTATTTTAATATTAACTCTTTTATAATTTTTCTATCTTTCTATTTCATATGTGGGTGAGGAAGCAACAGGTGAAGATACAATGGGAGCTGTAACCACAATCCTACACACAGGCAGAGAAAGTCCCAAACATTGGGTTATATCACCTCACTGAACTTAAAAAGTAGTGATATTTGGTGGTTCCTTGGGTTCAGAGGAGCTTTCTTAAAGTACCCCATTGCTCACCTGATGGTGTAAAAGAGGGACTAGAAAAGGTGTTCTAAAAATTGTCTGCTTCATCCAACCCTTGCCTGCTTATTATGGCAGGCAAGGATTCTACCCTGCATTTGAAACAAAAAAAATGTAAAAATTTTTCTGCAAAGATGTTTTTATTTACTACTGATACCTGGAACATGCACATACTTGTGGACAATGTGAAATCCAGTAAACTTGAGAGACAAACAGCTCTTGTTGCTAGAGAACTTAGCAGGTACTGCATCCAACTAGTAGCCCTTAGTGAAACAGGGTTTACAAAGAAAAGTCAGATCACCGAAGCCAGAACCAGATACACATTTCTCTGAGTGGCCAGTATGATAACGAGCACATGAAGAAAGTGTGGATTTTACCATCAGATCTAATCTAGTTGGCAAATCTCCCAAGCAGAGTGAATGATAGGCTCATGATAACATGATTGACACTTGCAGGAAAGATTGTAAAGCCACCATCATTGGTGCATATGCTCCCAAAATGATGTGCCCTGGTAAGTTAAAAATTCTACAAAGATCTTCATCATCAATATGCTAAAAGAAGATGAGGTTGTAACTCTGAGTCATTTCAGTACCAGAGCACAGACTGCTGTAGTATTCAATTTCCTGCTGGGGGTATTCAATAATTCTTCTTCAATTAGAAGTTTGGCTAGACTAGAGAGTAATTGATTGCAACCTGAAGTCTATAGTCAGTAGCTTCAGTATTTATCAATGATGGTCTGTTGTGAACATTATGGAAGTGTTTAATTCATCTCTCCAGAATCATGTCCATATCACTGATCCCTATGGCTCTGTCAGTACTGAGTAATTAAGAAGTATCAAAAGTCTTTAGTTCATAGTCTTCAGGGCATCATAGAAGTGGTTTGGATTGTTGCTGTGAGTCTGATTCGACTGAGTAAATTTGGGTCTGATTTGGTATGGTCCCTAAGCAAGGAACCCTTGGGAGGAATCAGAAAAATCAACAGCAGTAGTCACTTAGTACTGAAGACTTATGTTTCTCATGACCTTCTCATCACCAACACTGTCTTCTACTTACCTGACTGCAAGAAAGGATTGTGAATGCATCCTGACAGCAAACATTGGTATTACTAAATTATGTCATTGTAAGGGAAATAGACACAGGATGTGAGAATGATGAAGACTATGTGTGGCACAGAGTGCTGGACCAATCATAGACTTCCCCTTTCTAAGTTAAGCATTGACATTTAACAAAAGCAGTAGCCCCAAGGCAAAAGACATCTGTTAGGAGACTCAACATCAACAGATTAGAGCACTTCTCCATGCATGAACAATTTATTGATGGCCTGGAGGGAAGGCTGAATCAGCATGCAGTAAACAGTGGAGTGGAAAAGAGTGGGCAGCTTTCAGAGAATTGGTATACTAGCACCACATTTACTAACCTAGACCAGATCATTTATAAACATCAAGATTGGTTTGATGAAAAGGATAGGGAAATTCAGAAGCTCCTAAATGAGAAACAAGAATTCCACGGGGTTTACCAACAGGACAGCTTATCTGTCTTTAAAATGGCAATGTTTGATTCCATCAAAAGTAAAGTACAAATGAATCTTAGAGAGATGAAGGATTCTTGGCCCAGTAAGAAAGCAGATCAGACTCAATTTTACACTCACAACAACAATCCAAATTACTTCTCTGATGCTCTGATGACTATGGGCTAAAGATCTTTGGGGCTTCTCAATTACTTAGCACTGATTAGAGCTACAGAGATCAGCGATATGAGCATGGTCCTGGAGAGAAGGGTTGAACACTTCCAAAGTGTTCACAACAAACCACCATCCATTAATGCTGAAGCCACTGACTGTAGACTCCAGGTTGCAGTCAATCCCTCTCTAGCCAAACTTCTAACTGAAGAAGAGATATTAAATGGCATCAGGTTCCTTTCAAAGCAGCAGAGCACCTGGCACTGATACCATCCCAGCAAAGAATGTACTAGACAAGGGGTCCACCACTCATAGAAAAGCTGACTAACATCTTCCAGATTGTATGGTAAGAGTAAGTTATCCCTCAGGAAAGTGTGTGTGTTTCCAATAGGCTGTCCTATGAAAATCTCTTTCTTGCTAGAGACCTTCTTATTGAGTGATACTTAATCTGGAAGATTAGCATCTTCCTGAGACAGAAAGGGCTGAGAAATGTTTCCTGGCCAACAACTCTAGAAGAAATTCCAGAAGCAGAATAGAGGTTTGTACATAACATTTATTGATCTAACCAAGGCTTTTGATACTATCAGGCATGAGGGCTTGTGAAAGATCATGGCAAAATTTTGTAACCCAGAGAAAATCATCATTATTGAATACTAGTTTCATGATGGCATACTCACATAGGTTCTGGATGAAGGATGATACTCTCATGCTTTCTCACCAAAAACATAAAGCAGGGCTGTGTGCTCACTCCCATGGTTTTAGCATAATGTTTTCAGCCATGATGTCAAATACCTTCAACAAAGCTGAAAAGAGCATCAAGATCAGCTTCTGCACTGATGGTAAATTTACTTGAAAAAGCTGAAAACCAAGATCAAAGCAGAGGGGAAGTTGGACCTTGAGTTTTTGTTTCCAAATGATTGTGCACTCAATGCAGCCTCTGAGGCTGAGCTACAAGAATGTGGATTGATTCTCTGCTACCTGTGCTAATTTTGCTTTGACAATCAACACCAAGAAAATGGGTCCTTCACCAGCCACCACTCTATGCACTGTGGGGCCATGTAGCTGTGTATTTGTAGATACTTGAACATAAGTAAAAATAGTGAAAGATGATATATACATAAGATTTTCAAAATGCTATGGATGCATTATTTCATCTGAATCTCAGAATAATCCTGTGAGTTAAGAAGCAAAGGTCATACTATCTCCATCCAGAAGCACCTGAACTTCAGAGAAGTAGTTGAGTAACTTGTCCCAAAGTCACATAGGTAGTTGTCAGGCTAAGCCAGCCTGGTCTTATCTGGCTGCAAGTCCAGAACTCTTTCTGTGAAGTCTTTGTGCATCTGATGATATAGTAAAGTTGCAGATTTGTTGCCATGTCTAGCCTATGGTAGTGACTCCATTAATATTGATTCAACTCCATTAGCTACCTGGAAAGGATTCATGTGATCCTCATATGCTGTTGGCTTTAATAACAATAACAATAACAAAACAAAAAAAAACTGGCAAATCTAACAATCAAGAAAAATACTTTTTCAGGTAAAGGATAATTTTCTTGTTGGTTCTTTTTTCAGGCATTGAATTTTTTTTTTAAAAGTGTGTACTCACTTTAGAAAAAACAAAACTTTTTGAGGTTTTTTTTTAACTGCCATATATGACAAAGGAATATGTGGGTGTTCAGAATCTCAGAGTTGGAAGGATCTCAGAGGCCATTTCATTTGACCCAAGAATACTTTCTGCAACAGACTTGACAAGTGGTCATCTGGTTATTCCTTACAGACCTTAAAGTAGTAGTTCTTGACCTTTTTTGCCTTTAGTAGTCAGGTGAAATCCATATGTCTTTTTTTTTAGAATAATGTTTTTAAATGCATAAAATAAAATGTATAAGATGACAAAGAAAATCAATTATACTGAAATATACTTAGCAAAATGTTTTTAAAAAACAAGTTCACAGACCCCAGGTTATGAACCTCTATTTTAGGGTATGGAGACCTAAGAACCTAGGTGAAAAGGAAAGCCTTCTGAGAGAGAACCTTTTATTTTTCTGAATAGCCCATTCCACTTTAGGGTAGCTCTGATTTTCAAGTGATATTAAGAGAGAAAATATAAACAGAGCATCAGTAGGAACCATATTTACTCCCATTTCTGTGTACTCCACACTTTGAGGCTTTGTAGGAATGAGTTCATTCTGTGGATCATCCACAGAAAATCTTTTAATCCTGGTATGGGTAACTCCTGTTACTTAGTTCAGATGTTTCATCCAAACTTCAGTTGGTATATGCCCAAGGAATAAAAAATTCATTTTAATATTGAACAAAACATATTAGGTAAGCAAAAAAATCCTGCAACAGACTGTGGCAAAATGTGGCATTTTAAAATTGATTTAACTTTGAATTATGTGTACTAAATGATAGACTATAGAATCATGGCTGGATTTAGTATTGGAAGATCCCTAAAAGACCTTCTTCTTCAGCCCCCTCATTTTATAGAGCAACAAATTGAGGGAGGGGAGTTAAATGATTTTTCTCAAGGTCATACAGTGTTGGGAATTTGAGCTTCTGTTCTCTACTTCTAGATCCAACCTTCTCTTCATTGTACCAGACTCCTTCCCTTAATTCTCTAAGAGAAGATCACTGAATATTAAAATCAGACCTAGAATGGATCTTAGATGTGTGTCCTGTCCATTCTCTTCATTTTACAAACGAAAGCATTGACGCTAAGGGAGGCTAAGTTACTTGCTCAACGTCATGCAGATAGTAAGCATTAGGGGTAAGATGTTAATCCAGATCCTCCAGTCCCACTGAGTCGGGTATTCTGCTGCCTTCTGTTACACACCAAAACCTGGGGATTCCTGAAGCTGAAGCTTTGGTGTGTGCCAGTGGATTGTTGTGGTGCCATGTAGGATAAAAGGCTTGCTGCATGTGGGACTTTTTAACTTGCTTCAGTTTTTATAGAAAAAGTTATTTTTTCACAAGTTGTGCTAGTTGGATGGAAATTTGTGAGGTTTTTGTTGTTGTTGTTTTTCTCTAAGCAGAAGAGTTTCTGATGGTCTTGTATGTTTGCTTTCCAAATGATAAAACACTTTGGCAGGAGATTCATACTAGCGTACCTCCCTCCAGAAAGAAATCTTCAGATTGTTTGCTTGGGGAAGCACAGGAGGAGGTGGGCGGCAAGATATGTAGATGATAATTTGGTCTGAGGAAATAAGTAGAAGGGTTTCAATACCTACTGTCTGAACAGCTGACACGTGCAGGAGGCCTGTTGGGCTGGAGGGGGACAGTTTGCCAGCTGTTTAGAGAGGCCCACGTTGTGGGAATTATTTCCCAGTGAGGCTGCCCTAGCATGGACATAGCCCAGCCATCTAATGTGTCTGAAACATTTCATTAGTGATGCTTTAATACCTGATGGGTGTCCCAGTTTTCCCTTGGGTTTTGAATCCCTCTTTCCCTATTTTCACCAGAAAAAAAAAAGAGGTAAATTTTGTTAGAGGGGGCCTTTCTTTATCCTCTGTCATTCTTCCCTCATGGTGGCAGTCTTTCTAAACAGAACTCTTCCTTTGCATTACATAATTACTGGAGAAAAATTCATAATTCTGGACTATCCCAGGAGTCAAATGTCCTTCCAATTCTCAAAGCTGATTCTCCTTCTAGGAGCATACATTCCCCTACCTTGATGTGAACATAACTTGCAAGGAATGCTGGGTTTTCGCTACAAGATGACTTCACCCTAGCATGGGAATGGATGGCCATTGAAGAGAGAAGAGGGAATTTTCCACATGACCGCTCCATTGATTTTCCTCCCCCGCTCAGGAGGCTTAAAAACACCCCAGCAAGCTGGTTGTCTAGTGTTCTTTAAATTGTCATTGTCATAAAGATTATTTCTGCTTGACTTCTCCCACAGTTCTCCTCTTCCCCATACTTGCTCCAGGAATATCGCCCCACTCAGGGGACAAGTAATTGAGCCATTTTGTGAGGTACTACTGGTCCCTAAAGCAAACTGACTCCGATTCTCTCACGGTCCCTTTTGTTGGGTTTTGTGTTTTGGAGAAGGTGAAGCACACAAGTACTGGGGGCCTCTGCTGTCTTGCTTTCAATGGATAGTTGCCATGGTAACCAAACATCTAAACAGGCTGTTTGTTGAGGGGACTCTCCAGGCTTCGAAGGCAGCAGGGAGCTATAGCTTGTATAGGTCAGGTAGCAGCTTAGGGTTTTTCCCTCACTCCTCCATTCTAACTGCTCTTTCTTTTTTCTCTCTGTGTAGGTGGCAGGTCCTTTATAACCTTAAACCTGCTCCCAAACAGTTAATTACAAAGGCTTTTCTTTGCCCCACCCCACATGCTTACTCGCCCATGGCACAGAACTTCACAGCAACTTTCTGAGTCTACTTATTCTCAACACCGAAATACTAGATCTAGCTTCAAACTAGGCAGTCAAATGAGGGTTTCCAACAGATCTATCTTTAGATGCAGATGATAAAGGAGGCAAAAATTTCTCTCCAAAGCTGGTTTTTCTCTGCCCCAGGTGCCCAATTCCTTCATCTGCAGCTTTCTAAACCACTGCCTTTGGCACTTCATAACTGTGTGACCTTTAACTTCCATGGGCCTCAGTTTCCTCATCTGTAAAATGATTAAAGGGCCTCTGAGGTTTCTAGACATATAAACCTAAGAGCCTTTGATATTCTAAGCAAGACTTCATTATGTTCCGGGCACCATACCGGGCATGAGAGATATCAAGACAAAAATGAAACATTCCCTGCCTTCAAGAAGCTTGTGTTCTACTTGGAGAAGAGAAGGGGGAAGAAGACCAACAATATGTGTAAAGATGTATAAATAACAATACATATACAAAACTTTTAGCTTCTTTGAAAGCAAGGGCTATTTACCAGTGTTGCTTTTGAATACTCTGTGTGCCACACATAGAAGATGCTTAGTTAAATCCTTACTAGATTAGATTGACATGGATCTCAATACTTCTACTCTCTGAATTCTTAGTCACTAGACCTCTGATCATTTTAAATCAAAACAAAGAAGATAGCATATCAAATGAGAGACCCAGATGCCAGTCTGTACTACATTGTCACTAACCTATTATGTCACTTTGGCCAAGCTCTTCACTTTCCTGGGCCTACCTTGAGGTTTGGTATGCTAGAAAAAGTAGAAGGAGGACTCCAGCAGAGCAGGTGGTGGGCAGGCCAGATGTAAACTTCACCTATTTTAGAATTTTGCCTTGTACTTGTCCTGCTGAGTGGTCTTCATGTAGGCCTAAAAATCTCGATTTAACCACAGGAACAACTGACATTTATATTGCATCTCAAAGTGTGTGTGAGACTTTAGAGTTGTTTTCATTAACTTTCTGCAGCAGTCTGAAGGTGGATCACAGAATCATAGGATTGCCGGTTAAAAAGAACCATATTTTACAAATATGGAAACTGAATTCCAGAAAGGAAAGTAATTGCCCATAGTCACATAGGATTTGTTCTGTGATTTGAACCCAAACGTCTGATTCTGAAAACAGCGCTTGTTCCTTGACACCCATTTATGACAGTCTTGAAACTAAGATTTCTCAGTGACTATAAGTAAGTCATCTGCTGATGTTGCTGGTACTGTGCTAAATGTCTGAAGCATGTCCAAGTTAACCACATCTGGCATGTGGCATTATAAAAATGGCCACATTTGAGAATCAAGAGTGCCCAAATAAGAAAATTTTTCTTCCCTGCCATTCACTCTTCTCAACTCCCCTTGACAGTTCAAAATCAAACATCTCGGAAAATTAAAAAAAAAATGCAGGTTCCAGTTATAAAAGTAGAAGTGCAGATTTTCAACAAGATCAGCTGACTGTGCGGGACATATATAGCTGAATTCTGTGGGGATCATTGCCTATGGGTGCTTGACAGAGGATTGATTTAGAAGCACTTCCTACAATGGTGGATCTTTGATTTCCTATCAGCCCAGCATTAAAGGATATATCTGATTGCAATCTCTACAAAAAAAAAAAAAAAAAAAAAAGATAAGGAATAGTAGGCAAAAATGACAGAAACAAGATAATCAGAAATTTTCAGTGGAAATGATAGGTAGGAATTTGAGAACAAGATTTGATCCTTAGGGAATAAACTAGGGAAACAAAGGGGAGGGAAGAGAAAGAGGGAAAATGGGAAAAGGGGAAGGGAGGGGAAAGAAGAGGAGAGAAGGAGGACATGCTTAGTCAAAAAGTTCATCATTTCACCATTTAAATATAAAAGTCAGGCTTCTGATATCCCCAGGAGAATTTCCCAAGTGACTTAACCAAGAAGTATAGAAATTCTGTCAGGAGATTTTAGTGGTGTGGGTCAAGAGGGCCAAACAAACTTAGGAGTGAGGAATCACTATGGACATGATAACAGTTCTCTAAGTGCAGATTTAAGTTGATATTAACACCTTTGTTATGCAGGAAGTTGTACTTGTTTAGACTGATCTAAGCAGCACCACAAAGTACAGGACTGAAGCTTCTTTTCTTTGCTCTGAACTAACCACATTTGCTCTTTGATTAATAACTAGAAATGTCATGAGTGTTAGGGATAAGCTTTCTGAAAATTTGCACTTGCCCACCTTTTTCCTATTTTCCTTCTTGCATTTGATATGCTATCTTCTTTGTTTTGATTTAAAATGATCAGAGGTCTAGTGACTAAGAATTCAGAGAGTAGAAGTATTGAGATCCAAGTCAATCTAATCTAGTAAGGATTTAACTAAGCATCTTCTGTCTGGCACACAGAGTATTCAAAAGCAGCATTGGCAAATAGCCCTTGCTTTCAAAGAACCTCCTTTCTTCTGAGGATGGGGAGGAAGAGAGAGATACAATATGCAAAAATATTTCTATATGTAGGCTTCTAGGAAGCATAGTGGAGAGAGAGCTGAACTCCAGATCAAAAAGACCCGAGTTCCAATCCTCCCAAAGACACATCCAAGTTGTGTGACTCTTTGCAAGTCACTTAATTTCTAAATTTTCTAGGTTACCTCATCTGTAAAATGGGGATAATACAGCCACTATTTTGTGGTTTGTATTACATGAGATAAAAATAATAGTAATAGCTTTGCATTTGATTTTCATAGCAACCATGGGACACAGATACTATTATTAGCCCCATGTTACAGATAAGTAAATTGAATTAAAAAGAGATTAAATGATTTGCCTATAGTCACACAGCTCAGAAATGTCTAAGACCAGATCCTAACTTTGGTCCCCTTGATTCCAAGTCACACATCCTATCTGCTGCACCACCTAGCTATTTCATATTTCTAAAGCACTTTACAAACCTTACTACGCTTGTGTTCGTTCTCTCTCTCTCTCTTTCTTTCTCTCTCTCTCTTCTCTCCCTTCCTCTCTTCTCATCTCTCTCTCTCTCTCTCTCTTTCTCTTTCTCTTTCTCTTTCTTTCTCTTCTCTCTCTCTCTCTCTTTCTCTTCTCTCTCTCTCTCTCTCTTCTCTCCCTTCCTCTCTTCCCATATCTCTCTCTCTCTCTCTCTCCCCCTCTCTCTCTCTCTTCATCTCTCTCCATCTCTCTCCATCTCTCTCTTCCTGTCTCTCATCGAATCTCTGTCTCTCTGTTCCACTCTCCCAAAGATCTATTTCTACATAACTTTTTCCATCTTTCTCTTCTACCCTTACTTTTGACAAAATATGAAACAATAGGTTTATCTTGCCAGGATTAACACTTAGAGGCATAGCAAGAATTATCTTAAACTGGAGGTATGCTCATCTTTTTAAGCTGATTGAAGAGACAGGAATTAGAGCTGAGCCTTTTTTGGCTAAAAGCCTTGGAAAGATTGATCTGGAAAAATGTTTATAACTAACTTCTTAGGAGGATGTGTTAGGCTAATATTTATAATTGTTTTCAGGAAGGCGTTATCTTCTCATTCATTTCAGAAGGTCATTGAGGATGTTGTCTGTCATCCATCCATTTACTCAACAAAAATTTATTAAGCTTCTACTGTTTGATGAATATCTACCTAGGAAACATAGTTCCTACAAAGTTAGAATGATTCCTGTACCTGTATGCTCAAGGATCATTAACCAAGGAGAACTTGCTCTTTTCTAGAATAGCTCATTTCATTCTTAGACAGCTCTTGTTAAAATTTCCTGTAAATTGAGCTAAATCTACTTGTCTGCAGCTTCTATCTATTGCTTCTAGTTGTACTAATTACTAATTAGATCCTTCTCCTAAATGAAAACATGGAATAGCTACTTTGTTTCTCCTAAGTCATCCTTTCTCTAGATTTAACATCTTTTTTTCCTTCAGTCAGTTCTCATATATTATAATCTAGGATCCCTTCCCAATTGCATCTCTTAGGAATTTTTTAATGCCACTCACTGAAGCAATGCAGTGCCACAAACCAGACATAGTTCTTCAGATAGAATCTGATCAGAGCATAGAAGAAAAAAACTATTACCTCGCTAATCCTGAACATTACCCAGCCTAATCATAGCATAGCTTTGTCGATCTCTATCTCCTCATTCTCTCTTAGATCCCTCACCCAACCAAGGAGCTGATTTTCCTAGAGTACAGGTTCAACCTTATCACCCCTGGTCCTCAATAAACTTAGAATTTCTCCTATTATCTCCAGAACAGATCAGTTTAAAATACATATTTTTTAAACACGAACTGCTGTATTGCTATACCTTCCAGTTTTATATTTGGGAAGTTGAGTTTTTGAACCCAAAAATCACTTTATATTTGTCACTATTAATTTTATTTATTTTTTAGATCTGGCATATTATTCTAGCCTGTCTAGATTTTTTTTTGGTAGCCTGACTGCTGTTAAGTATATTAGCTAGGTCACCTTCCTAGATTTGTGTCACTGAAAATTTAATAAGTATTCTGTTCATAATCTTTACTCAAAACAATCTGTTTAGCCATTTTTCAGTTGTATCTGATTCTTCATGAACCATATTTAGGGGTTGTCTTTGCAATGACAATGAAACCATTTGTCATTTTCTTCTCTAGCTCATTTTATACATGAGGAAACTGGAGCAAATAAGGTTAAGTGACTTGCCCAGGGCCACCCAGCTAGTATGTAAGGCCAGATTTGAATTCAGAAAGGTGATTCCTCCTGATTTCAGGGTCAGCACTTTATCCACTGTGTCACTCTGACTCAAAACATAAAGAAAACATCAAATACCATGGATGAGGTCAAATATACTTCTCTGAGGTCTCCTTCCAAGTTGACAACTAAACACTAACAGTTGTTCTTTGGGCTTGATTCTTTATTGGAATCTAGGTAAACTATGCCTACAACATTTATCTGATCTACTAGTCTTGTAATGTTGTCAAAAATGAAATAAGCTTAGTCTCTTATGACCTATTCTTGATAAAGCCTTGCTGACTCTTGGTTATATCTCTCTCCCCCGCCCCCCACCCCAAGATACTTACTAACTGTCCTTTTAATAATAATTTATAGAATTTAGCGAGCAAAGTCAAACTTACTGGTCTATAATCTCCAAATTCCACTCCTTTCCCCCCCCCCAATAATCAGGACATTTGTCTATTTTTATATTTTTGCGGTACCACTCTAATTCAGCATAATCTTTCAACAGTTACAGATTGTGACTCAACATAATGTCAAGTGAAAAGAATACTGTTTTTAGAGTTGGGGGACCTACATTCAAATTGTCTACCACTTATTACCCATTCTACTTTAGGCAAGTTACAACTTTCACAAGTGTCTCAATTTCCTCATTTGCTAAATGAGAGACTTATACAAGGTGGGGTCACTTCAGACTCTAAAGAGAGATAAGTTCATTCTTTTATCATCCCTTATTATTATCATCCTATCCAGCAGAGGACAGCCCCCTTTTTAAAGTACCATTTTACTTTGTTTCCATTCCTTATGAGTGTTAGCTTGGAGCTTATTTTGAACCACAATACTGACACTATTTTTATAGGACTATGCCACACTCTAAAAATTAATCTCTTATATTTGCCCTTCCTCCAATCTTCTAAATATACCTTTTTGAAATGTAAGTTGGTTAGTGACTCTCCTGTATATCTACACTGATGTTCTTAGGGAGTTCAGTTTTTCAACCTCACCTGAAATGCTTCTCTGAGTGTCTCTAGGATTTCACCTTTGAGAAATTCCCATTCCACCCAGTCTAGTCAGATGTATGTTATGGAATTTTAGGCTGTGGTATTCTACCCTTTTTTTCTTTGACCCCTTTGACATTTCTACTTTTCCCAAAAGAGACTACATGTCAGACTGTATGCTGCTTTTCTCTACATCTCTTACAAATTCTAAGGTTAAGTGTTCCTCTCACCTCAAAAATTCCCATCATTCCCTCCTAGGCAATCACTCTTCATGCTCTACCTTGCTTAAAATTAGATTCAGAATAGGAATTCCTTTTATCGTTTCCTCTATCTTATGAAGGATACAATGATTACTAAGATTGGTCAAGAAATTATTAACTGCTCTGTTTGGACAAAGCATGGGATCTGATGTATAATACAAGGAAGTCAAGGAATTGCCGACTACTTAACTGCTTTCGAATCTTATGTTTTATTATTTGAATTCATTTCTTTCTTCTTTCTATCCAGGTGGTCTGATAGAAATATAATTTTTGTTGAGAAGCAATACGGTGTGTTAAAGCATGGATTGGTAACAATGCCTGGGTTCAAAAACTGTCTCAGATACTTATCAGCTGCATGATCCTGGACCAAGAATGGACAAACCCTCTTCATCTATAAAATGAGAATAATACTATTAGTATCACTTAGCTCAGCAGGTTTTGTAAGGATCAAATGAGACAACACCCAAATATACAATTCTTTGTGAATCTTAAAGTTCTACATAAACATCATTATCACTATTATTTCTTTCTCTGTTGATCCAAATATTCTCTACCCTGCTTCCCCCAAACTATTTCCCAGATTTTCTCATGTAGTATATGACTTTTTAATAACTAATGTCCCTCCACCCATTTTTCTGTTAATTCTTCCATAGCCATATTCTAGTTATAGACATGCTCCATCAATCACAATCCAATTTGCTTGTTTTCATTAGAATGTTTATTTCATCTTGCTTCTTACCCATTCGTTGTACTTGTGTAGACATGCAGAATGATTGTTTTTATAGAGCCATCTGGACATCTCTCCTGTTCTTATTCCTTTGCTGTAGCTTCTCTCTATAGTAACTTGCTGGGTACTTATACTTTGGCAGGCCTCTCTCTTCCTCTCTCTTTCTGACTTAGAGTCATTTTTATTAGATTTGGAAAAACTTCAAATAAAAGTGTCTCTTTCTGTGTGAAAAATGTGTACGCATAATTTTTTCCAGCCCTTGTCAGATGCATTCCATCCCTCACTAAGATATCATCAAATTTATATTTTGAGCTTTGGTCTAGAAATGTAAATTTTATTCTCAAATAACAGTTTAACTAGTGGTTCTCTCAATCTATTGATTCTCTCTTCCAAACCACTTGCCTTTAATCAATATCAGGGATTAAAAAAAACCCAAACTCCAACTTGCCCCTAAGATTTTCAGTTTCTTTCCCACAACCTAATAATCATTAGCAATGTTTTCTAGATTCTTCCTGACAGTATCATTTGTTTTCATTCGAATCATCAACTTGGACAATAGTCATCAGGTATTACAAATTTTGGGAAATTCTTGGACATGTACCCTGGGAAGACAGCAAACCTCTTTTATTAATGTAAAATTATCAAATAGCTGCCCTCAATATCTCTCATCAGGGAGTCACAACCCACCACTACTCAGTATTTTTTCCTCTGACCTTTATGTGAAGATATCTCATCTGATAACACCTATCGTTCCATATCATCATTTACAAAATTAACAGAACCTCAGAGTTAAGCTAGATCTCAAAGGTCATCAACTCCAACCCATGCCTAAATATAAATACTTTCTAAATTCTACCCAACAAATAGTCTCTCAGCCTTTGCTTGAAGAACCTACCTCTTTTCAAGGAAGTCCATTCCACTTTGAATAGCTTTAATTGTTCAAAAAAAGTTTTTGAATGTGGTACTCTCTCTGGTCTACTTCCCTAAATCTTCATTTTTACTGGAATGCTAGTTCTCCCGAAAATAGCTATTATACTCTCAGGATTGTAGGGGTTAACTTTAAGGGTTTTAGTTCCTAATATTCTTATTTATAAGACTCCACTAGTGTGCTTCCATTATTCTTACTTATAAGCCTCCACTAGTGTGTTTCCATTAACAGTCAGACTTAATTAGCTATTACTAAGATGGTATCTCAAGAATATTAATTATAAAAAAGTGTCCCCCCAAAACAGCTCTCAAAATACACAAAAGATTCATGAGGAGAGGGAGCAAAATGGCACAGGTATAGTAAATACATATGAGGAAAGGATCACATAATTCCTAATTTCCAGAAAGCCTTTTGTCCTTTCATAAAGTTCTCATGAAGTTCCACTTAAGGATAGCTCTCAGCTGTGCTCCAAGTATTGGTACATTTGTAAAATGCATAGCTAATTAGCTAGTCAACCAGTTAAGGGGATGGAGGTGGGGGGGGGGAAGGAGTCAAGTCAAACTGGGCGGGAAGGAGTCAAGTCAAGGTCGGGGGGGGGGAAGAAAAGGGAATAAAACATTTAAAAAGCACTTATGATATATCAGACATTGTGCTAAGCACTTTCTACAAATAGTACTTCCTTTGATTCTTGTAGCAATTGTGAGAGGAGATGTTATCTCTATTTTACAGTTGAGTAAACTGAGGCAAACAGAGATTGAATAACTTGCCTAATTACATAGCTAGTAAATAACTGAGGTCAGATTTGCATTCAGGTCTTTCTGACCCAAGTCTCGCTGTTCTACTTACTTCATCACTTGTTGTGTCAAGCATTTATTAAGAACTTACCATATGCCAGGCACTAAGCTAAGCACTAGAGAAGTAAAGGCAAACCAAAAAACAAACAAAAGATATAACAACCACATACACATAAAATATCATGGTCCTGCTATGAGTGAAAGAAGATGAAAATAAGTACAAGTGATTATCAGCTGGGGTGAAGGGAACAAGAGGAGGGAATAGGAAAGACTTCCAGAAGATGGGTCTTGAAGGAAGCCAGAGAAAGTTAGAGTTGGAAAAGAGAGAACATTTCAAGTATGTGGAATAACCACAGCAAATGTAGGAGTTGGGTGATGGAGCATCTTATTTGAGAAACACTTAGGAAATCAATGTAGCTATATTGTAAAGTACATGAAGGAGAAAATAGTGTAAGAAGACTAGAAAAAGTAGGAAGAGATCATGTTTAAACACCAAATAGGCAATAGGAACCATTGTTGTTTATTGAATTAGAAGGGAAAACAGGGGGCAGAGGATGTAGGTCCTGAAATATTTAGACTTGTGCTTAAGGAAAATCACTGGCAACTGAATGGAGGATGGATTGAAGTAGAAAGAGATTTGTACAGGAAAACTATTTAGAATAATAATATTCTAGACAAAAGATGATGAAGGTCTTCTCTCTTCCACAAAAGATCATAATCCTTGAAAGTACTTTTACTTAGGTGACTAATCATTGGATGTCTTCTCTCCTACTGATTCAGTCTCTTGATTCCAGCTGGATACATTATCTGCTACTGATCTAGTCTCTCCAATGACATGAGCAATGGTGGAGAGTGGGGAGAAGAGAGGAATGCCAATTGTACTCTTCCATCCACAGTGGTTCTCAGGGGCTTGGATTCAATTCCACTATTTCACTGCTTGATAACTTGTATTTTTGTACATAGATCCAGAGATGTGTCTGACTCTTTCAATCAATCACATTTTTTTTTTTTTGGTGGCATTATCTGTCTTTATTTAGTGGCCAAATCATATAATCTTCTTAAATTGATTAAGGACCTGGTCATACTGAGTTTATAATTTAATGGACTGATTCATTGATTACATTGATTGGGCTAGAGGTAGAACTTCAACCCTGTACTTCTACACAGCTGGCTCTTAGCGATTTCTACCCATTGTTCAATGTTTCTGTGACAAATAAGCAAAGCAAGCCTAATATTTCTTCCACAGGAAAGATCTTCAAATACTTGTACACAGTCATCATTCATTTTCCTCTCAATGTACTCCCTCCACAAGTCTGTAGTTTTGTAATGTGGAAGTTATTCTGGGTCTAGCGACTCTGTAGTGTTAAAGTATAATCAAATTTGTTTTTACTATGTTCTTTTTCCAGTCCTTATCTCCTGAGGCAATATGTTAAAGGACTTTACTGATCACATACACAAAAATTATATCTCCAGTAAATATTGAGGGAAGTGAAAGTCCATCAGGTTCCCAAAGCCATTTACTGGGCTTCAAGATTGGAATTATATTTATTGAATGCCTTTTTGCTCCATTCACCATCCCATTGACTTCCTAGAACAAAATATCCTTTCCTGTCCTGTCACCTTATAAATTCCCTAAATGTTGGGATTTTTCACTTTTGTATGTGTATCTCTGATGCTAAGTACTACTGCAATATAGTAAATACTTAATAATTGCTTTTTCAGTCATGGATTTGGTTAATACAGCAGATCTACCAATGCCCTAAAGGCTTACTTCTGAAACTTTTAATATTCAGTAGATACTATAGTTAGTGTAACACTCAAGTCTTGTCTCTTGCTAGGTAGCTAGCCCACCCCCTTTTCTGGCCATACATGACTTTGAATGAAGCCTTTTGTACTCCCTTCTTGAACATGTCATTCTTTGTGCTATGCTGTCTTCTGATTGGGGGCACAATGAGATTTAGTGAGATACAGTGAATGTTAAGCTTAAATGTGATAAAGTTATCAAGTTCTTTGCAAACTTTGGAGGACTACATAAATATCTATATTTATATAAAACTCTATGAAAATCAATTTTATCACTACAATTGTTAGTGGAAAGAAATTCTGTTGTTGGATTCAAGAAAAGATCTGGGTCTGAATCCCATTTTCAACATTGGCTTATAACCCCAAGACCAGTCAAAAAACTTGCTGAGTTTAAGTCTTCTAATTTGTAAAACTGGGATAGCAATGCCTAGAGTACTTATTATGAGGGTCAAATGAAATAATGCAGGTAAAGTGATTTGCAAATCTTGAAATGCTCTATAAATGTTGCTATTATTATTATTAATCTTGGTTGAGAGAATCAAATAAAATATTGGTCATAGAAGTTTTAGCATTGGTTGTGGTTGCTGCCAAATACTGTCTCCTATTAGAGAAAATTCCCTCTGAATTCAATCTCTTATGCTAGCTAAGAGACTGCAGAAAAAGCAACAATGCCATCTTGGATTGAAAAGTTATTCCTTTCTCTTCTCCCATCAATCATTGCTTGGCAGCATAAACCCCAAAGAACGTACAGTGCTATGGAAAGGTTCACACTGAGGGTGAGGGATACACAAAGCCCCCATTCTCCAACAAACCTTATGGCCAGCTAAAAAAGGCAGAAAAGGGCTTTTCCTTTCTTGATTATCACAAAGTTCAGAAGCATCCAGGAGCCCAGCAGCACTCCAAGTTCCCAAACTGCTTTGTTCTTGCACCATTTTCAGTTTGCTTATGCTGTTGTTGCCTTCTCAAGAGTTTCTCTGTGCCTTCCTTTGGTCTTGTCCAGGCTTTTGCTTTCAGACGTATGGATTTCTTCCAAGTTCCTATTTCCAGGCATTTGAGACAGCCAGCATACTACCATGTTTAGGCCTCTCCCATGAGACCTAAAACACAGGATACATCTGTATCCTTGGGGTTTGGATGCCTGGAGCCCATGTATTTGATCTGCTATGACCCCAGATTTCAGTCTTGAGGATAAAGAAGCCTTTCCTGATCATAACCCTCTGAAAATTATGAAGATGAAATGGTTTGCTCTCACCACTTTGGGATCTATCATATTCAAAGGCAGCTAATGAATCCCAAAAAACCAATAGAAATGAATGATCTTTGTTGCTGTCTCCTGTCCACCCCCAGATTTCAATTTGAATTGTAAATTGTGACCATAAAGTTGTTGGAATGAGTCCTCCAGCTGCTGTACTTTGTCACCATTGCCAAGAAGGGAAGCTTCTCAGACTGGAGAGTAGTTGGGCAGGTCGATTTTTAAATATGGGGACAATAAAACATCTACATGTGGTTTAGAAATTTAATATATGTGGCATCAGAAATTGGATACTCCTAATTGGGCAGGGGGGCAAAGAGTGAGATTAGGGGAACTTGGATTCTGAAATATATCTCCTTAAGTGATCAATCCAACATTGTCTTTGGGGCAACTATATTTTGAGATTTTAGCAAGTGTGGGGGACACAATTAGACTTAGGGATGTGACTTGTAGTGGGCATTGGTATTTCTTTGCTTTGAGATAATCTCCATTTTCTTTTTTTCTCACTCTCCTTCCTTCCTTTCCTCCTCCTCTTCCTCTTCCTCCTGCTTCTTTTCTCCACATCTCTCTCTTTACCCCCCTTTCTGTTTGTTGGATTGTTCCTTAAAATTGTAAAGCAAATATATTTTGCTAATGGTGACAGAAATACCTTAATCTAAGGAATAATGCCATTGCCCATCAATTTTGCAAGGCAATAATGCTACTCCCGAGAGGCTGAACTCTAAGGCTGAAAGGCAGAGTAGTTCATCACAATGAGAGAATTGGGTTGTTGCTGGGGCGGGGAAAGATCCTCTGATCATGCTGTTATTACTAGGCATTAATAAGCTTTGTTCATCTTATCTGACACTGGAGACCTAACTTTTAGTCCTTCTGCAACATCTCTCTCTTTATTATGTAGCTCAGGGTCATGGAGAAACACAGCCTGCTGGCTGTATAGAACAGTAGGCAGCCTCCTTCATGCTGGTTTTGGTCCCAGCAGGCTTATATTCCCATGTGTTCTGTGGCTCTTCACTATAATGGATGGAAAGGCAATTACCTAGGTATCACTGAAGCTTGGTGGACTGAGAGCCTTGATGGAAATGTAGCAATGGAAGGGTACGCATTCTGTTGAAATGAAACTAATCTAGTAAAAGGGGTGTGTCAGGGTCCCCTGGCCTCTGACACAGACATGCCAGAAGCAGGGAGGGAATGTGAAGAGGGATTAGGAGAATTACAGATGGTCAGGCAGAAATGTCAGCTCAGGCATGCAGTAACATGGTAGTTGTAAGAGTTCTGGATTTAGAGACAAAGGAATTGAATCCTAAGTCTATAACTTTGGACGAGTAAGTTAATATCTCTAGGTCTCACTTTCCTGGATGGTCTGAGTGATCTCTAAGGCACCATCATTAGTCAGAACACATGATTGCAGACATACTAGCTGGGTTTCTTTTCTACAATGTATGTGTAAATGTGTGTGTGTGTGTGTGTGTGTGTGTCTGTCTGTCTGTCTGTCTGTCTTAGAGATGGGAGAAGGGAGAACGGGATAGAGCAGTGTACAAGAATATACATACAGTAGAACATGCTTCTGGGGGCCTTTGGACTATCAAAGCAGAGCTGCTTCTCCAGCCATGAAGGTCCCACCTTATGCTCTGTTTTGTTTCATGCATCCTTAACAGTTCTTCCTTTGGAATATGAAGTCCAATCTAGGCAGCTGAGTGACAGTGGATAGAATACCTTCCTCAGGGTCAAAAAGTTCTGAGTTTACATCAGAAATTCACCAGCCATGTGAATCTGGGCAAATCACTTGCTCTGTCTATTTTAGTTTCCTTATCTAGAAAAGGAAAGAGTTAGAATAAATGGTCTATAAATCCTTTCTAACTTAAGTTTATGATCCTAAGGAATATCAATGCTAGAACTGTTGGTTCCTATCAGCTAACTGCACACAACTCTAAATATTGGCCATTGTACTTTTCTCACCCAATTAGCTATATCTTGCATCTTCCTACCTCTATAATTTATCACTGCCTTCCCCAGAGTGTTTTTAGGGAAATAACATTATGTGTTAAGAAAGTGTATATTTGTATAGACATCTATAGACATGGGGTAGGCATAAAAAGAAAAGCCAAAGTGATATTGCTCCGAATCAAGAGATGACACTTGATTAAGGGTGCTTCTTGTCTTCAAGTAATCTTATGCAGCAATTTGTGCTTTGGGGCAGAAAATTATATATGGTTAACAAATGGTTTTGGAGAATAACTGCACCTTAAACTTACAATTGGTAATATATATTTACTAATTTGAACATATGTATCCTCTCAATATAATGCAACATTGGGAGGGGCAGGGACTGTTTTACTTTTGTATTTGTATCCCTAATGTCTAATATAAAATAATTCTTAGTAAATGCCTTTGAGGGGCAGCTGGATGGTGCAGTGGACAGAGTGCTAACCCTGAAGTCAGGAGGACCTGATTTCAAATCTTGCCTAAGATACTTAATACTTCCTACCTGTGTGACCCTGGGCAAATCACTTAACGCTAATTGCCTCAGCAAAGAAAAACAAAACAAAACAAAATACCTGTTGATTTATCAATAAATGCTTGTTGAATTGACTGCTATAAACCATCTAGCCAGTCAGAGGATATGGATGATGCTTCCTTAAAGTACATTCCCAAAATAGCACAGTAGTGATTTATATTTCACCCATGCTAATGAATATGAATTTTAGCATATAAATATATGCTAAAAGTCTGTTTTGTTAAAAGCAAAATACCTCATAAATATTTGACATAATTTGAAGGAAATTTCATCTTTTATAAGTTAACTAGGGAAACTACTATTCCAAAATCAAATCTGACCAGTTAGCCAATTAGTCAGCAAGCATTTAAGTGCTTATTATGTGCATGGGAGACCACTCAAATGCAAAGACATGGAGATGGGAAATGGATGTCATGTATGAAGAATTCAGAAAGGAAGGAAATGGCCAGCAATATAAAATCTGCAGGATGAAAATGGTTTTGGGTGTAAATGATTAAATCATATAGGAATTCATAATAATGATGAAAAGAAACCTGAGTCACAGTTAACTTTGATGTACCCTAGACTTTAAGAAACCCATTTCAATTTTTTAAAAGATAGATATGATAAAAATATGGCTAAAAAAGAGCCAAAAAAACTTATGATAAATGACAGTTATCAGTAATCCTAATGAGGAGAAAAGAGAAAAGCATCTAACAAAACTGATATGCTCAGCTTTAAAGCTGTTTTTAGATAGATGGATGGATAGATAGAAAGATAGATGGACGAATGAACAGATGCATGGAAAAATGAATATATAACTAAGAATGAATTTCAAAAATGGTTGAAACTTCCAAAAACACTGCCAGGAAAATTAAAAGCCTTGAATGAATTAAGTTTTATTTTTAAATGAAAAAATGTTTTTTTTTTTTAAAAAAAAAACCTTCATCACTGCTTAAGAAAGATGGTATAATTTTTAATATATTACAGAGAGAAGGTAGAACAATTCAAATCTTAGTTTGTTTCCTTCTTTTTCATCAAAGAAAATGATTGACATATTAGAAATGATAGAAAAAAATTCCCGAGAAGGAAGTGATAGCCAATGTAAGCAAAATAATAGAAGAGAACATGGCTAATTTCAAGTAAATAAAGTTTTTCAGGTTAAAGTGAATTGATCATAGTACTGAAATAATTTGTAACTATCAATAAGAAATTACAGTGGGTAATTTTTGAGTAATCATGAAGAACCAGGAAGGCTCCAGAAAACTTAAAACAAGAAAACATCCATCTGATACTATAATCTAGAGACCAACTACTACTGTATTCCACAACTTACTCTAAGCAGTGGTCTTTTCTTTCCCCCAAACATGAACTTGGTTCACTGGTGCCCCCTACTGATTTCTAGCTTTTACTTTTACCAATCTGCAGGTGGTCTCTCAGGGAAAGGTATAAGTTTTTTCTACTCATGTTTCCTAAAAGTAGTTAACTATTTTAAAGTGAATTGTACAAGGGTTACAATAAGGCACTGTAGGAAAACATATAGGAAAGTTACACAAACAAATGACAGGGAAAGCTACACACACACACACACACACACACATATGTATGTATATATATATATATCCCATTTTCAAATACATACACACAACATTCATATATATTTTAAAATTAGTTTCCGTGTCTATAGGGAACTCAGCCTATCTCTTTCTTAGTTCCTTCTTCCTTATCTCTAGAGGCAGTTGACCCACTACATCTTTGTATTTCCCACAGAGCCTAGGATAATGTTACACATGTAGCAGGTGCAGAACCAAAAATGTGTTGAAGGAATATGGAGTTCACCCAAGGCCTAATAAGTTTGCTGAGCTGACTAAGCATTTACGTGATATTTTATCAGGGCATAGTACATTCCAAAAATTCTTATCAGTTATTTCTACTACTCACTGTGGATCAGGCAAACACAAGTGACTATTTCTTTCAGAAAGGTCAATTACAATTTTTTCACTTGTTTGGTACATTAATAGAGAAAGCATATTTAGGAGTAGAATTCTCTCACAGACTTACTAAAGCAAACTGAGTCCATTTCTGAATGTCTGAGGTTATTCAGAGTGATATATGTCAGAAATTTAGCTTTCCACAAAATTCAATGACAATTCAATTCAAGAGATACCATGTTCCTCCCTGGAGTAAGTGCTGAGACAAAAAGACAAAAGAGCTAGATTTAGACTTAGTAGACATGAATTCAACTTCAACTTCTCACACATACAACCTGACTGACTGATCTTGGGCAAGTTGCTGGATCTCTTTCAGTCTCAGTTTCCTCACTTGCAAGATGAGGAGATTGGATTGGATGACCTCCAAGTTCCCTTCCTGCTCTAAACCTAAAACCTAAAACAGTCCCTGCCTTCAAAGAATTACAAAGAAAGAGGGTACTACATTACAGCATACATATAAAACATAACTTTTTAGCTTAATGACCAGCTATGTAGCAACTGATAATGAAGATCATATTTGATCACGTATCCCTGCATAAAACTTTGAGAAGACAAAACACTTATCCTTTCTTAATTCTTGGAATCTTAAGATTTTTATGTGCTGCTATTCCTTATAATAGATCTCAAGAAGCTGTAATGTGTTATCAGTTACTTCTTTGTCTTTCAGGAATTTTTTAAGAAGGAAAAAAAAAATCACATTAAATGAGTTACATAATATTTTCCCCAGTCCTGTGAATTTGATATAGGGAACTCCCAGCTAGGAAATTTCTTCATCAGCTCTTACTCTGAAATTCATATTAATGAATTGTCTGGGGCACTGAGAGGTAAAGTGATTCGCTCACCAAGTTAGACTATGTCAGAAGAAGGATTTGAATAGAGGCCTTTCTGGTTTTAAGGACTATTCTCTATATGTTAAACCAATAGTTCTTAAAATGTGGTTCAGGGATTAAGGGTCCCTGAGACCATTTCAGGGGATCTTTAAGGTCAAAATTATTTTCATTATAATACTATTTTAAATTTGAACAATATAAATATCAACAGATGTGATCTACATAAACAAAAACTCTTTGAGGAAAAATTACATAATTTTTAAGAGTTTAAATGGGTCTCAAAATCAAAATGTTTTGAGAGCTACTGCTCTACACCAAACTGCCTTAAATACCAAATTATATAAATTCTAGAAGTTATATTGCGGGGCACCAAGAATCCATTGTGACTGTGTTTGACAGAGATTACATTTGGTCTTATTGTTTAGTATATGGTCTGTGGTTATTATATTTGTTATGTTTTATAAGTATGCTGTAATATAGTACCCTCTTTCTTTGTAATAACAATAGAATTCTATTCCAACAGTAGGAAGATATTTGACAGTTATAAGTTTGTAATGGCAATATATCAATATCCACCTTGTATACACATTAATGTCCACTTTGTGCCTAGTATTTAATGGGAAAACATGATTTCTTTCATGTATTTTAGGAATTCCCTATTGTTAAGAAAAAAAAAAACAAGACAACCTTTTTAAAGTGATTCAAATTTCTTAATTTATTAACATGTTATATTTTTCTTTTCCCCTTTAGTTTTGTCTTTTGTATGGAACCAAGTTGGTGTTTCAGGAAAGAGCATGGTATTTAGAACATAAATACTTGACCCCAGCAAGCAGTGTGCAGATCAGAAGTCAGGTAAGGCCCTTTGCCATGGGGCAAGATGGGTGTGGGTCATTAACAATTGGCGGGACTTTGCTTTCTTAGTAAACAGTTCTTATCAAGCTGGTATCATTTGCCTTCTAAAGAATTTCAGTTCTTCTAGAATTTCACATGCATGCTGTTTTATTCTCTACTGCTATCTTGTTACATTTCAAACTTAAGATGACAAGGAAATGATTCATTGTTCTTGCCTGAACTCTCTGACATGAACTCTCCTTCCCTTTCTCTGCCATCTATGACTCCAAAAGGGCTTTTCTTGAGTTAACAAGGAAGAAAAATAGAGGGGGAAAGAGAGGGAATGGAGGAGGGAAAGAGAAAGAGAGAGAAAAGGAGAAAGGAAGAAGGGAGGAAGGAAGGAAAGAAGGAAGGAAGAGAGGGAGAGAGGGAGGAAAGGAAAGAGGAAGGGAGAAAAAAACGAAGGAGGGAAGAAAAGAGGGAGAGAAAGGAAGGAAGGAAGAAGTGAAGAAAGGAAGGAAAGAAGGAAAAAGGAGGAAGGAAGGAAAGAGGGAAGAAGGAAGGAAGGGGAGGGAGAGAAGGAGAAAGGAAGGAAAGAGGGAAGGAGAAAGGGAGGAGAAAGAAGGAAGGAAGGGAAGGAGGGCGGGAGGGATAGATAAATCTTGTATATTATTACAATGAGTATCAATACCTATATACTTATATCAATTCATGAAATAGTTTTGCAAGGTTGTGCTGGTAATTGTTTAATAATGAGTTCTCTGGAAGAAAACCATATCCATAATACAATATTAAGTTTAATCTGCATTACTAACATTATTTCCCTCACATAAGGCTAGACAATCAACAGGTCATAATAAATTAAGCTTTAATTTGTAGCATTGTTGATTTCTGAGATATAATACTCACACTAAAATTTAACAATTGGCTGTCATGAGCCAATTTGAACTGGCTCCAGTAGACTAGAGGTTTTGTTGTTGTTGTTGTTGTTGTTGTTGTTGTAGAGTCATGTCAACTTATCATAACCTCATTTAGGGTTTTCTTGGCAGATACTGGAGTGGTTTGCCATTTCATACCTCTTAGCTCTTTTTACAGATGAAAAAACTGAGGCAAACTGGGTTAAGTAACCTGCCCAGGATTACAAAGATAAGTGTCTAAGGGTTTATTTCAATTCATATTTGCCTGATTCTAGGTCCAGCACTGTCCACTGTGCCACCTAAATGTACTTTTCAGGGGAAATAAATAAAGCATTTCTCCATAAAAAGAGTTGGTTTTGCTTAGTCTGTGAGATTCCCAAAGCAGGAGAAAGGCTGAACTGTTTCCAATTAGCCAGAAAATCAAGAGACCAAAAAGAGGACTACATTTCCTTGCTAGAGTAGAGTATGTGACTGTGAAATGACAATGTGTTTATAAATATGTGTGTGTCTCTATATGCATATATATGTGCACATCTATGTGTATAAATCTATAAATACACATGTATGCATATACTTACACACATATATAGCACTTAATACTTTTCAGAACATATATGGTAGCTTAGTAAACACACTGAATTTGGAATCAGAAGATTCAGCTGTGAATTGTCATTTTCCCACCATATTAGCTGTTCTATCTTGACCAGATCACTTAACCTCTGATGAGACTTCAGTTGTCTCATATATAAAATGGGTATGATAATGCTTCCTTCACTCTTTCCCTTGAAGTATTACTGTGACTCACATTTGTAAATTGGACGACTCCACAAGGATGTCAGCTGTTATTGGTTCTCCGAAGCACTCTGAAAAGTTGGAAGGGAAGATATTGTTTTTCTTTTTAAAAAAATTGAGGTTGAATGACTTGCCCAAAGTCACATAGCTTTTGAGTAACAGCTAGGGCAAGAATCCCAGTCTCCTGACCACAAGTAGATTTTAGATTCGTCTAGAAGCTGGATTCATTTTTAAGATTCCTTAGATTTCCACCTGGCACACTGACATCTTAATTAATAAAGAGTACTAAAGTCCCTGAAAGTGTTCCTAAAATTATAGAAGCAGGTGGAGAGCAGGAGAGAACTTCCAAGAACATTTGTTCTAGCCTCCTTGATTCACAGGTATAGAAACTAGAACCCAGAGTGTGATATGACTTGGTCATGTTACACAGGTCATTAGTAGAGGAGCAACAAAGCTAGGATTAAATAAAAGATTTTTTTTTACTCCAAACCCAGTGCTTTTTTAAAAAAATTTGTCTTTGTGAAGTCTTCACATTACACATCATAAATCCCTTTGCCAGTTTTAATATATAAAAAGTGGCATGAGTAAACATTTATTAGAGATATTTAATAAATATACACCAATAGAGTTCTACTGTATCAAGAAATGTTAAAAAAAAAAAAACACAAAACAAATGACAACTAAAAGAAGGCTCAAGGATTTGTTGATCTTGTGGTACAAGTAGGGATATGCTAGAGACAGCTCTAATGATTGAAAGACTAGTGTTAAATTTTCAGTGTGAGCATTTATGCCTTGAAAATTGATAATCATTATGACAGTGGGCAAGTCACTTAATCCCAACTGCCTCAGCAAAAAAAAAAAAAAAAAAAAATTGTTAATCACTATAAATCTAGGGCTTGGTTCATTATTTTACTGATTGTCTATATTTAAGAAAGTGTAAAAATAGAGATCAACCTTAAAATGTGTATGCATCCATATATAGTATATGTATAATATTTATTATATATACACATGTATACACACATACAAACATGTATACCACATATACACTATACATACATGTGTGTGTATTTATTTCCTGGAAAACCTGCTTATTAAACATTTAATATCATGCCTCTGAACAGAGGACAATGAAAGATAACTTGGGATTTCTCTGGGAAGGTGAAATTGTGTATTAGAAAGGGTACTGAATTTGAAGAATATCTAAACTCCAATCTTAGCTCAGTGCCTTACAATCTGTATGACATCAGGCAATATCTTTGTTCCTCTGTGTTTCAGCTCTCTTTTATAAAATGGGGAGTGGGGAGTGTTGGGTAGGTGTCAGATTAAATTATTTCCATTTGTAACTAGACCTCAACTGTAACTTCTCCATCCTATTAGTTACTTAGCTTAGTGACAAGGGTAACTCTAACAGTATTCTGTTGCAGTCTCATGTTGTAATGTCTAATATTATGCTTATCTCTTCTTAGCATTGACACATACTTTACACCCTCAGATCACTCCCCGAGATATGTTGTTTCCTTGGAAGGAAAAGGATTCTTCCAGAATCCCTTGTCTTTGGCTGATTACGCTGTTAATTAACAGTACATCAAATCATTTAAATTATTGTTGCTTTTACTTGTTGCTGATATACAACTTTGCCAGCAACACTGATAGAAAAATGAGATGATCTGCTCCTTTAATATTTGAATGTACCTTATAACTGTTATTGGGAATCCCTCAAGGATAAAATTCCTGCCTGTGTACAACATTATAGGAAGATTCCAGGGTAGTTTATTATGTAAAGAAAGACAGTGTGGTGGCTAAAGCATTAGCCAGGAAGATGTGAAACATTTACTAGCTGTATAACCCTGGATGTGTCACTTAATTTCTGTAGATTTCAATTTCCTCCTCCACAAAAGGAGTTTAGAATCAATAATCTTTTAATTCCCTTCCAGCTCTAAATTGATATGTCCTATTACCTCGTGTGCTTTTATAAGGAAATCTTTTATTGTTCCTAGAAAATCCAGTGTATTTGTATTTACAAATTTCCATTGTTCAATTTAGGCATTATTATTGACTTCATTTGCCATGTATATGCCTGTGATACATGCTACCAGGAAGATTGAGACTTGTGGATTACTTGAGCTCTGGAGTTCTGAGCTGCAGTGAAGCAAATGCAAATTAGGCGTCCATACTAAATCTGGCATCAGTATGGCAATCTCCTGAAAGCAGGAGGCCCTTGTGCTGCCTAAGGAGGGACAAACTGACCCAAACAAAGAAACAAAGCAGGTCAATGCTAATCCATTAACTATTTTTTTTTTTTTTACTACTACCCCATTTATTACCTATCATAACCATAGGCAAAGCATTCCTCCCTGAGCCTCATGCCTCATTTATGAAAAGGGAAGGTTGGACTATCCAGGATTGATTCCAGTTCTGAATTCATCATCCATGTGAAGAATTTTTTTAAAAGGTGGGGATGAGGGGAAGGCACCTATACTAACCAGAACGACACGTCAGTAATATTGCTTCTTTCCACTATAGTCTATGTTCATCTTTTCTTTTCTTATTTTATTTTATTTTTAACTTATGAAATGAAACAATTATTTCCATCTTTTCAAAATTTATTTTAGAGTCTCATATTGGTGGCATGAGTACAAATAATTAACCAGTCTTAATTTCATAGCCCTATTTAAAACCAGCACTTAATGTTACTTTTAGTTGAGTATTTAATAGCCTCATTTCTCTTATCAAAGGATTTATTTCCGGAAATTTGATACTACAGCTGTCCAAGTTCTCTAGTCATTTACAGGTCAACATTTGAACAGTGGTTCTCAGCTATGTGTCAGAAAGCAAGTTCATTGTATTTAGATGGTGATAAGAATTTGAGACATGTAGCTTGTTGACATCTGGTGGCATCCTGACATTCCCATGTGTCTATTGAAACCTAGCAGCCCAAATAGGATTTGGAGGTCAAATTAAAATTTCCAATACACATCCTGAAAATAGTGCTTGATAAAATGTTAAAAATTGGTTTTATTCCCCACCCTCACCACCCCACCCCTCCCCAAGGATCAGTTGATTTAAAAAGACAGATAAGAGTGAAACTTAAGAAGGTAAGGGAGGGCTGTTCTCCCTTCACGCTATTGTTACCATGAAATTGTGTGTGTGTACAGTCACTCTCAAATTCCTTCCAAGTTGTTTTGATTACTGTGGACAAGCACTTGCAGGAGAGGATTGTTGAATGTTTGGACTCACTGAAGCTGTTCTTCCAGAAATGGAAGCTCACTGTTGGCTAGCCCATGAATGTTGCCCTGGGGTGAAGTACAAATTTAAAGTACACCAGCTTGGAATCTTTAGAGTGGAAGGATGTACTGAATGTGTAAATAGAGTGCCACATGTTATCAAGAAAGACCTGTGTGAGTGTAGTGCCATAAAACCATAATTAGAAACATGAATGGTCTTAAGAAACAATATAGAACTAGAATAACTTATACCATAATATCAATTTTGTAAAAATGAACAATTCTGAGACTTCTGAATTCTGATCGATACAATGATTAATCAGAGGACATCAGAGGACAGAAAATGTTCTTTCCTACCTACTTACCTCCCTCCCTTCCTCCTTCCCTTAATTCCTCCCTCTCTCCCTTCTTTCCTTTTTTCCTTCCCTCCTTCCCTCCCTTTCTTCCCTTCCTCCTTCCCCCCTCTCCTCCTCCTTCTTTCTTCCCTCCCTCCCTCTCTTCTTTCTTTCCTTCCTTCCTCCTTCCCTCCCTTTCTCCCTCCTTCCTTTCCTTCCTTCCTCCTTCCTTCTTTCCTTCCTTCCTTCCTTCTTTCTTCCTCCCTCCCTCTTTTCTTCCTCCCTCCCTCTTTCCTTCCTTCCTTCCTTCCTTCCTTTCTTCCTTCCTTCCTTCCTTCCTTCCTTCCTTCCTTCCTTCCTTCCTTCCTTCCTTCCTTCCTTCCTTCCTTCTTCCTTCCTTCCTTCCTTCCTTCCTTCCTTCCTTCCTTCCTTCTTTCCTTCCTTCCTTCCTTCCTTCCTCAGTTGAGCCTCACAACAACCCTATGATGCAGACACTACAGCTGTTATTATCCCCATTTTACAGCTGATAAAAATTAAAGTTTAAAGAAATTAAATGATTTTACTATGGTCACACAGCAAATAAGTTTCAGAAGTAGGGTTCAAACTCCGAGTCCATTGCTATATGCATATGTCATGTTGCCTCTGATTATATCTCAGTGATATTGTATTGGAAAAGGAAACTGGGAATCATTAAGAGCTAGTTAAGTACTTCAGCTGCAAATACATGACTCCAAATTGACTGGTCATCTTTTTCAGATCTGAGAAACTGCTAGTCAATTTAATAAAAAAACAAAAAAAAAAATCTCAAAAAATCAGTGAGCTTATAGCCATGACAACTATGATTTATCATCTTGGGAGACGAAATTTGGAACAATAAGAGGCATAAATTATAGCCAGCTGAAATATGAGAAGCCAGAATTCTGTTTATATGATTTTAATCTTAAGCAATATACTGCTCTTATTTGCTTGTTTGAAGTGTGCAGAATCCAAGTAAAGATTTTACCTGATCAGATAATGACTAATTAGAAGAAATAAGACAATCAAAAAGGGAGGGATAGAGAATGTAAGCTCTTTTCTACAGAGACTGTTTCTCATTTGTCTTTATATACCTATTACCTAGCACGATGTCGTGCACAAAATAGTTTCTCAATTATGTTTATTAGATTACAGTCTATCAGGAAGCTGGTATAAGGACACTTCATCTATTATATTAGTAACCTAATGACCACAAATATACTTCATTCCTTAAATTAAAGTTTTGAAAAATAATAAGAGTTTAGACATTGTTGACAGGAACATTCAGGCCTTTCACTATGTGTAAGCTTATCTCAGTGACTCTCTTCCATGTTATATTGAAATATATCTTTTTTATGGATTCTCTGATTTTTTAAATCACTGTTTTTAATCACTGTCTTTACTCCTAACGCACCTAGATTGAGCCAATATAGCAGATGTTCAGTCACCCTGAATCGAATTCAACATCAATAGGATGATGAGACATTAGTTATTATTTATTTAAATATTTATTTAATATTTATTTATTTAAATTATTTATTTATGAAATATTTATTTAAATATTTTAAATATTCTTTGGAGTGGAAGGGGGGGGAACGCATCTTGTCCAATTCACCTAGAACTGACAAGTATTTATATTCAGTTGTAGGTTACTTCGAGAAAAGATCTTTGTGATATCCCTTCCTCTTGTGAAGTTATAAGAGGACTCCTGGTACTTAATCCAGTGAAATGAGTTATCAGATGATAGAATGAGAAAGTCAGTATAGAACAAAATTTTATTAACTTTGAATTTCAATTCAGGTGATGCAAGAAAATAAAGTTCATAACTGACTGGTATTTTTACTAAAACGGAAGATATTATTGGGCCAGTAGTTAGGTAGAATGGTAACGTAGGGAATACAAATGATCCAAATAATATACTCTTTCTTTGAAATATTCTTGTAGTATGTTTTCTTAAATAATGAAGCTTGTTAGCTTTATTATAAATAGAATGAAAATATTCCTTAAATGGTAATTTTCCTCTTATTCCTATAGTTCAAAAATACATTTATGGATCCTATGGTTCAAAAATCCTATTATGAAGACAGTTTCAAAGCAAAGACATACAAATTATGAAAATTGTAATTCCCAGTTCTTGTAGGATTGAAAAGAAGAAATCTTAGAAATCAACTAATCCAATGTTCTAATTTTACAGATGGGGAAAATAAATCCTAAAAAAGCTGAATGACCCACCAAAGTTAACACCAATAAATTGCAAAATTTGGACAAGAACCCAGGTCTTATGAGGCCCCTCTACCATTCCTGGCTGCCTCTATAAAGTGATCCCTGTATATTATGTTATCAAGAATTGAAAAATCTCCTTCTCTCACTCCATCTTTCTCTGGCCCTAGCCAAGACTGTACCCCAGTGACATGAAATGCATTGTTAAACTAATATATGAAAGTCAGCCATCTGAGGTTAAGAAAATATACCTCAGATTTGGTTTCTTCAATTTGGCCAGTCGGAAGGATCTTGGGTCATTATTCCCACAAATCCAGGTTTTCCTCATGGCAGCCATCAGAGTAATTCTAATCCTTTACCCAACAGTGTAGCTCTGTGTGACCAGAAGAGTGATCTTTGTATCATTTTCTGAAATTTCTTAATTGAAGAATAAGTTGTTATAACCCATATGGAAGGGAGCTATTTTTTTAGTTCAGTATAAGCCTCTGAATTCATTTGACAACTGTATTATATTGTGATTTGAGGGGAGGGACAGGGCAGAAATATGTTTAGATAGAAAGCTAGGTAATTTTGATTTCATTTTCCTAATACCCTCAATTTGTCTCCTGGCCTCAGCATATCATGACATTTTTCTGCCTATGAAAACTTTATGGTATATTTCAGATGGAACAGTCTGGCTCCAGAAGAGAGAGGTTTCTTTTCTCTGAGAGTCTGACTTGTGATCTATGAGAAATACAGGGAAAAGTAGGCCCTAAAGTAGGGACATCACAGAGAAAGAATAGTGGGAGTAGCAGCCCAAGTATTGGTGATGGAGCAGGGTCATGTTGCACAATGCAGGCTAACAGAATTACAACTTGTAAGACTCAAAGGCAGTAGCCAGCTATTCCCAGACAAAGACAGGGAGGATATGTGTCCCACGAAGTTGGTGGGCATTAATTATGTTACCATAAAGAACATAAGGAAATTTACTAAGGAAAGCCCCATTCATGGCAACTAATTCTGGTTATACCCTCACTCACACATCCTGAGTTCAGAACAATATTCATCTTAAAAGAAGATCAGTTGAACTCTTCCCCCCTCCCCTCCCCCCCTCCCCCTTTTTATCAAGATACCTAGAAGACACAGAGGATAGAATACTAGACTCAAATCTGGCCTCAGACACTTACTATCTGTGTGACCCTAAGCAAGTCACTTCACCCTGTTTGCCTTAGTTCGCTCATTTGTAAAATGAGCTGGAGAAGGAAATGACCAAACATTCTAATATCTTTGCCAAGGAAACGCTAAATGGGGTCACGAAGAGTTAGACAAAATTGAAATGACTCAATAAGAAGTTGGGTTTTTGTATGTTTTGAATATGTTCCATTCAAAGTACCTGTAATAATAGAAAGGTCTTTCTCTCTCTCTATATATATATAAAACTGCTTTCAATTAAAAAAATCAGTAAAATCTCAAGCAAAAAAGATAAGGATGGTACAGTCAAAGCAACAGAGTGGAAGGGTGATGTAGAAGAAATAGTGCTGGGCTTAAAAGCAAGAGATCTGGGTTCAAATTCCACTTTTGACACTTAAGTTATATGATTACAGACAACTTATTTCACTGCTGAGTTTCACTTTCCTTTTCTGTAAAATGGAGATAATGATAACTCTTGTATTATTTATCCAACATTTTCCCCCATTCTTTTTCTGCATGGATTTCTAGTCCGTTTTTCAAATAGTCATGAATTTCATTTAGGAGAATCTATAAATTGGTCTTAATAGGATAGGCTCAGAGAACTGAAGTGAATCCAAAGGCACTATCTTCCCCGCCCACACCAAGACTAAAGGTGCTGATATAATAAGTTTTCGTTATGGGGGGGGGGGGGGGGGTGAAGAGCAGGCAAAGGAGAAAGAACCCGATCACAAAAAGTTACTGTAGGAATAGGAAAAACCATGGTTCATCTTCAGAAGATGACAGTGAAGTAAAAAAACAAAAAACAAAAATCTTTTGCCCCAAAGAATAATGTTAAATGGCTCCTTGACCAGAAAGAATGTATAGAAAAACTCAAAAAAGACTTTAAAAATCAAACAAACAAGAGAAATTGAGGAAAAACTAAAAAAAATTATGAAAAATAAAAAAATTTAAAAAGTCAACCGACTAGAAAAGGAGATCCAGAGCTTTAAGGAAGAAAATGATTCTTTGTAAATTAGAATTGGGAAAAGGAAAGCCACTGAAGTTAGAAGAGACCAAGAAATAACTACATATCTATGTATGTCTATCTGTCTATCTATCTAGACTGAAAAAATAGAAGAGAATGTAAAACATCTTGTTAAAAAACCCAACAGATCTGGAGAACAGATCAAGAAGAGAAAACAAGAATAATTGGACTACCTGAAAACTGTTACCAAAAAAAGATTGACACAATAATGCAAGAAATAAACAAAGAAAATTTTCCTGACATGATAGAACAGAGGGGAAAGTAGAAATAGAAAAAAATCCACCAATTATCACTTCAAAGAAATCCTACAAGAAAAACACATGGGAACATTATTGCTAAATTTCAAAACCCCCAAATAGAGAGAAAAATTTAAAAGAAACAAACAAAAAAATTCAAATATGGTGGAGCTATAATTAGAATTGTACAGGGTTAAAAGCAGCTACAATAAAAAAAGCCACATTTTTTTTTTTCTGAGACAATTGGGGTTAAGTGACTTGCCTAGGATCACACAGCTAGGAATTGTTAAGTGTCTGACCATATTTGAATTTAGGTTCTCCTGACTTCATGGCTGGTGCTCTATCTACTGCACCATCTAGCTGCTCCCTGAAGTATATTCTTTTTTAAAGGAAATAGAAACTACAGAGAATGAGACAAATTTGAATTTCTGTTATGAGAAGGTGTTCTAATTCAGTGAGATAGATTATGGATTCATTGAAATTTTTATTTCACTATGTTGTGAAGGAATTATTTCATAAATCTTAAAACTTTATACAGATAGGTATTGTTATGACTAAATCCAAGCAGCAACAGTTTGTCCAAGAAATAACTATATTCATGATGAACAAATTGCATTTCTCCAATTTTATGTGTTAAGTAAGGGACTATTTGGGAATTAGGAGGCTATTTTAGTGATGGCTGCTCCTCATACCTGGAATGGATTTCCTTCTCACCTCTTCTCACTTTATTGAATCCTTATTTCTTCAAGATAAGGCTTATGTGCTACCTTTTACATGAAGTTTGTCATTATCTTCCCAAATGCTAGGGCCCTACCTCCCAGATTCAAGTGCAGTTAATTACAACAGATGAATTCTTTAAAAATCCCAGTGCTTTGCAAAATTGCACAATTAAAAAACCACAGTTTATGAGGGAAATAGCATTAAAGGGAAAACACTCAAAAATTTCACCAGTGATATATTTTTTTAAAAAATAGAAATCTAATAAAAATGATAGCATAGTTTTACATATGTTATAGAGTTAAAAAATATATAAGTACTGCAGTAATAAATAGTTGCAACCTATGACTTCAGGCTATGCTTAGCCTATGCCTCTACTTCCTAGAGGCTGACAAAATCAATGTCAACTTCTATAGGTGAGAGGGCCTCCATAGGCCCAACTCTAGGATGGAGTATGATAATATCTGGGCAAAATAAGATAATATTGAAGGAAAGAGGAAAATGGATATGGACCAAATCTCTACCCACAGCTCCTACTACCCTAGAAGTTACATTAGAAACATGACATCTGGAAAAGCCTTGAAGTTTGTTGGGAAAATTGTAGATTGTGAGTTGTTATGAAGTGGTATCATTTTCTGTGTTCTTGATGTTTCTTGAGAATAAAATCATGTATGAACGTCCAAAATTCCTGTAATGCTTGCATTATTATCCCCAAATCTGTCAATTGCATTGGAACAAATTTGTGTTTTCAAAATTAATAGTATAGTATAACTGACTATACTCTGTATTTATTTGTATCTCTATATATTTATTCTGTATATATTTATTGACTTTCCTTTTAGAATGTGAACTTTTTGGAAATAGGTGTTACTTTGTTCATTGTATTTGTATTCTGAGCCAAGCACAGTGCCTGACATGTAGTAGGTACTTATTAAATGCTTGTTATTGATGAATACCAGTGAATGGTGATGAGTGCTTGAACTATTGTGGTGGCTGTGTCAGTGGAGAAAAGGGCAAGAAATATTATAAGGATCACATTGACAGGACTTAAGAATAGATTTTATATGGCAAACAAGGAAGAATAATTTCTAGGTTATATAGCTGATTGATTGGGCAAATAATAATTCCATGAATAGAAATGCAGAAGTTGGAAAGAGAGGATATCTTAGAAGAGGGAAGGTTATGTATTGTTTTGGGTTGAGACATCCAAGTGGAGATATCCAGTTAGCAGTTGAAAATTTGGAACTAGAGTTCAGGAAAGAAATTAGAGAAATCAACATATAGAATTGGGAATCATCTTTGTAATGATGATGAAAAATGGCAATGGGGAGCAAGGAATAACCTCTCATCCTCCTTCTGATCAGGATCATGAAAAGAGTATTTAGTATGACAAAGGGGTCTTCCAGGGAAATCCAGATTTCTGTTTCCATCAGGAAACAAAAGTATAAGAGGAGGATTTTATTTAGAAGAGAATCCCTTATTATGGCAATAAGTCCCATTTTAAGCCATGGGAGAAATATTATTACTCAAAGCTCTAAGAGAGCAATAAAGCTGACTAATACTACTTTGTTTCATAGTTTTTACTATAGCACTAAGAGAGTTTATGGGTGCCCCTGATCATTAGCAATGAAATATAGGAAAGCCACTCAAGAAACAGAAAAGATACTCTTGGAACTATAGCATCATTCTCCTACTCAATAAATTCCTGTGGCTCCCTATTACTCCTAGGATCAAATAAAAACTCTTCTGTTTGGCATTTAAAGTCCTTTACAAACAAGATCCCAATCTACCTTTTTATTCTTATATGTATTACTCTCCTTCATATACTCTATGGTAAAGTCAAATTGATCTTATTACTAGTCTTCATACATGGCATTTCCCATTCCCTTGCTTTTGCACTGGCTGTTCCCCATGCATGAAATCTTTTTTTTTTTGTACTTATTTCTATCATTTACAATCGTAGTTTCATTCAGTTTACAAGTCAGTCGACACTTATGTATATGAAGCCTTTCCTGATATTTCCCCTCTTTGCTCCTTCTAAGGGCATCTTTTTTTTTCCTTCCCCTTCCCCCCCCCCAAAAAAAATTGTACCTATTTTGTACATACTTTTATAAATGTGACCTCTCTAGATAGATTAATTGTAAATTCTTAGAGAGAAGAAATTGTTTCAACTGCGTCTTTGTATGCTCCAATGCCTGGCATTTTCAGTAGTGTCCTACTCTTTGTGACCTCAGTTAGGGTTTTCTTGGCTAAAACATGGGGATGGTTTACTCTTTCCTTCTCCAGCTAAATTATTTACAGATAAGGAACTGAGGCAAACAAAGTTAGGTCACTTGCCCAGGGTCACACAACTAGTAAGTGTCTGAGGCCACATATGAATTCAACAAGATGAATTTTCTTGATTTCACACTTGGCATTCTACCCATTGTGCCATCCTAGTTGCCCTAGCATATAGTAGGTGTTTGACAAATGTTTGTTGCTAAATCATCTGAATAGTGCACCAGAAAAATCTCCAGAAATAGAATGAAAGAAGACAAAAGAGAAGATTAAAAAATGATAGTTCATCAATTTCTAAGCATGACATGTAGATAACTAATAAATCTATATATTAATATAAGAATTCTAGTAAGTGAACAAGTCTCCAAGTGGGAACTCCTCCCACCAAAGCAGACAGCTCCCCATCCATAATTTAGGAGATAAGTAGATCTGTGTATTTGGCTATGCTATTGAAGTATATCATAGTGCTTATAGAAAAACCATAACCTTAGTGCAATTATTTCCTTAAATTTATTTTTATATTATATTTTTTTAAATTATGTCTTGCTTAAGTATATAATGAGCAATATAGACCCCCTCCCAGTCCCTTGTTTCCATAGAGCTTTAGCCTTCCTTCCCTTCCCCCAACTCTCAATCCCTATGTCATGTAAGCATCAATCCCTTGATTCTTATGCTAAAGAGTTTGTCTACTATTGTTGCAGGCATTTACAATACCTGACTTTATCTAGAGAATCTTTTTCAGAACTTGCTGACTTGAGTTTTCTTTGCTTGAATTAGTGATACTGTCCCAGGAGATCCCCTCAGCAAAGGCTACTGCATTGATGATACCTTGGAGGCTTGCTCTAATAAAAGCCTCTCTCTTGGGAATGGGGAAAACAAAAGAGCCTGCACAGAGGCATCTATGTGTGAATTTTCTCAGTGTACCTAGAGTCCATCACAGGCCTGCAGCAATTGTTCCCTGCCCCTTTCTTATTTCACTTGTCAATATAAGCACCAGAAGTGACTTCTGACTTCATGGGAACCAAAGAGTGAAGGCATGAGTCACTGCTTGAACCGCTAAGAGAAGAGATGGCCTAACCTTTAAAGGGAACAACAGAAAGGCTTGATGGGTAATTCATGCAGAGAAACAGTGCCTAGCCAATTTTCACATGAAAGACTTAAAGCCAAATTAATGGGTAATAAACTCTTCAGTCTTAATTCCCCAAGGTTTTCCTTAGCCAAAAGTTTTATGTAGTTTCTGTAGCATTGAAAAAACAAAAACAAAACACAACAACACACCAAATACAGCCCTCGAGGCAGAGTCAGTACAAACTTGCTACACACTTGGAATCCTTGACAAGGACTTTAGGTCACATGATTTGTGGAGCTGATTGGTTTTTCTTTTATTTATTTAGCAAATTCATATATATTTTTTTCCTTTTATCTTAGGAAGGAAATCCAAGACTATATTGGAGGAATTTTCTCCTGTCTTTTTTTTTCTCACTTATTTTAGAGGTGATTTCATGTTTTAGCCACTATGGAATTTTAATTTGTGTTCTAAACTGAGGGTAAAACCAGTATCAAAGATACCAAAGGTATTTTGTGGTATCATAAATTTAAAGTAGAACAACATGTAAAAAAACATGTATTCCAACCTACTCATTCTAAAGATAAGGAAACAGGAGTCCCAGAAAATTGAAGTGAGTTTCCCAGTGCAAATGGCAGAGCTAGCATTGAAATCAAGCTTTTACAAATCCTAATCTGGCACTCTTTTCATTTTACCTTATTTAGCTTCAAATGATCAAAGTAAATTCATATAGGTGATATGTCCTTCTTCAAAAGACACATTGACTGGGGCAGTGGCACCCTCTGGGGTCCAGTCATTTTTTAAAAAACCAGGTCCATTTTGAAAGCATGAAAGGTTCAAAAACTTTTCTTTCGCACAAACAGTGTAAAGAAGAAAGTCAAGAAATCAGGGTTCTAAATGGACCTTGCCAGTATTTCATTATATAACTTTAGGCAACTCTTTCTCTCTGAGCTTCTTTTTCCTCATCTGTAAAGTGGGACTTGGATTTGATCATTCTAAGTCCCTTTAATTGCTTACATTCTGTGAATCTTGTCTCACAAATCCTGAAGCAAAGTAGGAAAAAAATGTTATTGGGGTAGCCTTGTGGTTGCTTTAATCCCAGTCCCATTGCTATATAGTTTCCTGTATTCTAAAATGAACTGTGCATTTATCTTTAAAAAAAAAAAAAACTTATATGAATTAGTCATATCTGAACAAATATCAGCTGCTTCTGTTAAGTGGTTAAAAGAAAGGCCTCTTGGGGTGAGGGGTCTGTAATTTTAACTAGCAATCATTAGACAGAATCATAGAACTTCAGAGTTGGAAGAGACCTCAGAGATCATCTAGAGTAATCTATACTCCAAAAAGAATCTTCTCTAAAATGCATTCAATAATTGGATATCCAGCCTTTATTTAAAGATCTCTAGTGAAGGGGAAATGACTACTTCTAAAGACAGCTCATTCCCCATTACAGTAACTTTAATTATTAGGAAATGTTTTCCTATATCAAGCTTAAATTTGCTGCTTATGTGCTCATTGTTTCTGATTTAGTGCTTATATGACCAATTAGAGCAAAGGTAATTCACTTTCCCCATGATAGCACTTCATATAGTTAAAAAGAAGTATTATGATCTTGAATCTTCTCTAATCTTTTCTCCAAATAAAAATTCATAGCTTCCTCAACTGATCTTCTTATGGAGTTATCCCAAGACCATTCACTATTTTGGTTGCCCTGCCCTGGATGTTCTCTTACCAATATCGGAGGTGTGTTAGAGCTAGAGTCTTCCTTGACCCCATTATTAAATTTTCATTGAGAGCATTAACACTTCAAAAATCTGCAAATATATAAATTGGGGCTTAAATTATTATCGTCTTGACTTTTTAAACTTGGTAAAGTGATATAAAATATGATTCAATAAATTAAATTTATTAGCATGTCAGGTATACATTCTCCCTTCCTTCCTATCTTCAAAAGCCAGTTGTTAAACATTTATCAGAACACAGGTGCCAATACCTTTCCTAAACAGTGGTACCCAGAATTCAACTCAGTACTCTATCTGGAACCTGATGGGTGTTGGAAATACAGCAGCACCCCTCGCCTCTTTATTCCTGAAAGTTGGGCAGCTAGATGGCACCATAGCATACTGAGCACCAAGCCTGGAGTCAGAAAGACCTAAATTCAAATCCAACCTCAAGACACTAATTGGGCAAGTCAATTAATTCATTTATTGATTCAGCTTTCTTATTTGTAAAATGAGCCAGAGAAGAAAATGGCAGACCACTCAAGGTCTTTGCCAAGAAAACCACAAATGGGGTCATGGAGAGTTAGATAGGACTGAAAGTACTGAACAACAACAAAATACATTCCTAGATCACTTTAGCTTTTTTTAGCTACCATATCATATTGTGATACATACATCAGGCTCTGTGATGGTCAAAGCTTCAGACTTAGATGGAGAATATTTTGTTAGTAGATAGGAAAACATGAAGTGAAAAGTGACCAATAGTAGTTCCCCAAAGATAATCTAAGAAATGAATTTACCAGACCCTTGTTGACAAAAGGACCATGGCTCCAATGTTTTTTATGACAGGCATTTTCAAGAATCTTTTCTCTATCCCAGGGAATTTGGTTGCTCATTGAAGGAAAAAAAAGATTACAGTGAGATGTGCAGCATACTTAGATTAATTTGTCCTTTCTCAAAAGGCCACACTGATTAATTGCATGTTGAAAATTTAAGAGATGTCTCTCTGGTATAAAAATAAATTCCTTAGCTAGAACAAATGCACTTTTATTTTTTAAAGCAAGACAACTTAGTTCTGATGTTTGGGATTATGCCATATTTCCTTTTCAGTTAACAAAGGGATATTAACCTGAAATATGAGTGATTTTTTTCATTAGGGAAAGCTAGCAACTTGATGTCCTTATTACTTCATTTTAATAGAATATTATTACATAAAGAATCATAAGAGTAAATATTCCAAGGGAATGGGGAATATGGAGAAGGGAGCAAAAGAGAGCATAACTCAAATTTCAACAGAATTCAGTTCTCTTTTGATTAATATGTTTTTAGCTTTTTTTTTTTCACCCAATCCACAAAGCAAGGCCTCTTCTAATGTACAGACTGCAAGTGCCACAGCTGAAACTTACCTGTCAGTTAACTCTTCTTGCTATCTTTTTGATAGCATTTACCTTCTGAACTCCTTTACTGATGGCTTCTTAATTGCTAATGGCTTGAATCAGAGCCTTTTGGTTAGTAGTGACTCATTTTTTTCCTTATGAGATAAACCAATAAAATCAAAGTTTTTGTCAGTTATGAAACTAACAGTTCTTATTTAATATTCTTGTAGTCTCCAAACCATTTTATGAGTTATAACCTTCCAAAGTCTAAAAGTAATCATGTACAAATGAAGTAAAAAATCACAATGTGCTATAACCTCAGTCATTTTTCTACTGTCAGGGTCCCTTCATATGAGGGGCAGTTTTCTATTTAGCTTCTTAGCAATGTGAGTCCTTACATTAAAAAAAAAACAAAAAAAAAAACTGTGCTTCTTCACACAAAGATTTAATTTTTGTATGCAAAACTTTTCTTCCCATCCCTTCAGCAACCAAACCAGTCACATATAAAAGTGAAATTACCTTACATCCTCCACAACTTGATTTCTTTTTTTTTTTTTTTTACGAAAAACTTCATTTTCTTTTAACAATCAAACTGTGAATATAGAAAAGGAATAGCATCTTACTTACACAAAGCAGACTTTATTTCTAATCACATAATCACCTTGGTGATTCTCTTCTGATCACACTCCTACATATCAATGTCTTTCCTAAATTATAGAATCTGGGACTGAATACAACATTTTGGAAATGGCTTATGACTTGTCAATATTATACTTTCTTAATGTGACATAGGGCTGGGGTTTTTTGTCTGCTTCATCACAATACTTATTACATTTTTACTTGAGTTATATTTTCAGAGGATAAAAACTATTATATAGCTTCATATTTCTCATGATGTTTATGGAATTGATTTTTTAAACTGAAGTTTATTTATCCCTATTACATTTATTGCTATTAAGTTTCTTCTTCTTAGATTCAACCCAGTGTTCTAGTATGTTTGGATCCTTTTGAATCAAGTATGTTATCTTGTTACTAAGGCACTCTTAACAAAACTCAACAGAGTTTTCAGAAGATTTCAAGGCATCCATACAAGAATAAAAAAAGAGATGTAGTTGAATAAACAATTCCATGAGTACACATAGATATATACTGATCATGGACAGTGAATTGGATCCAGAACTGAACATAAGGAGGAGCACAACTTAGATTGCCTTTGGAAATTGTACAGCGCTTTTACTGATTTCAATCTCCTCTCTGGAAAAAAAGAAAGAGGTCCGTCTTTTTAATAAGAGTATTCTTTCAGTTATGCAGTATAGTTATCAGTCATAGCATGCCTCAGCTTCTGAAGATATAAAACTGAGGCTCACTCAAAGGGTCAGAGAAAGATATATGGTAAATGTGAATGGGTAGTAACAAAATCACCTCATATACTTAAAACAATCTGTAATCTCATCAATGTGGATATTCTCTCCCATAATACAGATAGCAACAAACCATTCTTGCCTATTATCCAGTGTGACTCTATGTCCTTTCATAAGTTTACCACCAAGAATCCAGTAAAGATGCTAGAAAATTTTCTCATTTCCTTTTGACATCATAGGCTTGTTTCTAGAGCTCATAGACTATTCAGTGGTTATCCCTTCTCACCACATATCCAGTCATTCTTTTTCAATCATAAATATCTTTGATGACATCTTTTACTTCAATGCTTTATGATTCTTTATTTGTTGTTTAGTTTAGCATGCTCTCATTTACCATATTCTTCTCCATTATCCTATGAATGATACTGAATTTTAATTCTTCAGAGACTGGAGTTTTTAAAATATGTAATTACTGAGAGAATATTAGCAGTTAAAGGAGAATTTGTGCCAGGGATAAACTTGGGATCATTAAAAAAGTTCTCCAGTTTCTTAGAGGCCATCCAACACCCTCTCCTTCTGTTTAATTTCTGGCACAATCATTGTCCATTTGGAATGTCTGTGCCTAGTATGTATGTTGAGAACAAGTTCAACAGGTTGTGCATGTCATTTTTTGTCTAGACCAAGGGTCAGCAAACTATAGCCCATGGATCAAATTCAATTCACTGTTTCTGGATGATCTACCAGCTAAGATTTTTAAAATAGAATTAATATTTGTGAAAATCATTTTTTACTTACAGACCATACAAAAACAAACTATGGATGGGATTTGACTGTTGGACTATCATTTGCTGATAACACTGAGATGTTAAATTCCAGCTAGGATAAATCCACTTGTCTCAGTCTTTGTTATAAAAATCTTTGTAAATCTTTTCTTTTATCTATTTATTGATCTCCTTCTAGCTTAATCATTAAATGTTCTTGGTTTTTTGTCCTTTCCTTAATTTTACCTCTTGCTAATTTTTCTTTAAACTGATTTATCTTCCACTTCTCTTAATTTTATTAGATAGTATTGCTTTTAATCTTATATCATTCTTTTTCATAAGGTTTTATGAACAAGTCCATATTATAAATTGCTATTAATTGGTTGCTATATCTACGACTTTGTAAGTAGTCCATTGTTTGCTGACTAAAAGGCTTTGAAGGCTCTTTTGGTCTCTTCGTGATGGCAATTGGTTTATATTATAAAATTCTTTATAAATTTATTTCTTTATAAATTATTTTCTTTATAAAATTATTGAATCAATATCTATGCCCTTCCTTCCACACATATTTGATTATTATCAATAACTTGATTAAATGTGCTGGATTGAGTTATTTTAATTGCACCCTATGTATTGTTGTACTTTCTTCTATATTTGTACTAATTTTGATTTTCTTAATCAATGGTCTTACTACACACAAAAAAAGTGACTCCAGAATAATTCCCATGTCTCTTTCATTCCTCATTCTTGACCCATTCTTTCCAATATTTTTTTCATATTTCTCATGTAATCCTAACTTTTCATTGAAGTCATTAAGTACTTTGTAAAAAAAAAAAAAAAACACATCAGGAAGCAAATCTTAAATTCAAGCAAATGTTAAGCTCTGAGTAGGCTGGACAGATTCCATAACAAATGTAGAAAATAATTATGATAATAAATCTGCTGGTTACTGCTAAATATTATGGTATAGGTTAATATATATATATATGTTTTATAGAATTTGTGAATCTCTTTGTCTTCTACACTAGATGGTACAAAACAGTAAATATTTCTATTGTAATCTTTTTGCAAATATTTATAATGAGCGGCTTTTTGAAGAAAATCTGTGAGCCATTCTTCCTTTTAGCTGTAATTTCCTGCTGTTTATTTGATTTAATTTAATTCAAATATATCAAGATTGATACCATTGGTGTCTTCTAATATTGCATCTAATGTTGCATGCATTGCAATGATTGCATCAATCATTGGTATCTGGATAAGGATCTCACATTTAGATAGCACAGTACTAAAATTAAAGTTTATGATAGCATTTTGGAGCATCTTCTGCACAATTTTTTAAAACCACACTATTGCTGTCTTTGCATGATTAGATTTACAGAGCAAAACAAAATAGGTTACCACAGCCAAATAAGTCACCACCAAGTGGCATAACATAATAGTGATATAAAGTATATATAGTATTTGAACTAGACGAGGGAGTTTGAATTCTCCTTCACACTCTTACTAGCTGTGTGATTCTGGAAAAGTCACTTAATTTGTCTGCCTCAGTTTCTTTGGGAAAATAACACCTATTTCACAGCTTATTGTAGAGATCAGTGAGTTAACATATGTAAAGCTCTTTGCAAACTTTAAAGCTCTATATAGATGCTAACTATTATAATTGTGCAAAACACTGAGGATACAAATAGACAAGATCTTATTCAAACTCAAGTCTTCTAGACTCCAAATTCTTCAATTATTCACTATGCCATCTATCTTTGCATATAGTAATTGCTTAAGCATGCCTCATTCCAGTCAGTCAACTTTTTTGAAAGGAAATGAGAGTGTTAGTGACCTGTACATTCAACAGTCTGATATGGGAATGCAACTTTAGACTGAACTACATTCTAGTAATAATGTCAACATTATCAAATAGTATGACCAAGATGGCAAGGAATTGGAGATCATGTTATAAGATGATTGATTGGAAGAACTAAAAGAGGGAAGATTTGGGGGGGGGGAGGGAGGGAAAAAAGTGAGACAGCTGTTTTTAAGTATTTGAAGACTGTGTGAGGAAATAGTATCTAGACTAGTTTTCTTTGGCCCCAAGAGAACTTAACTAGAAAAAAAAGGGGAGGGGGCAAGATGAAGATTATAAAATATCAGGTTTTGACTTGAACTCATGAAAAAATTCCTTTTTTGATAAAAGCTATATAAAAATATACTAGGGACAGCTAAGTGGTGCAGTAGAGTTGTAAACCTGGAATAGGAACACTCCTCTTCCTGAGTTCAAGCCTGACCTCAGACACTTATTAGCTAGACAAGTAATATAATCTCATTTGCCTAAATTTCCTCATCTGTAAAATGAGTTAAGGGAGGAAATGCAAACCACTGCTGTATTTTTGCCAAAAAAAAAAAAAAAACAAAAAAAACAAAAAAAAACTTCAAATGTGGTTGCAAAGCATTCAACAGGACTAAAATAACAAAAACAAGATGGGATGCACTGGACATCAAGCAGAAGTCAAGAGACCATTTTTAGGGATGTTGATGAGATTGGACAAAATCTTAGGGATCTGTTGCAACTGAAGTCTGAACTTCAAGTCCTATCTCGAACATATAACTTCCTACTTCCCGAGTTGACTCTGGAAGACTACAAATGGCAGAACAGATGGGCATCTACATTACTTTAAAAAAAAAGAGGAGGTGACTCTGTAAGACTACAAATGGCAGAGCAGATAGGAATCTACATTGATAAAAAGGGATTTAAAAAAGAATCATTGCATTCCCATAGTAGTTGTTTCTAATTTTCTCTTCTGTCATCAAACTTCCCTTACAACTTCTCTCCTTTCACTCACAGCAGAAGTTTCTACCTTATGTCAAACTGAGAAAATGGATGCTATTCATCATGAACTCTTACTTCTATTAAACTATTAAAACTTCTTGACAACATTCCCATTTTCTCTTTCTTTACTCTCATCTTTACCTCTTAGAATACCCAGCTTCCTTCCCATCTCCGCTGGAGCATTGCCTCCTGAATAAAAGCTTGCCTGATTCCTTCTCCTATCAGGTTAGACCTTGTATTTATTTTGTGTCTATATTTTATTTATTTGTAAATGCATTGCTCTTTCCCTTAATAAAATGACAGTTCCTTGAGAGTAGAAATTGTTTCATTTTTTGTTTTTGTATCCCTAATAGAGTATCTGGCAAAGACTAGGTGATTAATAAATGTTTGTTGATTGACTGTGTAAATAGTTATTAGGATAGAGATAACCTAATAAATTCAAGGATTCCCTGATGCTCTATAGTCCTCTCCACAAACCCTGTGGGTTAAACCAAGATGTAGTAACAAAAACAGTAATACTTAAATTTATACTGAGATTTACCATTTAACATAAATAGCCTTATAAGATAGAAAAGGTGTGATATGAGAAGATCCCCATGCTATTTTTTGGCCCCTGTAAAGAGCTGAAACTCTGAATAGGTGCATTGGAATCAGACAACTGAGCACTTAAGGCTAATTACCTATTGGACAATAACTCTATTAGCATATGCTTGGAAAAATGCCCTTCTCTCTATTCTGTGCTGGCTTGATCTTTTGGTGTATGTAGATAATCTTAGGAGGGATTAGGGGGTGGAGTGAGACAAGCCGGAGTCACTTTGGAAGAGGACGAGGAGAAGGGACGTTGATGGAGAGCTTGTGGCAGTTTTGTCCATCCCCTTCACTTTTCCCCCTAAAGATCAAGGACTTTTGCTTATCCTGACTCCGGCTGATTCTGAGACCTCCAGGGAATTAACCTGGACTTCACAGGCCCCAACTTGGGATTTGTTCTCTAGATGCTTATACTGCAGTGTGCCTACCCATGTCAGAATTGGAAGATTCCCTCCTTACAGGTACCTGCCATCAAGAAGTTCCAGGACAGCCAAAAAAAAAAAAAAAGTTATTGTAGTAAGTCAGGGAGCTCATTTATATTACACCATAGGCAAATTCCTACCAGAAGAGGTTAAGTATTACTGATTTATACAGTATTAAGGGACAATTGAGATTTGAAAGTGAGAAGAAAAAATATAAGCCTGTAATTTGCTTGGGTATATATGATTTTGGCCCTGACATAAGGTATTCTAGTTTTTTATTACCTGATTCTCCCTTCAAGCCCATTAAATTTACCAGGAAAGCCATCCAAATCCCACATGTATGCTGCTGTTGAGAACAGCTTATCCCAGAGTAACACCAACAGTGGCTCAGAAGAGAATTTGATGGAATAAAACTCAACGTGATAGATATATGCATACTTGCACACAAATATGTATATATATATACATATTCAATCCCCCCATATGTACACATATTATATGTGTATACACCCACTTAATTGTTTATTAATACTATGTACCAATACTATGTACTGTATCTTAATACTTAATATACAAAGATGAAAGTGTAACAGTCCCTACCCTTAACCAGATTACATTGTAACCAGAGACTACACTTAAATTATATATATGTGTGTGTGTATTCATGCATATAAATACATATAATTATGTATAGACACACATATATAACATATATACTACTGCAGACACATATAATATGTATGCATATATATAATTATTATATTGTATTGACTTGTTAAATGTGATTGATTTGTTTATTTTCCTTTTCTAACCTAACCATGTATGATAGATACATATGTATATGATACATATGCACAAGTTTTATATATATATGTATGTCTGTATATGTACGTATGTATATATACATATACATATGTATTATATGTGAATGTGTACATATGTGTGTGAAGGAGATATCTTTATATCCATATCTTACATATATGTATATGTGTCTGGTTAGAATGTAATGCCCTTGAATGTGGGGGTTGTTTCATTTTTGCCTTTTATCTTCAATGCTTAATATAGTGCTTGACACCTAGAAAGTGTTTTATAAATGTCAATTGAAGATATGTTATCCATGTATGAATATGCATGTATATATTATATGTTATCAATTACATATAAAATATTATAAATATGTGTATATGTATAGCGGTCTATATACAGAGATAGATACAATACATACATACATATAAGGTATTTCCAAAGTTTTAGAGCTAGTACAGCTAATGGCATAGTGAATAAAAACAATGACTCTAGGGTCAGGAGGACCTGAGGTCAAATCGGCCCTGAGATATTTATTGTGTAATCTTGGACAAGTCACTTAATCCTGATTATTCCCCCCCCAAAAAAAAAGTTTTAAATTTTAGTAATTTAATAAGACAATTCTGTTTGTGTGGGTGTGTGGGTGTGGGTGTGTGTGTTTGTGTGTATAAGGACACAAGATATATGTAAAAGAAGGTATTTTGAGGAGGGAGGGCACCAGCAGCTGGGGGATCAAGAAAGTCTTCATGGAAAAGGAGGCACTTGAGCTGAATTGAAGTAGAGGCAGAACACACATAACTTACATTCACAGATAATCCTCTTTTCTTATTTTAGCCTTAACCTCATGGCCAGGCATAATTAGGATGAATGACTAGAAGTTAAAGGGAGGCAGACTTCAACTACTTTTAAGTAAGAACCTCTACGACTCAATACTATTCAAAAGTGAAATGGACTGCTTCATGGAATAATTAGTTTCCTTGTCACTAGCTAGCTATTCGAGTGCAGGTTATATGATGGTAGAGAGGACTCTAGTGGTAGATGGAAGGCTGGACCTCCAAGTTGACCTCTCAGTTCATAGAATTCAGTTCTTTGATTCAATGGACTTTCTCCTTCATCAAACTTTTATTAAAGCCAATAATAATAAAAATCATGTATTTGTTTAACCTTCTCTCTTATCCTAATTGTAAAATAGCCAAAGGTGCCAAAAAAGATCTTTGTTCAAATCTAACTTGGCTGTCTGACTATGAAAAATTATTTAAATTCTCTGTGAGTTTACAAAATGGGGATAATATCTACAGTCCCTATCCCCACATGGATGCTATAAGGATCAAAAAAAAAAAAAAAAAGTAAGTAAAATACTTTGTAACCTAATAAATATCAGTTATTATTGTTATTATATAATGAAATGACCACAAGGCAGGAATCTAGAAAACCAAAAGGCAAAAGTTAGTTAGAGCTAATCGATATATTACCTAATTAGTTGCATATATAATTAATATTTAACTCCATAGGATTCTATTTGAAAATTCTCTGGGTAGATGGAATTTTGTTTAACCAAATAACATTGTATAACTCCCACAATAAAAATTTCTTGAAGTAAAATGTATTTGTATATAAATGTGTGTGCATATGTGTGTATACATACATAAATGCATATATTTGTGTATATATTGTCATACACACATATATATCTTTTAGCCCATGATTACAATGATATATATATGTAAAAAAGTTTCTTCATGGACTGTGGGAAAATAGGAAAAATAGGACAGTTTTGAAAGTTACATATTGAATTTATTATATATTTAAAACAGGAGGAGACTATACTTTATGTGTGGAAATGTCCATTTTATTTGGCTTTAAGTTCAGAATTTAAAAATAATAAAAAGACAAACAAAAAATAAAAATATAGAGAGATAACTGGGTGGCACACTGGATATAATTTTGAATCTGGAGTTAATAAGACTTAAGTTCAGATCCAACTTATTGACCTTAAGCAAATCATTTACTTTTACCTCAGCCTCAGTTTCCTCATTTGTAAAATAGAGTTTAATGATAAGACCAAACTCTCAGAGTTATTATGAGGATAAAATGAGAAAATATTTATAAAGTGCTTTGTGTCCATGAAGCAAAAGATCTGGAGTTATAATCAAAGGTATCTTACTCAGAAAAGTTGGGTATTATTCTGAATGAAAAGAGAGAAAGAGATTTAACATACTCAAAGACTTTCAAGTTTTTCAGAATTTAAGAGAAATTTTGATATATAACATCTAGGAGAAATACAAGATAAACATTAAAGATAAGAGGTTCAAAGTCAAATTGTTTACTTTGTATATATGAAATTATTAGCAGCATTCTTATGAAAGTTGTCATCATTATTTGGGTAGTTTGAAAGAAAGGCATGGGCTGAGCTGAGTGTGACTGGATGATTCTTAAAAAGAAACTGTAGAGAAAGATAAAAAGGAGTAATTATTTCATACAAATGACATGAAAGAGAAATATTTATACAAACGAAGCTAGGAGAAGGAAGATAGGGAGGACTGGAACCTTATTCTCTTATTAGGAAAGGGTTAAAGAGAGAACATATACATCTGAGGCATAAATGTCTTCTAAATTCAGAAAGAAATAAGAGGGCAAGGGTAAGGGGTAGGAGGAGAGGATAAGTGGGGATTGTTAGAGGGGTGGGTAAATTAAAGAATTAAAGGGGAAGGTTATCAGGTAGAAGAAAAGCTAAAAAGAGAGGAGAAATAGGCTAAATAGGATGGGAAGAAAAGAGAGGAAAAATAGAAAGGAGGACATACATAGCAAGTAATTGTAGTTTAGAATGTGAATGGGACAAATTTACCCATAAAATAGAAATGGATAGCAGATTAAAAATTTGAATTTAATAACATGTTATTTTCAGGAAACATCAAAGTGAGATATGCACACAAACATAAAATAAAGGCAAGAGTTTAATATGTAAAAAACCAAGGATAATAGTAATCATGATATCAAAGTTAAAGTTAAAACATATTTAATCAAAAGTGAAAAAACAGAGAAACCACACTATATGTCAAAAATATTATTCAATATTGTTTTAGAATATTTAAAATACCTAGACAGTATTAAATGCCTGAGTGTATACCTGCCAAAGCAGACACAGGAAATGCATGAACATAAAACACTTTTTATAAAAATAAACAGATCTAAATATTGAAGTAATATTTATTGATCATGGGTAGGTAAAGTCAATATAATTTTTAAAATGACATTTTTACCTAATCTATTCAATGTCATTCTAATTAAGTTACTATAAAAATCACTTAGAAAAATAATATAACAATAATAAATAAATAAAATAAAAATAATTATGTTCGTTTGAAGTTCAGGAACTTCAAAGAAACCAGGGGGAAAAGATATAAAGGTAATAGGTTCAGCAGTATCTGACTTCAAACTATATTATAAGGTGAGAACACTGTTGAAGTACAAAAATTATAATTTTGATTATTTTAAATTAAAATAATCTATGTGGTCAAGAATAAAAGGAATAGGAAAATTGGAGAAAAAACTTTATTAGACAATCTTTCAGATAAGATGGGACATTAGATTCAAATATTGCTGTGGTGTAGGAAATGATGAGCTGATTAGAAAAACATGGAAAGACTTGAACTTATGAAGGAAGATACTATCTATCTTCAGAAAAAATAGATGATAGGAAATAAGCATAATGAATCTTATATATGTATGAGTATATATGTGCATATACATGTATGTTTGTGGATATCTATGTATGTGTATATATATAAACACATATATATTTATGCATAATTGTAGCCTTCTTTAGGGTGTTGAGGGAAAGAGGGGAAAAGTTAAAATTGCACAACAGAGAACAAAAGAAAACCAACAAGGAAGCAATGAAAAGCTGGAAAGTTGTGAAAATAATGTATAGCATATATTATGTAGATTTTCTTGAAATGGAAATATATTGTTTTATATTGAATCTTCTCTTATGGTATACCATGTATATGACAATATTGTTGCATTGGTTTTTTTTTTTTTCTTTTCTTTTCTCATTTAGGATTTATGTTTAAATTTTTTTTAATTACCAAAAAATGCTTTACAAACCTTAAAATAATCTTGTTATTCAGATGTTTTCAGTAATGTATGACTCTTCATGATCCTATTTAAGGTTTTCTTGGCAAAGATACTGGGATGGTTTGCCATTTCCTTCTTAGATGAAGAAAGTAAAGAAAATAGGGTTAAGTGACATGTCCAGGGTTACACAACTAATAAATGTCTAAGGCCAGATTTGAACTGACTCCAGGCCTGGTGCTCTCTCTACTGTGCCACCTAGCTGTCTGAAATGATATATAAATGATAACTATTATTATTAGTTTTTTTTAAAAAAATGTTTGACCCTCATTCTGAAGTCTCACTTCCACCTCTTCAAAGTCCTCTGCAGATAGTATGACACTGACCCCTTTCCTTCAGCTAGCCTCTTACTCTTAGAGGCCCCTCTTCTTGACCATTTCTCTAGAGAGGAGATAAGCAATGGGGAGTTCATTCTCATCATAGTGCCATGACCAATCCTATTGTTGGAATATTCTCTATGTCATTACCCTCCAGTTTCCCTAAAGAATTGTTCCCTGTGCTGCCCATCACTATCATCTCTGCTACTATCAATTGTCCCCACTCTGAGTTGAAAGAACTAGTTATGGCCCCAGTGCCTATTCTAAGTAGGTCAGTCACTTTGCTTCTTTTTTTTTTTTTAATAAAATTCTGTAAAAGCAAAGAATTAGACTGATCTCTAAGGTTTCCACTGACTCAAAGATTCTATGATTTGTATTAATTCTCTCCAATGTGCATATGCATATTTAGAATGTGTAAAATTATATGTATATATGTATAATATAATAATATATCTATATGCATGCATACATACATTGATATGATAGGACAGATCAATAGAATACTGGAAATAGAGTACAAAAAGCTAAATTTCATGTTTCAGCTCTTTTACCAACTGTGAGACCTTGTAACCTAAACCTCACTTCTCTCCTCTGTTAATGTATTTATACCTTCCAGTGCTCTGCCTAAAGGAAAATAAATTTTGATCACTGAAATCTCACCAGATAATCTTGGAGTTTATGGACTTGGACCATGTCTTAAACCCAAATCACTCTGTCTCTTATTGATTGACCTGTAGGTTCCAGATCAAGATTATTATTTGAGCTCTGATTGGTTCAGAGTGAATGTAAATAGAAATTGTTTCTGTTTTGGCCAGTAACTCTGGTCTTCCCTTCCCAAATTGATTTTTTTTTGACTAGGTAAAAGATGTTATTCTATGCCTCATTTCTTACCTAGCCTTAATCACTGTATGAATGTTGTCTCAGTCAAACTGAAATCTGGAAAGATCTTAGCTTAAAAAAGCCAAGGTCTGCTACTGCATCTATATCATGCTGTTAGACTCAGATGGCTCCAGAGGAGAAAATGAGGCTCATAATTTTGTAAAGCCCTTCCCCATTTCAATCCCATTCTCTTACATGCCATGGTATCACCTCTATGATCTTAGCTCATCTTTAAGAATGAAGGACAAACAATAATAACAATAGCCACCTACTTCATGGGTAGCTGAGTGGAGCAGCAGATAAAATGTGAGTCTAGAATCAGGAAGACTCATCTTCCTGAGTTCAAATCTGGCTTCAGACTCTTATTAGCTGTGTGACCCTGGACAAGTTCAAATTTGGTCTCAGACACTTACTAGCTGTGTGACCCTGGGCAAGTCACTTAACCTGGTGTGCCTCAGTTTCTTCATCTATAAAATGAGCCAGAGAAGGAAATGACACTCTAGTATCTTTGCCAACAAAACCCCAAATATGGTCATGAAGAATTTAGCATAACTGAAAAAAGACTGATCAACAACTTGAATTACCTACTTTATTCTGTTGTGAGTTTCAAATAAGTTCCTCATTTCAGAACCTTTTTTAATTAAAAAAGGACTATATAAAATATTATTTTATTAGTGCCTTTTCTTTTTAATTCATTCATACATGCAAGAAATGAAGAGCAAATTTGTCAAAACTCACATATATAACACTTTATTTTTTTATATTTTTATATTTTGACCTCAATGCTAAAGCTGAGTAAAAACCTCTGGATTATCTTGACAAAATCAGATAAGCTTACTTCTTCCTTGATCTTATTACAAATTGTCCCTCTTATTTGCATGACCCCTTCCAGTTCACGCACATTCTTTTTAGTCCTGAAGAATAGTTCAGTGATGTAAAAGGCTTTATGATTCTAAGTTTGGTATTTAATTCCATTTTACAAAGTATCACATAGTTAATCATTATTAGCTATAAAATAACACATCTTTTTCTTGCTTTCATCTCATATGGCAGTTTGAAATAAATTATTTACAAAATAACTGCTTTTCTTCTTTATCATATTGCTGGCAAATTTTAAAAGAACGCTGAATATCATAATATATATTCATATCTCTTCTCCACACTTCTGTTATTTTCTTTATACTTGCTTTTTTCTGAACATACATTTTCTAGAAGCTTCCAAAGATATCCTAAAGAAAAGTATTCAATATTCTATTCAGTCTATGAAGAAAATCTAGGCCTAACAGGGCTATTGTGATAAAATCAAACAAAAATCTTAACATAAGATCATTTCCTATTGAAAACAGTTATTAATTATGCATGATGAGTAATATGTGTGCCATAATATTCCATTTTATTTGTGAGACAAGTGCATAGTGAATCTTAAGAGGATTATTTGCTTTGTGTTTTGAGAATTAACTTATAGAAAAGATGATTTTAACTTATTTGTGTTAGGAATAGGAATTCCCTCCACCCAGAAGGCCAATTTAATTGTAACTTAAGGTTTTAGAGATTTGCCAGAGGTTCAGTGAGATTAAATTATTTTTGTAATCTGTATTCTGTAAAGTAAGGGTCAAAGGGAAAAATATGAACCTTTTTTCTCTCTAAAAACACCCATCATATAGCTGCTAAGGTGATGTAAGGGATGGAGGATATAATCTCCCTACCCAACTCAATTGATATGATTACAGAATGTACTCATAGTAGATGAGGTTTTGATATAACAAAGAGTTCAAATCTTATAAAACCTTGGGAGGTTTGAATACAGATCCTTAATTGAATCAGAAGGCACAATGTCATTGGATGATCAAGTAAATCTGCCAATTTCTGGGTTTCAAGTAGTTTAAATTTAGAGCCTGGAAAGCTAGAGTAGATGGTGTGCCAGGCCTAGAGTTAGGAAGAATCATCATCCTAAATTTAAATCCATGGTCAGATACTTACTAGCTAGATAACCCTGGGCAAGTCACTTAATCGAGTTTGCCTCAGTTTCCTCATCTGCAATATGAGGTGGGGAAGGAAATAGCAAAACACTTCATTATCTTTGCTGAGAAAGCCCCAAATAGGGATCACAAAATATTGGACAAAAATAAACAATTTAATAACAACAAAAAGAATCAGGAGGTAGTTGAAATGGTTGAAGAAAAGGTCAATTTTAATATATTGAAGTAACATTGAGCTGTATTTCAGTTTGAAGAACAGTAAAACAAGCATACAAAAATCAACCCATGCTATCTGAGTAAGGCTTCCAAATAATTAGATAAGGTTTCTCACTCTCCCCTTATGCTTTGTAAAGGAGGTGGAGCAGGGAGGTCTTTCAAGCCTCAGGGCAGCTCTATAATACTGTGAGTTGAATATGTATTCTTTGTTGTGTCTAAGCTTTAACTTTAAATGAAACTTGGGCTGTGGAGGGCTTACCTGAATAAAGTCACTTACTCCCACAACATCTAATTTGCAATAAAGATGCTATAGGATGGTAAAGAGAAGGATGACATCAGTTGGTTCCATCTCAAAATGTTTCCCTCAAATAACCATGTCTGTCAGCTAAATTTATGTTTCGTTTTTCTGATGAAAACCTTTGTTGCAATATAAACCAGAAAACCCCCCCCACAATATTAAAATATTTTGAATTTTAATACTGTTCTTCAGCAGCTGCTTCTAGAGTACCTACAGATGTCTTCTCTAATTATTTTACTATCTTGAGTGTTTTGTTTTGTTTTTAAGTTCAATTTGTATTATTCATATTAATAGTGGTAATTCAATGTGGGATAACCTCAAAATTATTTTTATATTGTTTTAGTGTGAATTATGTAATTGGTAGGGGCAACAAAATTATACTTAATTTCATTTGATAAGTATTAATTACTATGTGTAAAGCATTGTACTAGGTACTGAAGATGAAAAATCAAATAAAAATTGGTCTTTTATCATTTTACCATAGATAAATAATAAAAACACACATAATTAAATAGCAAATAATTGCAGAGGGAAGCAAATTATTTTGGATTTAAACTTAATAAAATTAGCTTTCACTTCTATACACTTCAATTAATAGTAGAACCCAATGAGTTAAAAAGAGTAGTGAACTAAGAATCAGGAAAGCTGTATCCTGGTCCTATTACTAATTAATACCAAGACCTGGAACTGCTCATTTGAACCTCAGTTTCCTCATCTGTTCATCTACAAAAATTAAGTTGGACTAGATAATTTTTAAAGTCCTTTCTAGCTCTAAAAATCTTCAATTCTATAATTGAACTTTGGACAAAAAAAGTTCTGCTAGCATTAAAATTTTGTCTTGCTAATCCACAAAGTAGATAATCCATGCATCATTAATTGAACACTCAATGTATTTTCTTTCTTCAAAAGTTATCTTTTGTACAATTAATATTAATATTACTTAACATCAATCATCATATCTTTGCTATTGCCATAGATTGGTAGTTTAATTTCCCTATTTATTTAAAAGAAAATATTACAGAAGAGTCACAAAATATTGAAACTAGAAAGGAACTCAGAAATTATATAATTTAGTATTCTCTTTTTTACAGATGAGAAGACTGTAACTGAATATAAAAGTGACTTTTTCAGGGACATACATAGGCAATTTTTCACAATTTTTTACCAACTTATTTTGGTTAAATATATTATGATTTTAAGTGATAAGTCAGCTGAGTGGCTCATGGGCCACAAATTTAATTAAGATTTAAAATTACTACCATTAAATATGCCTGTGTTTATAGAGATGGTTATGGTATGAAATCTGATTAAAGTGTTTTAATATTTTAGAACTCTTAGGGTATCATAGAAATAACTATAATTTTCTTAGAGTAATTTTTGTAGGTTAACTTTACAGTTTGGTTCCAATTACTTCAAATAGTGAATTTCCCTGAAGTAGTCACATTATTCATATTCACACTGCATGTTTCCACTGGGCTGGAACCAATTACCCTATATTACATAATTATAAATTTGAATATTGCAGATTCAAATACACAGGACCTCTTTTGGGGTTTCATTTTTCATACTAATTGAAGTCTAGCTATATCAATAAAATCATAGGTATCTGAAAATAGATAACAACACCTGAACATCTTTATAATGCAGTTATGCAGAATGATAGCTAATTAATGGTAATTAGCACCATCCACATTTTTACAGAAATAAAGATATGAGATAGACAAGTGATAAAGTTGGATTTAGAGCAGCAGTTGGTAGAACAAGAAGTGATGTCTGGTTTTTTGTTTGTTTTAATTACAGCCACTAACTATATAGGTAATTTTGACTAAGCAGAACAATAACTCCAAACTCATGGTTCTTAATCCTTGAAACTAATATCCATCATTGTATGGCCAATGAGAAACATAAACAGGAGAAAATAAGTTGGTCTCTCAATGTGATATTATTCATAAAGTTGATTAGATTTTATGGGACAAAGCAAATTATTTTCTTCTTAATGATTTTTTAATTGCAATTGTGATTATGATATTAGGAAGCTGAGGACTAAAGACTCAAGTATGGTGTGGTTGTTGGCAATTATACTCAGAAGTTCAGAGGTTAGCCTTTGAAAAATCATGTAACCTCCTGAACTTCAATTTCATCATCAATAAAATGGACATAGTAATACTTTGTTAATTGCCTCACCGTGTTGTTATGAAATTTAAATAAGATAATTTATATAAAGCATTTTGCAAACTTTCAAAATGCTGTGTAACTCTTCTATACTATGAAGGAGTAGAGAAATTATGAAGGGAATACAGAAATATATCTATGAAATACGTATCTTTGAAGTGTGGGACTATAAACTTGAATATTTTTATTAAGGTCGAGAATCTTGAAACCTGAGTCCCAATATTAGCTTTGCCAGTAACTTTGACAAAATGTGACAATCAATACTATGGGTTAGCCAAATTTTTACTGTTCCTCATTTTTAAACAAGGCATCCCATCTCCTATTTCTGTACCATTATAGTGGCTTACACTGGACCCTCTTCCTCCCTCTACCCCAAACCCATATCATGTCCATGCCCAGTAGGTAAGAGTGGGGTTCCATGCCCCACCTCAATAATTCGGCCTGAACTTTTTAAATGAAACAATCACTTACATCACCAAATATAAAGTAACTAACAAGATGGTCTTTTTGTCAGATGAGACCACCTCTTTTTAGTCAATTGATCAAAAAACAAGAAGTCTTCGATTAGTTTGGAAAAAAGAAACATCTTAAATAAAATGAAGTGCTACTACATAGGAAATATATTAGGATTATCTGAAGATAGGAAGTTTCATATCTTGTAGCTTTTATATGAAAAGACAAGTTATTTCAGAAAAGAGCATTCAGGTATTTGGCTGCCTAGAAGACAGAACAATTTTATTGAAGACCAAGAGATATTTACTTGGGAAAAGAAGAAAAAATAAGAATTGTCTCTTCTCCCTTCCTTAATCACAAGAAGACCTTATTAACTTTAAAATGTTGAAGGATTTAAACTTCTCACTGACATTCTAGCATCATCCCCAGAACAACTATAATAGTTGCTGCATCTACAGATGAGAAAAAATTAGATCCATGGAAGAAAGGCATCTTCAGGACTCTATGAGGATACCACAAGAAAGTTATACCATGACTAAGGAAAACGTCATGAGATCCTCTTGAGGACTTCTAGCAACCAGAAGTTCAGTTATCTCTTACCACATTATATGTTTAAAACTTGTGCTCATATTCTCCTGGATTCTGTATGTACTTATTGAAAAATGTAATATAGGTGTTTGGGTAATATTCTATAACAATTCTTCTTACCAGTTTAATAAATATTCCTCTCAAAAAGCAAATTAAGTCTGCTTAAGTGATGTAAATTGTTATTCAGTGGATAACTGAGGAGGCTTATGACTTATAGTACCAGATTACCATTATTTCCATTCTCCCAGGGTCTTCTAGAATCCGAAGAGAACAACTATAAGCCCCAGTGCTTCTGTATTAATGAAGATTTGGATATTTATTCCAGAGTATTTGCTATAACTGGAATGCATACACCTCTGCCTCTTAAAATCCCTAGTTTCTTCCAAAGCTGAGCCTTAATCCTCCTTCCACATAAAGCTTTTCCTGATATCCTGTCACTAGGGCCTATTTTGAATATATCTATATAAAGATATTGTCTCTGTCAACCAGCAAGCATTTATTAAAAACTATGTGCCAAGCACTGTGCCTAGGGCTGGGGAGAAAAAGACAAAATATAAATATGAAGTCTTTATTAGGATTTTAAACCTGAGTATCAGTGTCCTAATTTATAAAGTGGTGGGCTAAGTGATCTCTTTCTAGCTCTGAAATCCTTTTCCTGTTGTCTTTTTGGTTTTTATTAGGTACATTTTATAATTACAATAACCAGTGATTAGTCAGCAATGTTATTTACTAACATGGAACTCTCAGCAAATGAAAGTGACTCATAGAAAGTTGAACTTTGAACACATCCCCAAAATGATCAAAAGGATTTCAGTACTGATCTGATTCTTTACCACAAACTGCACTTAGTGTTCATTGAAAAATACACATATGAAACAGCAAATTGGGAAGATAAACTTCTTGAGAGATTCTATTTACCAGTATGTATTGAAATGACTTTTTTTTTCTTCATTCCTTCTTTGCATTTTTTTCTGTTTGCTTGAGCAAAACAGAAATGGCATTCTGGCCATATCATGTTTTAAAGGAAATTGTGGTCTTCACATCATCAGTTCAAGTTTTAAGAGTCCTACCACATGAGAGTGTAAGGCTTGCATTTGTATAAATCATGATTTTTAAAGCTGTGGGAAGGAAAAAATGAGGCTTTCTCTAGATTTTTCTTTAAGAAGTAGAATTAAAGAAAAATAATTAGAGAAGCTTTTAGAAATGAGAGTGAAGATTGGGAAAGGCAGGAAGTTCATTTGTAACTTTTTTGCTAAGGTATAGAAAAACAGATGCCTTCATTATACATGTCTCCACTGAGAAAAAACATCAGTAGTCTTAAAATTTATACATATATATGTATGTATGTATATATATATATACATATATATATACACATGTATATATATTTATGAAATTGTACATAAATTAGGAGCTACTTTTGGTCTATTGCCTTACCCCACAGACCATTTTTGGGATATGTTACCAGGAAACCTGAGTTTTGTTTTTCTTCTATGTTTCCAACTTTCAGAGGTATTTCTGACCTGGTAGAAAGATGTTACATATTGTGTGTTTACATACAACCTAGCTTCCTTTTAGACTATGTTGGCATTACAAAACTTTGAAAGCTACAACAAACCAAGGTAGTTAATTCCATAAATCAGGGGCATTGTTTGTGGATGCAGGCAGGTGACTGGGATTTTGTCGATTCCCCAGGATTGATTTTCCCCTCATTCAGTCACTTTATTTTACTTATGGGTAGGGAGAAATTATACCAGAGAAATGACACCTAGGGTGAATTTAGGGAAACTCATAATAGTTCCTAGATTTAGGGACCAGTTTCTAGGAAGGGAGAAGGAATAAACTGAATCCTTTTTCATGATCCTAGGATGTGTCTCAGGGCAAGGTCTGGGAAAGAAAAGGTTTTAGGTAAGCTATACATGCATCATTGTGTGTTTGATGCCAAAACTTTGCAGAGAAAAGTAGGGAGGAGAAAAGGATAAAGGGGAGAGATGGTGATAGGAAGATAGACTGAGCCCTGAGGGAGATGGGATGAGGAGGGGAAAGGATACCCTGCACCCATAGCAAAGCAGCACCAAAGCTTGACTTCTCACTGTCTTGTCTTGCAGTTGCTGAATTTGTGTGATTCGGTGAAGGAGGATGCACTGAAGGTGATTTCAGCCTTTAACATTCCTCACAGCTCCATCCACGCGCCAATTGCTGGCATTCCCAATTCCCGAGCATCCTGGGCGTTTTACCCTCCACCCCAGCCTCAAGAGCAGCCAAAGTCGGCCAAGGAAGGAATGGGACACCAGCGGCTCAAATTTGGGGCCAAGTTATAAATGTGTCGTTTTCGGTGTTGTGTTTGCAGTCTCCATGGTGGTTCATTTCACAGAATCAGGAAGCTCACCCTTGATATGTGCCAGGAAAACAATCCCGTTTAGGTCCATGCTTGATCACTTGGCCCCTGCTGAAAAAGGGCATAAACTGGGGCCAGGCAATGAAAGCAATGTGGCCATGAATCTTTCACTATAGTTGTCTATCAACGGGGTCAGGGAGGCCAAGACAGGCAAGAAACATAAGTCTCATTGCTGATGGGTCTGGCTGGACTGGAGTCCTAAGGGAATGAGAGTAATGGGTTCAGATGAGGTGGGGGTAGAAAGTGCTCTATTGGAAAGGACTTTCAGTCTTGTCTTTGCTGGAGAGCTCACCCTTGCTGTCCCAAGCCACTCGGTCTTGCACACTATCAAGGGATGGTACAAAGCCGAGAGATAAACTGTCATTTCTGGTTTTTGCAGGTTTAAATCTAAAGAGATTTATCTTTATGGATGGGATTCCTAAATCAGATTCCGAGGGATTCCGGGAAAGCAGGCAAAATGTAAACAAACCCACCGAATTCCCTTCCTTTCCCAGCTAGTGCCCCAGCTAGCTTAGGTGCTTAGCTGTTTCAGTGAGTCAGACCCACTTAGCTTCTTAAAGGAAATGCCCCGGAGATGACTGACTGATAATACCTTTTGGAATTTTACTCAGAGATCTCAAAGCAAATGCTCTGGAGGAGCCCGGGAAAAACTAGACTGGTCCTCAGAACTATTTACCAACCAATGCAAACAACTTCTGTAAAGGTTGGGGGAGGGAGGAAGCGGTATTTAGAAACACATTTTAAATCATTTCTACCATATGTTTTTAAGCTGTCGAGTAAAAAAAAAAAAGTAGAAAGTTTAATAAAGAAATAAAAACAAAGAAGACGGTGTTCTTTGTTTCTTTAGAAGTTAAAGCAGAGGATAAAGGTCGGTTTTATTATTTAATCTTAAGATTTTCGGAATTGAGTTGGGATCCTGAAACATAAGAACTTTTGCACTCGAAATTCTAGCATGAGGACTGTGATTTTATACTTCACGGACAAAATATCCTCCTCCTATACTTTGTCATGTCTCTCATACCCTCAACAACTAAACCAAACAAAACGGGAGTAAAAAGAGCTTGTCTGAGTAAAATCATTTTGACTTTCCAGATTCCGGAATCAAGAAAAAAAGAAACCAATGCTTTTTGATTTTTCTCACCCGAGGGGCCAAAAAAAGAAAAAAGTTTCCAGAGAAGAACCCTTCACAGTCAGAAATTAGTCCAATTGGGCTAGTGAGTAAGCCCTGGAATTCCAGCAAACATAAAAGGGACAGGGATGGAAGAAAGGACAGGACTTCGGGCTTTGTCGTCACCTCAGAGGAGACGCACAGGAAAAGCTTTGTTTCGGACTCAGTAACTCTACAGGAGTTATTGCAGTTATTTTCGCAACTATCACTTTAACAGTAACAATAACAAATGTGATGTTACCAGAGTTTTATATCTTCCTTTGATTACTTCCAAATCACCCTGGAATACGCATTTGAATTACCCCAAATTAAAAAGTATAAATGATTATGTTTGAACAGTGGGATTTGGGGAAGCGAGACGAACAAGGATATTTCTTTGTAAAAAAACCTTTGTATTTTTGCGAAATCTTTTTCTCTCTTCCCCACCCCCATTTCTTTGTCACTATTCACTGTCTTTCATCCACAAGCTGCTTGCTCCCCGAGTGCACCTGGTTCATTTCTGACAATTCCTCTGCAGAAAGCTTTCCGGTTTTCTGACACCCACTTCTAATGAAATGCGTGATGTTTTTTCTTTGCAACCTAACCACTGTGCAAATGGAGCGGTTTTACATATTCCCCTTCTAAAAGGAGAGTACAAAAACCCTAGTATTGCTTTAAAAAATTTTTTTTAAACATTTGCTTTTTTTTTTTTTTTACCTCACCCCGCCTTCTTGTTTTCCATTTAACTATCTCATTAAAGAAATAAAGATTTCTCTATACATGAAATAGTTTGCTAGATACAAAAGCTAGTTTAAATATTTGTGTTCTTTTTAGATTCAAACTTATTCTTTTTTTTTCTTCTTTCCCCCTTATCTCCATCTCTCTTCTCTCTGTGTCGGTCTCTCAACAGAGAATTGCCCAATTACCTTTTTTATTCCCTGACTACGAAGACTTCATTGGAGTGGAGAGGCATATCCATCCATTCAGTCTTATCCTTGGCCACTCTTCCAAATCACTATTAGTATGTGGGCAGGAGTATTTGTAAAGGCTCCAGTGGCTTTGTCAGAGATGTGTGGGAGCGTTGAGATGAATCTTTACAATGAATGTTTTGTTTTTGTCTCCGAATTCATTTACTACTCTATTTCCTACAGCAGCGAAATCCTTTAAAAATTCTGAATCTTAATTTTCTTCTGGCATCTTTTCTCTCGTTAATTTTTTTTTTTGGCCAAATTTACTATATATACTTTTATTTTGCTGTGTCATGATGACGTTATAGTCTACATAGTAAAAAAAAAAAAATGTTTTTAAAAATTGGACTTTGAAACCCGGAAAGACTTCACTATTCTTTCACATGTACACCTTTCTTAGATTTTGGAAGGTATCTTACCTTAAAATTAGCAGTATCATTCTTACAGACTTCTGTTTCCTTCTCTCCCTCCCTAGTCTCCTCCTTCCCCCAACCCACCCGGGCTTGATTTAGGTACTGACTCTTTGCTTTTTCCGTTATCCTCCCCTTTATCTAGATGCCCTTTGTTAAGATGCAAAAGGAGGGAGGGAGGGAGACGTGGCTTGAATCGCGCGGGTAGAACAGGTGGTGGAAGCGCAGCCTCTAGTCAGATGATCTCATCCTGGGTAAGCTGGGCGGGCGGTTGGGGTGGGGAGGGAGAAGAAGCGGAGAAGGAAGGAGGAGGAAAAGAGGAGGAGGGTCTGGCCAAAATGCTCTCTTTGCAGCCTCAACCCGCATAAATAATAAACTGCGTTCTTTCTTTTCCCCTCCCTCTCAAAACAAACCCCAACAACTCCTACGGCTCAAGACAAAACATTGACACACACTATATATACTAGATGCCTTTGGTCAAAAAGGGCCCCGGATCACTTAACCCAACTCTGCTTGAGTCCAGCAAACACAAAGCAGGAAATCTGAAAGCTGGAGAGCTCTCCACAGACTTAAGCCTTTAAATTGTGGTCTTAAATTGTGAGAAGCAGGCCCTTCTCAGTCCCCATGCAGAACATAGGGAAAAGCAGCAATTTTTTATGTCTCCAAAACTTTCTTTAAAGATTTCAGTTGTAAACTTTTTCTTTTCATGTTTTTCCTCCATCCATTCACTTTTCTTCGATCAACCCTCATTCAGGTTTTCTACCTCCTCTGGTAGAATGCTTCTTTCCTTTATGCCTCTTATTCTTAACTCCTAATTAATGGCGTTCATATTCCGAAAATGGCAAGTTTAAGGGAAATTTTTGGGGTCGTCTAGGATTCTTAGGAGACACATTGCTTTGAATCAGTAATACAAACTTCCGATAAAAAGTGGATAGCCTCTGCTGAGCTCCCCAGCCTGGACCTTCACCATCGGCGGGTGGTAACTTCTAGCTTTCCCCCTCCCCTTATTTCCGAAACTCTGCGCTCTTTGCTGGGCAGGTATGTCCAGTGACGAGGTGCAAGACGATTTGCCTAAAGCGTCTAGGAGAAAGTCTTAAGAAATCCAAGAAGCGGGCGGGCCAAGAGACCGAGGGCCTCGGGAACCGCTGCCCTTTCCTCGCAGCCCGGCTCTGGGCAGAACGTGGCTCAGTCCTAGAGCGCCCCCTGTCCCCGCCCCTAGCGGCTTCGCGTGGATTTGCTAGAAAGGAAGAGTAGCTTTAGTGGGGAGGGGGAAACATCTCCGCCGGAGTAGTCTGAATCACTCTAGTAAACACAGAGAACCCGTGACCAGGCTTGCTCCGCCCGCTGGGAACTGGACCTCGACTTAGCCGCCTCAGAAATAGGAATGGAACGTGTCTGCGCTTTGGAGGAGGGACGACCAGAGGAGAAGGGACCGGGTGGGGTTCACCCTGCCCCCACCCTCGCCTTTACCTGTCGGGACTTGCCTGCTCTAGGCTCCGAGTGGGCGAGGTCAGCCACTGTGGGGCGGGGCTACTAGGGGGCGGACCCCGCGATGATTGGATGGCCAGTTCTGGGGAGCCCAGCCTGGGCTCAGCTGCTGCGCTGCGCAGGTTTCACTTCATAGCTCGCTGCTGCCTGGTGTCCTGCTCTTTTTGGAGCTGACTGTTCCCAGCAGTGCAGCAACCTCTGCGCCGCCTCTGCCGCAGCCAACACAGCAGCAGCAGCCACCGCAGCCGCAGCCGCAGGCGTAGCATCGCAGCCGCCGCCGCCGCCGCCGCTACCGCCACCGCTACCACCGGTGCTGCGCAGCCTTAGCCACTGCCATCTTCGCCACTCCACAGAGCCCTCAACCAGAGCGACCATCAGCCATCTGATCGCTCTCCACCTCCTTCCTTTCCCCTGCCCGCTCGCCCCCAATGTCTGACTCTGACTCTCGGACAGAGAAGCGTAAGGTAAGTCTAGAACATTTGGTCAATGTGAAAACAGAAGCGGACCAGGAGACTAAATCCTGGAAGGCCTCTTAATGTTTACCTTGCTTAGAGGGTGAAAGAGGGCGCGCTCTGCATCCCCGGGGGGCAACAGACCCTATGTGCGAAAGTCGCTCCCCACTCCTTCAGCCTTCCCGCGCTGGCGTCCACGTGCCAAGGAGAATCTTTACTGTCCCGGAACTGGGGGTGGGGGTAGAGGTGGTGTTCATCGATGAGATTCGTCTTGCGCCCTTGGGTTGTTGGCGAAGTTTACCAAAGTTGAGGGATTTGGACTTCGAAAATGCGTGCATCTTGAGGGGTAGTCAAGACATGGTGGATACGGCCGAGAACCGGAGACTTTACTTTGACTCTTTTGGCTCTGTGTTTCTTTGAGAACATGCAGGACTATTAAGTAGTGGATGGGGGAGGTGGTCGGTCAGCCTGGGCACTTTGCCGAGAGCAGGGGGATGTAGAGGCCCCTCTTCTTTCTTGGAGGTTTTTTTTTTGTTTGTTTTTTTGGCGCAGGGCCCGGTGGAGGTTTTGATCGACCCACTAGGATCTAGGTAGTTCACCTTGTGGCTTAGGGTTTTCTGCTCCGACTGTGTGTAAGCAACGCTCCGGAGGGTTTGAGGAACTGTGCAGCGGCTTTGAAGTGACGTGAGTGACAGCGCTTTTGCTCTTAGGCCGAGGTTTAAGGAGAGATGCCAGCAATAACCCTTGCTCAGGCCAGCCGGGCTGCACTCCACAGTCTCCGCTTCTTTCCTGCCCTGTAGATATTCCAAACCCCCTGCTCCGAGGTCTTGAGTCTTCCTTCCCGTTTTTCTCGGGTCGCGCCCCTGCCTGATATGAAGACAGTGTCCGCAGCCTGAGCCTTTGAGGGATTGATGCTGGGCAGCACTGGACACTCAGACCCCTTTATTTTGGGGGAGATCGGTAAATTAGGAACACCACGCTGCCACTTGCTACAGGGTAGGCTCTCACACCTTTTTTTTTTTTTTTTTTTTTTTTTTTTTTTTTTTTTGATTGCTTAGACCAGGGTCTCTGGACGGTCAGGAGGTGAGCTAGTCCTTCCGCCCAAGGTTGCAGGCATGGGGGATTGAACAGGTCAGTTCCCGCCCAGCCTCACTGAATCCGAAGGTCGCGGGAAGCAGTGCTTAGCTGGAGTCGCAGACGTCGACCTGGCTCTTTAACTGTGTCCGGGGAGGCGCGGACCTGCGCTGCAGCGAGCGGAGTAGACTGGGAGTGACTAGAAAAAACAATGTTTCTAGGCTGAGAAAGAATCCTTTGGGCAAGAACTTAGCCGGAGGTGGTCGGCTGGTTGTCCACGATTGTCAGTTCCCCAGCTTCGAGTTAAAGGGTCCCTCTAGCCCTAGCTTCGACCTCTGAATGCTTATGTCCCTCCAAAGTGAGTGCATGTACTGGCACCCACCACGTGAGGTGCCCTGAACCTTTGCCATTACCTGTCGCGTGTGATTGTCACCTTGGACTGTCTCTCAGTTGAGACCAGGTAGTGTTTGGGATAAATTGGGGGTGATCGATGCTTGTGGCTGGGTCCCCTGAACAGCGTGCGTTGGGCGGAGACGAAGATGATTTAATGTGGGAGTCGGTGAAGTGTGGGGGTCGTGCGAGTTAGGCCTTCGGATCTTTGGGCTTTAGTCTGTCTGTCGGATGACCGAGCTGTCTGTTTTGTTACGGGGGCGGGAGGAGTTGGGGCAGACTGTTATCAGAGGCTGGGGGAGGGGAAGTCGCGGGGCTTGTTGATTTCTGGGCTGCTGCGGTCGGAGGTAAGGAGTTTGTGGGGGAGGGGGGTGCTGTGCAAGATTTTCCTGTGGAGTGTGTGTGTGTGTGTGTGTGTGTGTGTGTGTGTGTGTGTGTGTGTGTGTGTAGGTTGGGGGGATGGTTAGTTTGAAGGCTGGTGGCTGGATGCCAGGGAGATAATTCAGTGTTTTGGGGTGTGGTTTATGTTGTTGGCCGAGGGTCGTGCTCTCTGGAGTCGGCGCGGTTCCCTCTTTGTCTGCTAGTGACATAGGCCTGGACATGGGCCTCCCTCCACCTCAAGATCCCCGTTTTCTCTCCCGCAGCAGTGGGTGAAGCATGAGGGGCGCGAGCCTCGGGTTCTGAAAGCTGCGCCGCAGCCCGGAGCCGCACGTGACCCGAGGAGGCTTCGGGTGTTTGTCTGTGTAGCGAGGGTGGTTGGGGGAAGGGAGCGGAGGGGGGCGGGAGGAGGAGGACGACGACGCGCGCTAGCAGTTCGCTGCAGTCCCCGCCGCCGCCGACGCTCTCCGGCCGGAGTGCCACTCGGAAGGCAAGTTTGTCAACAATCGCCTTGCCTCCTGGCAGGCTGACCCGCCGAAGGGCCGCCCATCCCCGCCCCGGATTGGCTGAGGCTCGACCGAGCGACCACGCTTGGGCCAATGGGAAGCGCGGGCGCTGCGAGCCCGGCGGCCAGGGGGAGGTCAGCGGTTCTCTACAGTCTGGCTGTAGAGTGCGTGGGGGGAGGAGGCGGAGGCGGAGGATGTTCCCTGGCGGCGGCGGCGGCGGCGGCGGCGGCGGCTGCTGCTGCGGGAGGAGGAGGAGGAGAAGAAGAAGGCGGCGGCGGCGGCTGCTGCTGCTGCTGCTGTTGTGGAGGCGGAGACACCGAGCCGGGCTCGGAGTGCGGGCCCTCGGCTCCGGCGTGTGAAGAGTGTCAAGTTGGGAACTTGTTTTGTTTCTCTGGGGATGAATCGAGAGCCCTGAGCGTAAGTTTCGGGGCTTTTGTTTCTCCCTCTCGCTCCCCTTTGGGGGCACTCAGTTCTGGGGGAGCCGCAGCCCGGCCCGGGGTGAGGGGGGGAGACACTGGGACTAGTCGCGCGTATTCCCCGGGCCATCATGAGGAGCAAAGGTGCCGGGCGGGGCGGTGAGGCGTGGAGCTTTTTCTTCATCCCAAATTTTCCTTAATAGAATTTATATTAAAAATAACAATAATAGATAGTGTAATAATTATTTCGCTTGTGTGTCTTCCCGAGGTGAGATTGAATAAGGTGCTATCTCGATTGCAGCTGGAGTATGTGGAGCTGGGTCTTTTTATGCGCTGTAGGGAGCATGCCCAAAGAGAAAGCTTCCCTGACGTTGATTATTGTTTTTGTATATGTATTTTTTTTTCTTTGTGTACTTACGTGTGTGCCTAATATTTGAAGGAAGCAGGGTATTTTAAAAGTTTTTCGTCAGCCTGTGTAAGAGAGGCTTGCTTTCTTGCAATAGGAGTTGAAGACTTGTTGAGTTAGCATTGAGTTAGAAGAGGAAAAAGAAGGGGGAGCATAAGGGGGTGGAGTTGGTAGTAGAGAGAACTGAAGAGGCACTTTACTGTGGACAAACTATTGTGACGCACTTACTACTACTGATGGCTGCTGCCAAACCTTCCCCAGACTTGCTGTGATCAGCACATTCGGTAGAACAATGGGGCTAGAACAGGGAACTTGGCCAGAAGCTGCACAATCACTGCATCTACTCTTCACTCCTACATTTCAACACAGTATCTGATCCATGGGAAATTAGAGCCTACTGTGGGGTGTTTTTTTTTTTTTTTTTCCTTTCAATTAGCCAAACCCACCCGTAGTATTTGGTTTATATGATTGGATTAGAAAATTAGAGTTGCAGAGTTCTTGCCTTTAGTGTTTTAAAATTAACTTTTAAGTAAGTTATTAGCATTCTATTTAAAGGGAGGAAGTGTAACCAAAAAAATCACATATAGAACTTCTGGCAGCCTCAAGTATTTTTACTTGGAAGATGAGCAGAAGTTTAGGAAAGCAGTGGAGTAAGAATGAAAATCCACGTCGCTCAATTAATTTGTGGAATTTTTATGTCATATAATGAAAATTACGGTAATAGGTATTATGAGATATAATCTTAACTATATATATATTTTTTTCTTACAGAAAAAAAGACCAAATGGCAAAGCAACCGTCAGATCTAAATTCTGAGTGTGACCGAGAAGGTGGACAATTGCAGCCTACAGAAAGGCCTACTCAACCTCAACTCAGACCAGGGGCCCCTACCTCTATACAAACACAATATCAAGGTAATTCAGGTGAAGGGGACAGCTGCTCACCTAGCAGCCCTCAGGGACCGTTTGCACCACCCACTAGCCCTAGCCCGTTTGCTACCAGATCCCCACTTTTCATCTTTGTAAGAAGATCCCCACTGCTGCCTCGATCTTCCAGTGGGTATTTCTCTTTTGACACAGACAGGAGTCCAGCGCCTATGAGTTGTGACAAATCTACACAAACTCCAAGCCCTCCTTGTCAAGCCTTCAATCATTATCTAAGTGCAATGGGTAAGCAAGATCATGGTAAGACATGTTTTGACTTGTTTTATTCTTTTTGAAGAGATGTATGTAACATTTAAAAATGCTCCTTTGGGAATGACTTTTCTCATATAGTCAATAAGTTTTGATGGAAATAGACTATATGTTAAGCAGTAACATCAGGCTGATCTTTTAAAAGTTTGTTCTCAAATTTTTATTAACAGCTGGAACTGGTTGGTTGGGATTTTAGTGTTTGGTGTGAACATTTTCTTGTACCTCCAAAGAACTAGTAGTAGAGTATTCTAAGTTGAAATATGTAAACTTTTACTTGTGTGTACTAGTATGTGTGTGTAGTTTGTCATAACTATATATTTAACAAGATGTGAGGAATTTACCATTTAAAAATTGGAAAGCATATATTAAACCATTTTGCCTTAGACATTGCTTTTATTTGACATGTCATCCTTTGGAAATAGTTCATTTTATTCACTGTTAATTAGTCTCAGGATGAATTTGATGCCTGTATGGCCACTTTAAGTTTTACAGAAAGGAAAATATTTTCAATCCTTGCTATTAAGTAACTTATAGTTGTCGGCCAATTCCTCACCAGGAAAGCCAAGTTGAGAGGGTGAATGGCTCATCAAACTTATTGGACTCCTTCCTATTTCTTGAATACATCTCCTGACTCTCTTCTATGTTTGAAGCTCTCTTTAGCTCTTGGCTTTTCTAGCTTCATTCAAATTTCAATTAAAGTCCCACCTTCTACAAAAAGCCTCTATCAATTCTCCTTAATCTTAGTAATTTCTCCTCTGAAATTATCTCTAATTTATTTTGTATTTATTTTGTTTTGACATTTTTGCATTTAACTCCTTCATTAGACTCCCTTAGAGTAGGGATTGATGTTTGTGTTTTTTTGTTTTCTTTATTATCTCCATTGCTAAGCACAGTATCTGTCACATAATGGACAATTAATAAATATTTATTGACTGACTGCTACTATCACAAATAAATCACAAAAAGCAAATAACATTATTGATATTCAGCTTTCAAATTTTCTAGTTCTTAAAATAACTAGCATATAAATTGGAATAAGAATATGTGATATTTGCTATACCCAGTTAATACATGATTGTTTTCAGCGTGTCCCAAAAAGTATGTTTAATACTAAGAGCCTGGAGCTGAGTTTCTCCAGTTGTATAACAATGGAAAATCATAACTATCTCTTTTCAAAACATTTTGGCAGCATGAGCTAAATGGCCATAAAATGTAAAAGATTTGTTTTGTACTGATACTAACCATAGATGTCAGAGATAAATTTTGCTTGATGTATGTATGAGGAAAATACCATTTTTTGGGTAGTTTCAAGAATATACTAAGTTTGTAACAAGAGAAACTTTAAAAAGGGTTTTGATTTAAAATATTGATTCCAAAAAAGGATGAATTTGTGTAAGGACCAGAGGTTTTCTATAATAAAGCATAATTAGTATCAAATTTTTTTTTGTCCATTTTTTACCCAAGAAAGTAATGGTTTTATCATTTTGAGCTTATCAAATCAAATATTACAAATTTTAGTCATTTAAAAAATTTCTTCCAAAAGACATAGTTTCTTACATTTTGATTTCCATTAAATTTACTACTAAGTGCCTGCTAAAAGACAGCTAAGGAAAATCTAAATTCAAATAGGGCATCAGACATTAACTAGGAAGTGTAAGCCATTTAACTTCTGTTTGCCTCAGTTTTTCAACAGCAAAATGGGGATAAAAATAGCACCTACTTCCCAGGATAAAAAAAGTCAAATGAGATATTTGTAAGGTATTTAGTATTGTCCCTGACACATAGTATACTCTTAATAAATGTTTATTTCCTTTCTTTCCACTATGTATTCTATAGGTGCTTGGAACACTATGTTTTTATTGTGGAATTTTTTTCATTGAGAAACAAGAAACTAAAAGTTTCACACATTTTATCCAGGAAAATCTAACATTGGATTTGGAAAGCTCTTCTACATTCATACTGTCATAAATATTTACAGATATTTAATGAGATCTTGATATTGACTGTGTGCTAAAGACAGTGTCTTAAATTAACTTTTCTTAGAAAGGGTTTCTGTATCCATTTAAGATCTTGAAGTAACTTTATAAAATCAAAAATTTAGAAGTTGAAAGGATCTGAAAAGTCAGAAGGGTAAACTGAGGCTATATACATTCTGTTAAGTATGTCACACAGAGGACATTCTTAGTCAAGATTCAGGTCTTCAGATTACCAAAGCCAATACTAGATCGCTCTACTTTGATGCTTTTAGATAATTTATGCCTAGAAAATCATAGATCCTGAAATATACTCACTAGTAGCATATAATACATATAACAGATATTTTAGTTTCAAACACATTCACATCATGATATCAGTTTAACATTCTTCCACAGATATTAATGTAGCATCTTAAAGTTTACAAATCAATTTACATATATTGTGTTGTTTGAGCCTCATAGGCTCAATCCTTTGAGATAGACATTGTTGTCTCCACTTTATAGAGGAGAATACAATTAAACTAAGGCTTGCCCACAATCATATAGATATGTAGACGGGAATTGGAAGCCAGGGTCTCTATTGCCTCCAGCATTCTTTCAATTAAACCATTTGTCTTGGTTTGTATTGACTACTAAACAACTTAATGGGTATAAAGTATGTATGTTAAGTAAAAATGATTGCTTAAAAGGCCATTCCAAAGCTATTAAGTCTATTTATTGTAAGAACCATCTTGTTTTCTATAGATAAAAAGTCTACCAAGTTTATTTGTGGTTGAAACTGAATTAATTTAAAAACTAAATTAGTCATTTTGTAGTGAATAAAGACAGTAAGAAGAATCAGTTATTCTTTGCTCCAGAAACATGTAGAAATCTCAAGATAGCAGATCGTAGCCTCCTACTATATATGTATATAAATTATTTTGAAATATTATGTTTGAAAGGAAAATTGACTATCTTAATTTACAAGATCATAATTAGAATTATTAGAGGAGTGCTTTTATATTAGAGGAATAATTCTCCCAAAGAATACTTAACTCCTTTGTATGTAGTACTTTAAGGTTAAGGTACTTTATATATTGGTGTGTGATTAGGCTTTAAAGAAAATGCACAAAAACATGTTTTATTAGTGAGTTGAGTATGTATTTGGGGGAGGGTACTGTACTTGATCATGGGGATAAATCAGATTGGGGATGAGGAGTGAGTAACATTAAAAGTAGACTTTAATTTTGGTGATTTGGGAAATCTGTGAAATGCATAGTGCAACTGTTAGATAACTTGAGAGATGCCTGATAGGTTATATGACTTATCCAGGGTCATACAAGTAAGTGCCAAGACAGTGAAGTCAGAATGACTCTGTACTATACCTTTGTTCCTGTTTGGCTACCACTTTAAAAAGTAATGATAATTCTAATGAAATAGTACTTCCTTTGTGTTAAGAATTGTACTAAGCACTTTATAAATATTAATTCTATTGGTCCAAATAACAATCCTGGGATTTCCTCATTTGTAAAATAGGGCTTTGGACTAAGGTTTCTGCTAGCTGGGTGACCTCAGCAGTTCACTCACCCTTCTTTGCCTCGTTCCTCTACTCTTATTGGGATCATAAAAGGACCTATCTTTCAATGTTGTTGTGAGAATCAAATGAGATTTGTATTAAAAAAACAATGCTTACCACAATGCCTGGCACAGACCATTTTATACTTATTCCTTTGCTTTCCTTTCTCCTAGCTCTAAGAACATGATCCTATGATCGCTATGTCATATTGTCTTCTAAAGTTGTTAAATAAATGATAACAATGATGAGTCACATAACTTTTTGATAGTTATTCATAAAAGTTCTTATTAGATTTAAAAATTCACTCTTCAGTAGTTGTTGATCTTTTAATTCTTTATTAAGAATTAACCTGCAAGTATGCTTTTTTTAGATCACAGTTAATTATCTCGTATTTTAGGAAGCTTCTAAAGGATGCCTAAATAGTATCCAAAAATGTTTTCTCTTAAGCATTAGGATTATCTTTAGTGTTCCCTATTTGACACTGTTCTTTAGGGCTTTCCATAAAGTCTTGATAATCTATTACAAAGACTTTCACAAAGTTTTTAAATGTCTAGTTTGTATGAGTTGTAACAGAAATGTGAGGTTTTTAATAGATTCCTTTCATTTTTAATATCTTGTAGTAGTTATCATTACTTGATTTTTTTTCTGTCCAGAGCCGATTATAGTTTAGTGTTTGCTTAAAAAGAGTATCTCTTAAATACTTTTTCTTACCCTTGCAATATACATTTTTTAGGATAAAGATAAGTCATTACTATCTTTATATAGATTATAATTTGACCATAACATCAGTGTACATATACAATTTTTTTTTTACAATTTTTAAATTAGTGATTCTTATATTGTATGGACATTGCTTTCATTTTCGTAATCAAAACATGGTTCAAAAAAAGGTCTCAGTTCTACTGAGCTTTTACTTAGGTGGTTAGAAATTTGAACCTTTTGCATTTTAAAAGATAGCCACATTATATTTCCCTATTAACAACGTTGTTAGGTGGTGGTATAGCATTTTTAGTGGCATGGACCACATGTTTGGTCTCAGATAATGCTGCCTCTCACATTTCCTAGTTGTATGGTTCTGGATAAATGACTTCATTTAAATAAGCCTCAGTTTCCTTACTGCTAAAATGAACATAATACTTTTGCTTTTTAAGTCAAAGGATTATTATGAAGCTTAAATGAGGTGATAGAAAGTACTTTGCAGTTAAGCAAATACTTACATTTCAGAGCTTGAGGGAACTGAGGCTGAGGAGAGATTAAATGACTCTCTTGAGGTCACATAGCTGTAAATGGTAAATTTGAAACTCACATAATAATTGACAATTATGTATGCTTTTTTAAAGTTTGCAAAGTACTGATAGACATTCTTAACATCTGAGCACCACAAAAAACCCTAGGTCTTCTGATTCCTAATTGCTCTTCTAGCTATACTATAAAACAAGTTGCAAAAGTATAAGGTTTAGAAATTGAAAAATAACCATTTAGGAATTTGATCTTTACCAATGCTTTCTTAAATAGTGATTGTTTTAATGGTAAAATTTTTGATTTATGTATCTCCATCAATTTCAAGCAAAGCAATATGTCTCCTTATATATATATAATATATATTCTATGTGAATTTTTTCTCAATTGGCATGTTATTTTTTTAAAACAGTGCAGATTTTTAGTATATAACATTTACTCAGAAAACAATTTAATATTTTTTACTGATTGAAACTTCCTACAAGGTCCAGTCCATGAAATGTTTTCACTGCCATTCCTAATCAGTAGCTTAGGTAATATAGCAATTCACAGTGGTGTGTTGTAAATGAATAGAGGACAGGGATCCCATACTTAGTTTATAGAAATTAAATTAAATTACATCTATAGACTGTAATAAGATAAATGAGCCACTTTTCAGTGGTTATTACTTCTTCTTATACTTATTTAATTGATGAACAAATTAGTTGAAAGTGATGTTTGGTAAATAAGCTCCTATGCATTTTGTGATTGATCTATATAAAAAGTCAAATGATTAACAGTTGGGGGTCTGTTTTCCATATGTTCCTTTTTTATTTAGAAATTTTTGTAGGTCAAGATCCTTCAAAATTAAATAAGCCTTGCAGAATTAGCTATATTATCTAAGATAATTGGTTTTTATCTTACTTATGTCCCTTACATAGGGACAAATTTGCTTTAAAAAGTACTTTGGCATATAAATAACCTGTTCTGTTTTGATAATTCTCATCTTAAAGCATTCATTGTAATAAACATTGAAAAAGTCAGATTCATTTCTTACAAGTTTTAAGTGAGGGAAAAGAGTAAAACTTTCCCCTTATGATCATATTCTTAACTAACAGAGTGTTTTTCACCCAAGAAAAAGAAAGTACATTTGTTGCTGTGATTCTTCAGATTCCCTGCCTTTACACCATTTTTATATAGCAAAATAAATGTAGTTAATAATGATTGCATTTCTGACTGATAATCTCTTAAACTTTATCATTTTATCATAACATTTTAGAAATATAGTAAGGCAATATGGATAGAGTGCTGGTCTTTGAGACTCAAAAATTGTGGTTTTGAAGCCTGGCCCTGATGTTCAATTCGTGATGCTGACCAAATCAGTGATATGGGTGCTCTAGAGAACTCTCTGAGTTGCAGATAAGGTTGTCAGTCTCTATTGATAGGAGGGAGTTTCCTTTACTAATGAAGCTACAGGTCTAATCACACTTTCCCTTTGCCGTTATTTTGCACTGCTTGTTTCAGTTCAGTGTTTTGTAAATGCTTATTTTCAGAGAGTTAAATCAATAAAGAAAAAAACTATTTATATGCAGTGTTAGACAAAAAATTAAAATGTATTAATAATTCATGAGTCTTTTTGTAGTAATATGTTCCTAAAGGTTTACAAATCAAGAATCAAGTGATTATGAATAAATTCATATTTTAAATCTATTTGGATAGATCACTTAGGATCATGGTAAATTATTTTATGAAGATGAGAATGTTTTTTGCTATATGAACATTATTCAATTAATAGGTTTTGCAATTTATAATTTTTGTGTATTGAGTTTTGTTAAAGTATAATGTAACTATTTTCAGTCAAAAACCATTTATTAGGCACCTACAATTGCAGGTATCAGAGCTACAAAATAAAAAATGAAACAGTCCTATCCCGTGAAGGAAATTATATTCTGTAAGAGAATTTGATATATATGCTTCTTGATCTATAAAGGAAAAAATAGAATTAAAAAGGTCTAATAAAAGTTGTCTTATCCAAAATTCCCAGCTAATTCAAGAATCTACCCCTTTAAATCATTCTTGTTTGATCGTAGAACTCTTTCAGTAATGAGTTCACTGTTTTGTAAGATAACCATTCTACATTTGGACTGTTTCCAAGTTTTAGAATATTTTTCTTAGATGAACAGAAATTTGTCTTGTCAAAATCAACAGTTATTTATTAGGTACCTCCTATATGTCAGGCACTGTGCTAAATGTTGAAAATCCGCAGAAAGGAAAAAAAAAACCAGTAAGATGAGGACAATAAGGTGCAAACAACTATGCCTTAGCAGAGATAATCTCACAGGAAAGGTACTAGTGTTCAGGGAGATCAGACAAAGTTGCTTCCAGAAGGAATTTTAGCTGAAGCTTGAGGGAAGCCAGGAAAGGGGAGAGATAAGATGGGAGAGAATTGCAGGCATAGACTGAAAATGCACTGTTGGGAGATAGATTATTGTGTTCTAGGAAAAGAAAGTTGGCAGAAGGAATAAGAAAACTTGAGAAATTGGGAGGGTGAAGTACAGGTTGAAAGGCTTAAAAACCCAAACAGAATTTTATATTTAGCAATGGAAGTAATAGGAAAACACTAGTTTTTGAAAGGAAGAGGATTAACCTGGTCAAATTTGACTTTGGCACAAAATTGGAGGATGGACTAGAGTGGGGAAAAATGAAGATAATCATTCAGAAAGTTGTTGTAGTAATTCCAGCTTGAGGTGAGGAAGATCTGTGCCAGAGTAAAGGTCGGGTCAGTGGAGAGAAGCAGGCACATATGAAAGATGTTATGCAGCTAGAAGTACAGGATTTGGGGGGTCAAGATATGAGGGGTCAAGAAAGACACCTCAGTTTGGAGCCTTGTGGACAGTGAGGATGGTAGTACCCTTGACAGGATTAGTTTGGAAGGGAGATGGGTTGAGTTCAATTATGGACACGTTGAGTTTAAGATGTCTACAGGACATCCAATTCAAGATATGGAGATGTAAGACTGGAGGTCACGAGAGAGGTTGGGGGTAGATAAATAATAAGGATCATCTGTGGAGAAACGATCTCTAAACCATCGATCTTGCTTCTCTTGGAAGTATAAAATATAAGCCTTAATTCCTAATCTTCATGCAGCTTTTCATACATCTGAGGACAATGATCATGTTAAACCTCTTAGGTATTCCTCATAGAATAACTCCTATCTGGCTCTCCTACTTTCCTAGTTGCTGTTGTCTGAATTTGCCCCAATATTTGTCAGTTTCTGCCTTAATTGTGATTAAGAAGAAAGTGTGATGTTCCATATGAGTTCTAGCCAGGACAAGAATGCATTTGGACTGTTAATATCCTTTTTCTGGATATTATATTTTTGTTAATGCATTATAAGAATGCATTTACCTATTTAGCAGGCATAATACATTTATTTCATATTGAATCAAAACTTCTAAATATTTTTTTATCTAAATTCCTGGATTAAACCAGGTCTCCTTTATTTTACACTTGTACATTTGCTTTTTTAAAAACTTAAAACACAAGAATTTGTATCTCTCTTCAATGTTGCATTTTATTAGAATGGAACAATAGACTCAATCTAAAAAGACTTTTGAATTTCACTTAAGTCATTCATTATATCATTAGCCGTCTTTCTCAGGTTATCTGCAAATATGAAAAGTGTGCAAATTGAATCTTTTTCCAGTCAATTGATTTAAAAAGTTAACTCAGACAGGGCCTAGAATTAAGCCTGAAGCTATACTACCATAAATCTCTTATCTAGCTTGATAGTGATGTCTCATACAAGCCTTTCTTTAATCTTTGCTATATATAATTGTTTATTTTGAACAGTTTATATTTGTATCTCTTTACAAATATAAGCATTAAAGTTGAATGTGAGTTACCATGTTGTGTGCTCAGAGAGGCATTAACAGATGAATGGAACTAAATGCTTTGTTCACTGACAAAGCTTGTGACCTTGAACAAGGACTTCTACTCTTTGGGCTATGATTTTCTCATCTGTAAGATGAAAGACCCTAAATACATGATCTCTTAAGCTCTGACATTATGATTTTTCCCTGATCTTTGCTTCCTTTGTCACTTTCCTTTTCCCAAATTAGTCAAGAGAGCAACTTAAAAATTATGAGACATGAAAACAAACCTCTCCCTTTTTTTTTTTGGAAAGAGTCTTTGAATGCTGTTATTGTGGTATTTCAGGATGTACAGAAGTTGTCCTGGGAGATAAATTCACCTCCTAGTGAGAAACTTTAGAAACAAGAATATTATAATTTATGTTTTTAAATGAATGACTAAGTTAATAGGTTTACAAATATTTCTATCTTAAAGAATATGTAGTCATGATATTGTGATGCTAGCAGTCAGTAGAAATAGAATTTATTTCATTTTTAGAATCAGTTCCCTGAGATCTTGGGAATTCAGGATTTATAAATTATTCTTAGATTGAATTAGTGATGTAGTTCTCCTGTCACATGTGAGAAAGGTTCATTATTATCTTTGCTTAGATCAGACTAATCAGTAAAAATAGTATTATTACTTAATTAATATTACTTAAAAGTATTAGTATTTAAAATATTGTGTAGAAGTAAAGGACTTGTTTAAGAAGATGCTAAAAATACTTTCTTTTCTCCTTTTTTGACTGTCTTTTAGTCTTACACCTATGATCCATTGACCCATTTTTCTTTTGTGTGATTGAAAGTGAAACCCTTCTAAGTCTTGAATTTGTATTAAATTAATGTTTATCTAAGGAAATTCTTGTTAGTATGTCAAATTGAAATAGACTATTAAAAGAGGAAGTACAGCCCAATCCTGGGGAGGTAAAGAGAATTTGGGACATAAAGTGAATTACGGATAAGCGCTTAGAAACTAATATTCTATGCTCTTTGGTTGGAAGTAGGTAGTCTGTCACTGGCTTGTTGCAGCAGACCAACTATCTGAATATTTGTCATAGATAGGTTCAATATTGAGGGGTTTCACTTACCAAAATTTGCTAAAATAATTTTCTGTAGGGTACTCAAAGGATTTGCAAACTTAATAAGAGGATGTTTTTCTGTCCCATTTATATCAAAGCTTTAACTCATTTTATATTGACTTAAAAATTCTGATGATGTTTGGTTATTGAATATTTAAAGTAATGGCATAATTGATTTAGAGATGATAACTTTGAGAGCAAATATTTAAAATTGTTCATAGATATGTATAGATGTGGTCCATTGCTGGGACTATAAGGACTTACAAAAGAATTGGATGAACTAGTAAATGCCGAAAGTAGTAGGCTCTTTTATTTGACATATTCAAGGGAAGTTTTCATTATTTAACTGGAGACAGGAGATAGGGACAACAAAAAATGGGTATTTGAGTAGCCCAGAGTACTATGACCCTCTTTATGGAATAATACTGCCATATTCAGATTAGAGTATCCTGCCAACTTCTTCCTACCAGGTAGAAGTCTAGAATTTCAAAAATAGTACTGGGAAGAATTAAATGAGGAATGTTGCTTGGAAATCTCACACAAATTTGGAAGTATGAACAAAGGGCTATAAAACTGTGCATACCTTTTGATCCAGCAGTGTCTCTCTGGGGTCTATATCCCAAAGAGATCATAAAATGGGAAAGGGACCCACATGTGCAAAAATGTTTGTGGCAGTCCTCTTTGTAGTATTAAGGAACCGGGAAGTGAGCCCATCAGTTGTAGAATGGCTGAATAAGTTATGGTATATGAATATTGTGGAATATTATTATTCTATAAAAAATAATAAGCAGGCTTTCAGAAAAACCTGGACAGATTTATATAAATGAAGTGAACAGCACCAAGAGAACATTATATACAGTAAAAGCAAGATTGTGATAATCATCTGTGATGGAGTTGGCTCTTTTCAACAATGAGGTGATTGAAGGCAATTCCAATAGACTTGTGATGGAAAATGCCATCTGCATCCAGAGAGAAAACTATGAAAATTAAATATGGGTTAAATAAAGTATAGCATTTTTACCTTTGTTGTTGTTTGATTTTCTTTCTTGTGGTTTTTTTTTTTTTTTCCTTTTGATCTGATTTTTCTTGTGCAGCTTAACAAATATAGAAATGTGTTTAGAAGAATTGCGTATGTTTAACCTATATTGTATTTCTTGCTGTCATGGAGAGGGGAGGTAGAAAAATTTGGAAAACAAGGTTTTGAAAACTATCTGTATACATTTGGAAAAATAAAATACTGTTTAAAATGAAAAAAAGAAATCTCAGGCACATAATGGTTTTGAGGTCTTGGCAGGAGAAATGAGTCCATTAACATTCAAGTTCTCGGATGCATTTTTGCTTCATGCCTCTGGAGATCTCGGGTCAATTCCAAAAATGTGGCAGCTCCTTCATTGAATATGTTAGATGTTTTATTGGATGGTCATGTTTAAATGAGTCTGATTGGTTTCTCATCCCTGAGGTCACAGATAGGGAAATAGCAGTTAAGGTTTTAGTTTCCAGATATATATGCTGGGGCAAAAAAAAGGGACTAATTATAGAAAATACAAGCCTGGGACATCCTGTGGAAGAGAAAAAGCATACCAGAAAAAGCGGGGTATTTTTTGTTGTTTTGTTTTGTTTTGTTTTCATCCAGGGTTTGTTTTGTTTGGTTTGGTTTTCTGGGTGATAACATAAACTATTGGGGTCCCTCATTTTGTACAGTAGGAAACTTTTCTCTTTAAATGTGTTTAGGGGAAATAGCCTTGTAGAAGATGGTCAAAAAAGCCATTAATAGTGGCTATCTAGTAAAAAACTTAATTGGTCGCTAAATGTATGGGATGTTTTCGTCATAAATCTTCCAAACAAAATTAAACAACAAATAAGAAGTAGCGTGTAATCAATATTAGAATATGTATGAATTTAGAAATTCACTTTTTTTTGGTGAGGCAGTTGGGATTAAATGACTTGCTGAGTTACACAGTGTTAAGTGTCTGAAGCCTGATTTGTTTCTGGTCCTTTTGAATTCAGGTCAGTGCTCTATGCACTATCCCATCTAGTTGCCCTTAATTCACTATTCAAAAAAATGTCGGTTTGGAATTTTGAAAATCATTTTTTCTCCCAGCTTACTTTAGTCATATACTTTGAACCTTCTGATTTGAACTCATTGCAGTATTTTTTTTTTTCATCTTCAAGAGAAGTAGTAAACAAATATACAAGTTGTAGGCCACCATCATTTGATTTATATAGACAGATGAGATACAAAGTTCAACTTACTCCTTTTAGTTTTTTTTATATCGTGATTATAATTTTTAAGTGCTTAAGCAGAATTGATAGTTCTCTTAGAGTAGTTATATTCACAGTTAAAGTAGTTAAAACCTGGCAGCTTTTTGAGCACCAAATTTTTTTTTTTTTTTAATAGAACTTGTCCTTATAGCCATGGAGATTTAACACATCCTTTAAACAGGTTAGATAAGCCATTTTTGTTAACTGGAATTTTATTCAGTATCAATATACTGATGCTTATAGAGTACTTCAAGAAGAAAATGCAATTCAAATGTGCTTTTGTTTTTTACCCCTTTTGGGGGTATATAATCTGTGATTTCAGAGCACTGGGGAACTTCCTGTGAGGAAATACTGACACCTGCTTTGCAATTCAGAGTTGTTTGGGGGCACAAGGAAGTTAAGGAATGTTGGTGCTTAGGCTCAGTACATATTAGTACTTACTACCCAGCTAAAAAGGCTTTGAACAGGAGCTTCGTAATGGATCCATCCATCATCTTTGGATCCACAGGATTTGGCACACGCTCCTTAATACTTTCTTAATGATTGATCGAAGATCAGACTTAGCTAAATTTGAAGAGAGCCAATACCAGGAGATTGGCAATAGAATGGCTTTTTTTCTGACTATATATATATTAACTCATGAAAACAATTTACTCAAGTGAAAAGGAATTATAATCATGATTAGGGAAAGGAAAAGCCAAATCAGTGAAATCACATTATTGAAGTTATAAAGTATACAACTTTCAAATTCAAAACAATTTATTTTCAGAATAACTTTTAGGCAAGTATATTTTAGAATTAGTATGTAGAGTTTAGTTAAAAGAAAAAAAAATTGAGAGGTCATAGATAATCTGTTCAACAGAACTCAATTCTATACTCTACTCTCAAGTGCTGCTGAAGGCAGATGATGACTTGTTCTAGGACAGCAGTATGATATAGTACTCTGTGTTTTGGAGCAGAAATAAAGAAAACTGAAAAACATTGGGATCTAGGGGAAGGGGCATTCCAATGTGCTCAAGAAAAAGAGCCTAGCATTTAGCTGAAGCCAATTCTCTTTAGAGTCTTGTGCATTTAGAAGGGTCTGCGATGGTTCCCTTGAGAAATCACCATTAGAGGAACAGGAGTCAGAAAGTGAGACAGAAGAAAAAAAAAAATTACCGAAGATCTCAGAATGAAAAAGAAGCTTAATTTAAAACCCTAAGCCTAAACACATAAAGCAACAAGAAAGTTAATAATAACAAAAGAGAATATGACCACCAGGTCATCTAAAAGGATCCAGAAATCTATGAATAAATATTGAAAACCAAAGGAAAATAAGCCCTAACTCTTGTTGAAGCAGAAGACAGCAAAGAACCATAGAAAAATATATTTAAATGATTTTAAAAAGGCAAATAAAAATTGTGAAAGTAGAATTAATGGTCTGCCCATCAGAAATAATTGTCAAAATAGAAAAACTTGAATCCATTGTGGCAAGTCTCATCTAAGAAATAAAAGAAAATGCATAATTGAGAATAAAAGCACCAGAAGGGAAAAATCTGTAAGAGAGGCAAAAAAAAAAAAAAATGTTGAAAAAACATATGGTCTCCAAACAAGCAGAACATTGCAAAATGTAGGTCTTGAAGGCAGGCTGTATATACAATTATAGGTCTCTTAGAAGAACATAAGTCAAAAAACCCAAACAACCCAAACAAGAAAATACCAAAAAAATTGCCCAGAACTTCTAAACATGGAAAGCAAGTTACTATTCAAATAATTGCACAAATCACCTCCAAGGGGATTTTTAAAAGTGCTTAGGTTTAACTATTCTACTGAAAAACAATAAATTCTTAAAGCAACCTGAAGAAAAATCTTCACATACAAAGGAATGTCCCTTTAAAGGTCTAATCCTATAAGTTTAAAAAAAATGCTCTCTATCAATTAGCATTCTTTAAGTTAAAATAGTCTTTTTATCATAGACATTTAAACTCAAGTCATTTTTATCTGAAAAGTCATCTACTTTTTAAACTGAAGATGAAACTAATATTTAAATGTCTTTCCTTAAGGTCACATTGAACACTTAATGGTGCAGTGGGTAAAGCACTGGGCCTGGAGTCAGAAAACCTGAGTGCAAATATAGCATTAGATACTAGTTGTGTGGCTGAGTAAATCGCTTAATTCTATTTGCCTCAGTTTCCTCATCTTAAAAAAGAACTGGAGAAGGAAATGACAAACCACTTCATTATCTTTTCCAGGAACACTCCAAATGGAGTCACAGATAGTTGGACATGATTGAACAGCAAAATGATTGCATAGTCCATGTGTATCAGACAGTTCTTGAAACCAGGTTTTCTCAACTTCAAGGCCAATTCTTAATTTACCAGGATAGATGTCTTCACTTATAAATGTATTTTCATATATTTTAAAATGTTTTTTTTCTCTGCCATGAGAAAGGAGATTGGTGATCTTTATTAATATTTCCTACATATTTTCCTTATCAGAATATGCTTTTTAAAAGAAAAGTCTTACATGGACTCAGTACTTGTACTTACCACAGTACTTACTAAGTACTTAGTACTTACTACTAAGTAGTAACTTACTAAGAAAATTGAACTTATATTTGGTGAGAGGAAAAAATGATTGTGGGATGGGATGTGCAGTTTATTAGAATAGAAAGATAGGATTTTTGTTTTTACTATCTAAATGAAAGTGATAGTTTTTGAGTTCTAGACTAAATGGGTATTAGTAGCAAATGATAAATTCCTTAAGAATGTTACTTGAATATGGTATAGAAGGCTAGTAGTGCAGTCATGATGACCTAAAGTAAAATTTTGCCTTTAACACAGATAAGCAAAGCATTAAATTCCTAAGTACTCCAGGCAACTCAAGTCTATAAGTACCAGATAAACCTGCCTTCATTTGTAGAGTATGCTTCTTTTGAGGACCTTTCTCTTCACCAATGAAATTTAAGTGCTAGACTGTGCTACTGCCAGCCCTCATAGATCGCTCCTGCTCATGTTAAAAAGACATGTATTGACTTTTCAAACAACCCAACGTAGCATTAGTATTTGAGATAAAGCATGTAGAAGAATGGATAGAATCATTAGAACATTTAAATATTTTCCAGGCTTCTATACAGCTTTCATAGTCTTTTAGTTTGGCAATTTATAAATTGTCAGCCTGAAATTTGATGAAAGCAGCTCTCTTTAGATTTCCTAGTCCATGATTGGATAAAAATATTAGCTGTATTTCAGAGTACTTTTTTCTTTTTATGGTATTTTATTGCAGCAATTTTTAAAAATACTTATTCATAGCTTTTTATTTTTTTCCAAATACATGTGGATAATTTTTAACATTAACTTTTGCCAAAACCTTGTGTTCCAAATTTTTTCCCTCCTCCTGCCCCCCAGACATTAAGCAATCCAATCTAGATTAAACATGTGCAGTTCTTCTAAACATATTTCCATATTCATCATGCTGCACAGGAAAAATCAGATCAAAAGGTGAAAGAAAAACATGAGAGAAAAAAATAACAAGCAACAACCACCACAAAAAAGTGAAAACTGTATGCTTTGATCTACATTCAGTGTCCATGGTTCTCTCTTTGGATGCGGAAGGCTCTTTTCATCACAAGTCTATTGGAATTGGCTCTGTTGAGCTTACTTCATTTAGTATCAGTTCATGTAAGTCTTTCCAGACTTTTCTGAAATCAGCTTGCTTCTCATTTCTTAGAGAAAATATTCCATTACCTTCATATACCATAACTTATTCAGCCATTCCCCAACTGATGAGCATCCACTAAATTTCCAATTCTTTGCTACCACAAAAAGAGCTGCTACAAATCTTTTTTGCACATGTGGGTCTTTCCCTTCTTTTATGATCACTTTGGGATACAGACCCCACAGAGACACTGCTAGATCAAAGGGGGTATGCATTATTTTATAGCCCTTTGGCCTTGGTTCCAAATGTAGTAATGGTTTTTTTAAAGTACTGTTAAAAATTCATGTGACTATCTGGGCTTGTCATATACATATATGCCGGTAAAATAACTGTAGCAGTTGAGAGATTTTTATTATGTTTAATACTTTTCATTCCTTTCTAAAAGTCTATTATAATTGGTAAAGAATAGAGGCTTCTAATCTAAAAAAAAAAATAAATCTCTTAAGTGAGAAATTATTTTCTCTTTGGATTCTAAATGTTGGTTTCTGAAACTAAATTCTTTTTTGTTTGTTTTAAGAAATTTATTATTTAGGCTTAACTCTTTTTTTGTTTCAAATTCTGTCCTTTACCCAATTCTTCTCTATTTATTGAGAAGACAAGTGATAGTATATTAAGCAAACCTGAGAAATCATGCAAAACACATTTCCATATTAGATATGGCAAAAAAAATTTAAAAAAGGGAGAGAAATAAAGTGAGAAAATTATACTTCAATTTGGCTGCAGTTAATCTAGTTTTTTCTTTGTGGAGGCAGATAACATTTTTCCATCAGAAGCATTTTCTCAAAAGAAAATTTCTGTTATGAAAAAGTACCAGATTTGAAGCCTCAATAATAGGAACTAATTTTTAGAAGGCAACCACATAGTTACAGCAGTAAAATTAGTTTGTAGTGGGATTAAAAAAAACTTTTGTTGCTCTTATATTATCTTAAATAGGGAATCTTTTGTGCTAGGAATAAAACAGTTGGTTTTCTCTTTTTTCACTTATATCAAATTGAGTTGTGTAGCATATTTAACTTCAAACAGACCTTGGTTTTATGTAAATAATATTAATTATACATGGAGATTATGTTTTAAATGTTGTGGTTTGCTTAAGATGGTTTTTAATTGGAAGTACACTTAGATGCTAAAATAGAAAATGTGATGAATTTGTAAAAACATGGGGAAGATTTAGATGAACTGAAATAGTGAAATAAGCTTTATTAAAAGATACAGTTACAATAAAGGAAATGGAAAAAACACTAATAGGAAGCTCAAGTCTTGCATAATTAGAAAACCAGTAAATGATCCTGGAGAACAGATAATAACATATATATACTTCCCTTCTTTTGGCCAAATGGCAAGGAGTAGAGAAATGCATTAATAAAACTTTTTGAAAATTATTTTTAAAAATTTCTCTTTTGATATAATTATATTCATTCCTTTTTCTTTCTCTTCCCCAGAATCTTTGATATAGCGTTATTAAAAGTAACATTCCTTAAAAAGAGTTGCAATTTGTGTAATGCTGTGACTAAAATGCTTAGTACATGAGTGGTTTGTGAAAGCTATCAAGTGTTGAAATGAACTTGAAAAGTTTATCTTTGTTGCTGAAGCTAATTGTGATGACACTCTCGATTTTTGATCTTCCTGAACTTGCTGACAACATTAGAGAAAGTCTTTTCTGAAAGTGCCAGATTGATTTCACTATCAACCACTTAACCACGATATTAATTTCCTGAATTGAAGAGCTCTTATGATTTGAAATTAACTTAAGAGAGGGAACATTGACTTGCTTAGAAATATGTTTTTAAATCAATATGTTTTATATTGGACAACAAAACAGCTTTTTTTTTTTTTTTGCCTTAGAGAAATGCCCTTCGATAAGTAAAAGAAAACTGCCATGTTACATTGTACTTTTGAATATTTTCTTTTTTTAAAAAAAGAGCTTTCTAACAAGTTAAATGCATTAAACCAATATCTTATATTATGATTGATATTATTCACTCTAGGAGAAAACCTTAGCCAGGCATTCATTTTCGCTTAATAAAATTTTCCAACAGTATTAAGAGTAGACATATAACTATTTAAAATGTTCACTATCCATTTAATTCTTTCTGGAAAGTGAATTGGAATTATTTGAAAAAAGTGACCATGAATATTACTTTTTGACCCAGAGAATCATCAGCTGCCAGCCCAGATATTTATGGCATCATTATGAATTGGAATATTGATATTTTAAGAAATAATGGAGGACAGCTAGATGGCACAATGGATAGAGTACTGGTCCTAAAATCAGGAGGACGCGAGTTCAAAATCAGCCTCAGATTAACAGATATTTACTGTCTAACCCTGGACAAGTCACTTCACTCCAGTTGCCTTAGCCAAAAAAAAAAAAAAAAAAAAAAAAAAAGCAGATCAAGAAATAATGAATACAGAAAAACATGGAAAAACTTACATGAATTAATGATAAGTTCAGTAGGTAGAATTAGGAAAAAAGTATATGTGACCAAAAGTGATGTAATAAAAGGAAGGAATAATAAAAACATTGAAATAAAATGCTATGAAACTACAATGACTAAGCAATAGGAAAAGGCACTCCCCTCTCTTCTGGATAGTGGGGGGGGGGGGGCGGGGAGGACAAAGGAATACTACTGATACCAAAAATGTCACTTTTAATGTGTTACTTAGTTTTGCATGATTCTTTTCCTTTTCATAAAAGATTTCTCTCTAGGAAGGGAAAAGGGGAAAGTTTGATAAATTGTGAAATGTAGGTGATGTTTAAAAGAAAAAAAAATAGAAATTCATTAAAAATTTTTGAAGTTGGATTTGTGGAATAAAATGTCTTTAAAATACTAGGATCACATTTTTCATAAGCATAATTGAAGCTAACATTTTCCTTTTCCAGTAGAATTTCCTCCTTTGTGTACATGGTGTGAAAGACGTGAACTGTTTTAAATAAAATTAATATTAAGTTCACCAAAATTCGGGATTTGTGTACAATTTTATGCATGCTTTGCAGGTTTGTTGAAATATGAACCCAAAGGTATGATTATTAGATTCATCCTTTTATAGATAAAAGTAACTTTTGACTCCTGAAATACAGAGGTGTAGATGTTATATGAGGTGTAACAAGAAAGTCATTTTTAATAGAGGGGACGCAGGGAAAGTTTTATGAACAGGAGTACAGTCTTAATGGGACTTTAAAGATAGGAATTGTCTAATTGGAGATGAGGATTAAGGAAGTATTCTAAGGAAGAGTCAGGAAAATAGTATTGTGGAACTGGATTGAAGAGGCTTTGAATGCTAGGTAAAACAATTTGAACTTTTTTCATTAGGCAGAATTCTGAGCAAAAAAGAGATGACTAGATCTTTGGCTAAAAAAGGTAAATTGGGTGAAAAATGGTGTGCAAAGTTTGATGGCTTGATGAAGTGAATTATTTTTTCCAGTATTGGTGATTTAAGCTAATCCATCCACAGACTTCTCCCAGGTCCCAATTGTCAAAAGTCTAGTCATGCTTACGGGTGCTTATATCTAACTGTGGAATAAAACAAATCAGAACTTTAAGAGGATGAAAACTTTTAATACTGGCATCTTGTTTTAACCAGGTAAGCAATTAGGCTATTCTTTTAGCTTGACCTATTTTCTTTCTTATCTTTTAAAATTTATTTTCTTATTCCATATGCACTATTATTTGAATTTACCTATCTTAAATGGGGTTTAGGAAGAGGTTAAAGATTTTTTTCCCTCAAGGAAGAGCCAATGTCGTATTAATGTATGCTAAAAAAAATCTTTTTTACTTATGGAATCTTAATTCAAAAGAACTACTTCTTTGAAGTATGATTTTTAAAAATTGTTATTTTCCCACAAAATATTCTTATATTTCATCCAACAGCAGTATAACATATAGCATCACTTTATTAACTTACACATTCAAGTTTCAAGAGATTTATTTAATATTCATAAGAACGGAACTGCATTTAGGGTAAGCTGCCACCAGATGGTGTCAGGTGTCTTGCTTGTCTTGTTAGTCCAAACAGGCCTATGCCCATGCCATAAATGTGGTTAGTTAAGATAGGTTAATATACATCTCTGCTTTCTATCATAATAAATCTTTATTCAAATGAGAGTTAACATTTCATAAATGGATCGATACATTGTGATTCAGTATAGGGAATTCCCATAAGAGAATTCCTTCCATTCAAATATCACATCCCATCTTTGACCCAGTAGATAAGTGATACCTCAAAGCTACGTGGCTTATCTAGGGTCACACTGTTACTGCAGAACTAAATTGGGATTTGGAATTAGGCCTTTGTGATTCCAATCCCAGCCCTGGATCCACTAACCTGTTTAGTCTTGACAGTTTATATTAGGTGGTAAAAGTAGGTTGTTTTGTAAAGTGTGCTTTCAGAGAGGTGAACTTTTTTGAAAAAAAAACAAAAACAAAAAAACACTAATAAACGTTAGTGATAATAGTTAAAACTAACATGTCTTAACCCTCAGCAGATAGCTCTTTTGGGGAGGTTTGTACTTCAACTTCTTGCTTCAGATCAGGACAGCATTAAAAAAAATTCCTTCTTCATAATTATAAGTGTCTCCTTTTCTCTTCAGTGTCTCTGCCAGCTATCACAAAGAATTATCATAGAAATTAAAGATGTAGCATCTCTTTTACTTTGTTTATTCTTGACTCTCCTGTTCTTGTTTTCTTTTGTTAGTTTTACAGCATTTATAAATCTGAACTTGAGTTAATGAGCACATGAAAACCATATGGTTACTTTCCCTAAATATCACTTATTACTTTTAATGTACTCCATTCTTTCCCAAAATTTCCTTGGTTACCAGCTTGGGCAGATTGGCCTGGATGATCTCTTAAGACCCCATTCTGATATTAGTCTTTTAGGTTTTAAGAAATGATATATAATTTTGTAAGGAACCTTAGAATTCAATCTAGTTCAATTCACTTAATTTATAGTTGAGAAAATTTAGGCCTAGAGAGAGTAAATGATTTGCTCAAAGATCACACAGAAATGACAGATGTCAGATTTATTTTGGTGTATATAACTTCTTAAAATCACAGTGATTCCCTGGTTGTGTGCAACTTTTTCTAACTGGTGATATGAACTGTCTCATTTCAATTAGAAATCAAACCTTTATCAGACTAGTCTCCACAGAACAATAAATTTAAATAACATTTTTTTTTTAAAGAAATTCAAAATGGTTTCACCAGGTTCTAGAGAAGTAGACTTGGTAGTATCTTCCCTGAGGTTTATAATTTAATTAAAACCTTATGAATGTTAGAAGAAAAAGATACATTATGTACAAAAATATTTATAGTAACTCTTCATAGTGGCCAAAAATTGGATACCAAGAGGATGTCCTATTAAGTAATAGCTAAACAAGTTATAGCATCTAAGTGAAATGTTATTGTACCATTAAAAAATGATAAAACAAATGGACAATTTCAGAGGAAACTAGGAAGATTACTATGAACTGATGCAAAACAAAATAAACGGAACTTAGTAGAACAATATATGCAAGAATCACTATTACAGAGAAAAACAACTTTGACAGTCAAAGGCTCTTATGTGCACAGTCTTAATTAAGCCACAAGTCTAAAAGATTGAAGATGGAACCACATTACTCACCTGCTGACACAAGAGATTGTACTTAAAATTCAGAAATACACATTTTCAGGTTTGGCTACTGAGGTGATTGGTGCCGGTCTGTTCAGCTGTATAACGAAGACTTTATTTGCTGTTGGGGATGAAAATGAAGACATTAAAAATTTATTTATTTTTAATTTTTTTTAGAAAGTAAGGAATTTTTTTTTTAAAGAAAAATAGGCCTTTAAAAAAGGATTTATTACATGTGCATGCTAAACATTTGTCAAACCAGGCCCATGATTTTTGGTCTTTTATATCTATATTTTATAAATTTTGTTGGTGTACTTTTTCTTTTTTTATCGGCAAAGTAAATGACAATATAAAGATAGTATACATAGCACATAACATGGAGGAATCAATGGTTGATTGACATTAGGATTCTAGAAAGAAAAGTAATGATTTTGGCATAACAGTATTTTGCCTATATTTAATAAAGAATTAATAAAGAAATGAAGTAAAATTGCTAATTTATTATATTTTAACTTTCAAGTTTTCTCTCCAGATGTCTTTTTTGGTGATAATTAGTCTTTGGAAATAAAAGTTAATATCTTTAGGTTTATAATGTGTACTTTATGATAATGAATTATGTTTAATTTACTTAATTCTTGTTTGACATGCTTAAATTTCCTTAGGAAGTTTTGTCCCCTTTTTAAAAAACATTTTCTTCAAATGTTTATGAATCAATGTATATTGATTCATCTTTTATCCCTATATTTGAATGAATTTATTCTCTCAGCGTGGTTACTGTGTCCCCTTATGTAGATTGAAACCTTTCTAGACCTCATTATCCTGTATAATTCTTATTCATATCTTCCTAAAATCAACGTAATAAAGTAAGCCCTCATTAAATGTTTTTAGCACTACTCAACAGTGCAAAGGCAAAAAGGAAACAATTCCTACTTAAAGGAGTTTTTGTAGACCATATTCCAGTATTATAGTTCACCCCAATAATCATGTATTTTTTTTTATACTTTGGATGATGCCATTTCTTATATAGGGATTATAAGTTTTAGTAATCTTGAACATACAATGATAAAAATGGATTTTGAATGTTATACATATAACATTGAAATAAAACACTTATGCTTCTACATGAAACTTTAAAATTCCTGAGAAAATATGTTCATTTTCCTCTAGTATTCTTTATACTCATAATAATTAGCATTCATATAGACCACTTTATAGATAGTAATTCCATACGTTTCCTCCTAATGTTTTCAAATATAGTTGTATGGTAATACACCTTGGAAAAATCATGGTCTTTTTGAAAATGGGAATTGTGTAAGAATATTTTTAATTTTTTATTTCAGTCTCTGAAGTTTGAAAAATTAAAACCGACAATTTATAGCCATTATTCTAATCTTAATACAACAGGTAATGGCATATTAGACTCTGGGATTCTGGCTATTAATGTTAGTCATCTTCAGATCTTGGATAAGATGTCATGTTGGCATTATCTTTTGTATCTTTTTTAACATGATTCTAAATGTGAATTTGGAAAAGGGTCTGAGAGAGCATTTAGTTCAACTCACTCATTTTACAGGAAAGGAAGCTGAAGCCCAGGATGTTTAAACATCTTTTGGGGAGTCACATAGGTAGTAAATGTCAGATAGAGTTTGAAGCCAGATTCTCTGAATCCAGAGCTTCTTGTTTTCAGTCAGTATTTATTTTGGATGTTCCATAAAGGGGATTGAAAGGAAAGGTAAAAGTGATCCTTTTTAGAAATTATGTAACTGCTAAATCAGTGCTTACATGACAATTCTGGATCATCCTGTTACTCTACTTGGCAATACTTTATCTTAAGATTTAATTACTTTACAGTGATGAAAATTAAAATTTTCTATTTTGTCTTTCTTTATATGTGAATTATATAGGTCATGACAAGAAAAGCAATAAAAAACAGGAATCCTGAATTTTTTTTGCCTAAACTCATTATGTTAAAAGATTCTTGTGTTATAGCATTTAAAAAAAAATATGTGCTATATGAAAAGAGCATTATGCTTTGGTGTAGGGATATTTTGGCAACTCACATTTGGGTTCTTCCCCATTTTTTGGCTGCTACATAGCTTTAATGTTTTCATTAACAAATGAATAAATTTACTTGGTATAAATGTCAGTGACAGCTTAATGAAAGGTCTAACTTCCCTCTTTTCTGTCTTTTGAAAAATGACTTTACTTTTGTACTTCGTGTGTATGGTATTTTGTATAACTGAATGAATGCTTATCAACTACTTTAAATTATGTAGACAAAACATAAATTACATTGTTTTCATTGAGTCCACAGTAGCATTGGCAAGGACTGTGTGCTTTCTATACTGTGATATTATTCCATATCAATTCTCTCATACCTCTTCTGTTTATTTACTAAATTCAAATCATTAAAAAAAAAAAATGGTATTCCTAATGGAAGAGGAATTACTAAATTGGTTTCTCAATTCCAGCCCAAATCTTATTTACTATTTGTCTGAGCAAATTACTCTTTAAGTTTCTGAGCCTTAGTTATTATACTCCAGATATAAAATGAGGGCAATACTAAGAAATGGAATTGTTGTAAGTCTATTGAAAATACACGCACATACACAAACATAGACATGAATATATATTAAAATTTGTAAAATGGATTTGAATGTATTATTATTAATATTATAGAACTTTAAAATATAATGATGATTATTTATTCCTGTGACTATTATCTACATAAAACCTAAAAACTCACAGGAAACTCTTTATTTCTTTCCTAATACTATAGTGACTTTTAAAATTTTTTAACATTTTTCAAGTTCAATTAATAGTATAACATCTTGGATGCTCACAGTCTTTCTAAAGTGGGAGGCCTGTGAAAATGATATTAACTTATTTCAAACCTTGAGTTTTGAAACAATAAAACAGATAATCCAAAGTTCTATATGAACCTAAATTATATAATAGATTAGTTTTTCTTTCTGGGTCATTATTAATTTTAGATGTTTTATGGGCTTGAATAAGATATGTTCACATTGTCTTTTATTTTTGTATCTTTTTTAAAAATACATATCTTAGAAAATATCAAACTTTTTTTTTTTGTTCTGATACAGCTTCCATGAGGCAGTCTCAATCAATACCTGCAGATATGCGACCAGAAATTTGGATTGCACAAGAATTGCGACGTATTGGAGATGAATTTAATGCTTATTATCCAAGAAGGGTAACTTAAATTTTCTTTATTCTTTTTGCCTAATGGCCTTGTTACTTAAATATATAGCCTTTTACTTTATTTCCTTCTATGTATATGTTCTGTCACTAAATTTACATTAACAGAAAATTTTAAATACATTTTGAGATGACATGACATTTTGTTTTTATGAACAACAATTTTAAAATATTATTCAAGAAATTTGCATCAGAATAGATTTTGGGGTTTTATTTTTGGTGAAAATTTTGCCAAAAGTTACAATGTGCTATAGCTTTGAAGCTTTCGGGAGTTTAAAATAATTTAGTCCAAAATTGAGAGAATATAAAAGATCAGACTCTTGGTTAACTACAAATAAAATTTCACAACTTCAAATATACGGCCTTAACAACTTTAACAATATAATTTTAGCTATTAGATTTGTATAAATGTTTTTAGATAGTTAAATATTAAAATGAAAGAGAGCATTTTTAGCCCAGGTGCCATTTAGAAATATTACTTCTGTTACTCTGATTTGATTGAAAATGAACTAGACCAGTGACTTAATTGATTTTGTGTGATATAATTTTCTTAAGTATCATTAGTTTTCAATAGTGCTTTCCCAATTGATGAGAATACCCATAATTTTACTTAAGAATGAATTTCATTTTAAAAAATTGTAGACATTTAACGCAGGATCAATTTTGTGGGTTAAAACTATGAAATTTTGATCTTATATTCAGTCATCTTTAATCTTTTTGGTAAGGATTGTGTTGCTGTAAATATAATTGTGTCCTGTTTAATGACCTATAGAATCAGATAGATAGAGTTGAAAGAAATCTTTGAATAGAGTTCATCTAATTCCTTTTTCAGGTGAAAAATTTGGGTTTTAAAAAGCTTGTTGCTTACACAGGATTACATGGCCAGTGTTAAAGCAGAAACTTTCACCAGAATCTTCTCATTCCTCATTTTTTATACTATATTATTCTTTCATGGTGTTACTTTTAATCAGACTTTTTTTCCTAAAATAAAATTTTATGTAATATGAAGCAGGCAGGCCTTTTCTATGGTGTTATCTAAATAAAAATATTACTATAGACTTTGTTAAACCTATTCATATGAGTCCTCTCGTTATATTATCATTTCTGTCCTGTGCTGTGTTAAGATCTCAGTTGGATTTCTTAAGTATATCACTGGTCTTTTAAAAATAACTTTCTCTTAACAATTATTTCAATTAATACTTAGCATGTGGCCCAGTTGTTAAATTTTAAAAATTTGAATGTTTTTTGATTATTAACAACTGTCATGAAGTAGATTTGTATACTGTTGGTATTTTATTTTCAAGTTTCAGTTTTTCTCTTCCATATTCCCATTTTTCCTTGATCATTTCTTAGTTCTTTTTCAGACTAACAGAAAAAAATCTTTCTTTAATCTAGTGTTGCTCTTTATAATTTGTCTTTTATTATGGGCTTCTCTACAAAGGATTTTTTATTCTATTTATGTGAAATCTAACTTGGGTATTTGAAAGACTGTATAGATTGTTTCTTAATCTTTGTACTATGACATCTTTAGGGTGGGTACCAAGCTAATGACTCTTTTTTTGTATAACATTTTTAAATGCATGCAATAAAATCAAAGTATTATAAAGGAATCCAAACATACTGAAATTACAGTTAGCAAAATATTTAAAGCCAGCTTCTAGACTCTGCGTTAAAAACGTGTAGATAAGAAATGAAATAGCTTTAATAAAAGATTATAGAGGTTGTCTTAATATTCTTTGACAACAAAACCTGGCAAAGAAAAGCAGAGGCAGACTCCTAGACCAAGATTTCTCTTCAGTTTGGATCTACAGTTGTAAAATTTAAATGAGTAGTTTAAAATTTTTGCTTTAGGAGTTAGTGTGCTTATATGGCCCTTTACTTTTTCTCCCCCTGAAAATAGTATTGCAGTATAGAGTTTTTCATTTGTTAAAATATCTTAGAACTGTTTTATAGAGTACCAGAACAACACCATTTAAAAACCAGTTAGAAAAGGAGTGTACTGCAGAGGCTCTATGTTATCACCTCATTTATTTTCATTTATATGCAGAGTACATTATGGTAAATGCCAGGCTAGATAAATTAAAAGGAGGGAGTAAGCTTGCCAGGAGAAACATGAACATTCTCAGATATACACACAATACCACTCTGATGGCAGAAGTGTATCAAGATGGCAGAAAGAAGAATTAAGAAATTTCTTGATGAGGGTGAAAGAGGAGAATGTAAAAACTGGCTTGAAGCTTAACATTTAAAAAGAAAGAAAGAAACTAAGATCTTGGCAACTGGAGCCATCACTTCCTGGCAAATAGAGGGAAAAGAAATGGAAGGAGTGGCAGATTTTATATTCTTGGACTCAAAGATCACCACAGGGGGCTTCTGTAGTCATGAAATTTAAAGATGCTTGCTCTTTGGAAGGAAAACTATGGCAAATCTGGACAGCATACTGAGAAGCAGAGATAACACCTTTCCAACTTAGGTCCATATAGTCAAAATTAGGGTTTTTCCAGTAGCAGTGTATCCCCCCTGAGACAGTTGGATGATGAGAAAAGTTGAATGCTACAGATTCAATACTTTAACATTGTGGTACTAGAGAAGATTTTTGAGAGTCCTTTGGACAGCAAGATCAAATCAGTTTATACTTAAAGAGAAATACATTCAAATCATTCATTAGAAGGTTAGATTTTATTTTGATCACATAATAAGAAGACAGGACTTGTTTGCAAGAGGAAAAGGGGACAACAGAAGATTAGTTGCATAGAAGTGTCATGGAAACAATGAACATGGACTTGAACAGACTGGGAGGTAGTGGAGGATAGAAGGCTCTAAAATGCTAATGGTCCAGGGCCTGAACAACTATATTACATTACTTAACAACAATAAATTAATAATAATCACGTTTAAGTCAAGTGTGTTTTTTTAAATACCAAAGATGTATCATGCACATCTCCCAGAAAATGTCTTGTTAGTTTCATAGCCAAAAGGAGTAGGTATGAATAACAGACTTATCACAGATAGTTCTTAACTTATTCTGTGTTTCAGCTAAATTGTCCTCTGTACTGTTTCTCATTAAGAACATTTTTCTGCTGACTGTCTCCTGTCCTTGGAACTTCTCCATTTCTTGGTACCCATGTGACATCTTTCCTCATCTCCCTAGCTCCCAGTATCCTCTCTGCTTTCTCAAGATCTTTTGTTTTTGAATTGTCCACGTCTAGTAAGTAATAAGCATATAATAAATGTTTATTAATTGATCATTTAAAATTAGCCATACTTTTTGCATAGATATTTTAAAGATAGTTTTCTCTTCTGTTTAAAAAACCTCCCATTCTAGTGGGAATGAATAAAACTGTTTCATGTTTCGTGATATAAACAAGAAGTGAAAAATAGCCATAATCATGTAAGATTTCAGACATTGCTTAAAGGGATAGGAGGCTTTTTAAAGTATTAACTGAATTAGGTTCTTCTTTTTGAGACTTCAGAAGGATCTTAGATGAGGCCAGTTAAGCGCTTGTTTGTCAGAGATCATTTACTCCATCTTGGAATGGGATTGGGAAGAGGCAGGATTCAGGAGGAATAATTATGAGGTTATTAAGAAAGTTTGGGAAAAGGGGTGAGGACCAAAATTAAAGTAATATGGAGGTCCTGAGAGTCGAAAAAAGATGATATATTCTTTAAATGTAAAGGTGGCAACTTATTGGGACATTTAAGAAAGCTTTCCTTCCTAGGCCACAGTGATTTAGGCCCAGAGAGACAGGATTGTACCAGATAGTAGAGTCAGACTCATTCACCAACTTCAGTGCACTTTCTTTTGCTCTACCTCTTTTTGAATAGTATATCTTGGCTTCTGTTTTCTTGGACTAAAACTGAAATCTTTCAAAATATGTCAATATTATTCTTAAATGAAGTTATTATTAATAGTATTAATGTGTGCAAAATAGTCTAATTTTTAACTCTTATATTTGATTGTCTTAACATATGTTACATCTGGGTGTACCCAAATGTGGGCCCAGATTTGTGCATTGGTGTGTGTTTAAATGGCTGATTGGGCACTCAGCTAAATGCAGCTGTGTTTATTCAAACCAAATGTGAATTCTCAGTTCAGACCTAGTGCAGGTGGTACACCTGCAGTGTTACTCATCCAGACCTGTGTCCATATGTACATTCAAATATGTAATCATTTCAGAACTATAAAATGCATACATTTGATTGGCAGTTCTTGTCTTTTTTCTTGGTTTTACTACTTGTGGAGGAAATGAGCATGTATCTGAGATGAAGCTTAGCATACAAAATAAATTTTCTTACAATATCATTAGAATGCTAGCTAACTGAACCCCAGAGCAAAATGACTTTGGGGTTGTGGTTAATTTACATTACATTTTCAGTGAATATTTATCTGAGGTTGAGGTCTCTCAGAACATTGTGTTCTGAGACTAAATTTCATCTAATTTTGCCTGAGAAAGGAAATTAAAAGCAAAGCATTTCACAGGATTCTTTCAAATAGTGAAACTTGTTTGGTGAATTAGAAAGTTTATTTTACATACATTTTATTTATATGTAGTTTTTTGCAATATAGTTTGTTTTTAATAAAGCAAAGTATTATCTTAATATTCAAGTTAATGGCAATCAAACTGTTATTTGATTTTGGATTAGAAATGTCATTTATAAACTCCATGAAACAGGGACTATTTTATCCTTTTTAATATTCAGCCGCCTTTACATACAGTAATAAGACACTTGATTTATGTTTATTTTTCTCATCATCAGTATTGTGCTGTGACTAATTTAACTATGCTCTTGAAATGATCTTATAAATGGCATTAGAATTATTTGAAATAATCTTACAAGGTTAAAATTAGTGGTGTGTTCTGTGTGTTAACAGTAATTTCCTTTGTAATGTGGTATTTTAGGCATTCATGGCTACACTATAAAGTATATTAACTATATTATTTGATATATAATTAATTTTAAATGAGTATTTTATTAATATATAGTCCCCAAAAGGATAATTTGTCATAATTAAATTTTTAATGCCAAAAAAATGTTTCCACTACAGAATGTCATTGTCACCATGTGGAAGTTTACAGAGAGGGTGTTATCAATTGATAAATACATCAAAGTCCTATGAAAAATTTCGGAAAGGAAGGCAGAGCATCTGGGATACTGTGCAAATTAGAAGACTAGCAAGTAAAACAACCAAGGAAAACATCAAACAATTCAGCCCTGTTGTCAAAGAGTGATTATAAAAATTTGTTAAACTGTTATATAGAAAACTTGTTTAAATGTTTACCATATATCTTACACAGTTTCTGAATAATAGTTTAAGTTTTAGGGTCCATTTATAAACTTTGATGCAGAAAGCTCAACTAGTAAATATGTCCGTGATATGAGAATTTTTGCATGTTGCAAAAAGTCTATTCCCACATAACTTCATACAAGTCATTTAGATCCTTGTGGGGGCTCCATTTCCTGATCTATCAAGGTTGGACTAGATCTTTAAGATCCCTTCTAGCTCAAAAAAATGCTATAAAAAATCTAGGGTTATATTACCTTTCAAAGGGGACTGGCACTGATATGTTACATTAATATATAGTACTTTCTGGTAACAAAATATTTTGCATTCTTTTATTTTATTTGTTCTTCTCACTAACCTCCTATGAAGTAGGTTATACAAATACTCCTGTTTAGAGATGAGGAAACAGGCTCAGTGATTTAATTGTCTTAAGGTATCACAACTAAGACTTGAGTCCAGGTCTTCAGATTCATTATTTTTTTCATTATTTACACCATGCCGCACCACAGAAAAGTAAACTACCAAAGCAACCATAGATGTAGCTATTAGAGGGGAGAGATAGCAACCTCATTAGTAATCCTCAAAACTCATACTGGCCAACAGTTTGGGACTCCTCTCTTAACAAACCTTTAACCAGAGCTTGTTACTTTGTAACCAAACTGATTAAAATTTCATTTTGTGTGTCTTTCTAAACTAGAAGTTTAGTTGAACTAAGACACGTCCTAAAGAGAAAGAGCAGAAACAGCATGGAGAATCAACTTCTGAATAATTGAATTAAAGTTAGGTGTTTTTTTTATGCAGAAGTAGCACAGGTGGTGCTATTTCCTGTCCCCTTTTTTGTTGTTGTCTTGGGAGGGTATTGTTAACTTGCTTTCTAAGGTAGGGAAATAATCGTTCCATTGGACTGGATGCTACAGAGAAGCATTTTTGAACAGTTCTTTAAATTTAAAGACAATCTCTAGAGAACCATCTTGGCCTATGAGAGTTTTGCTGATACAGAGATAAAATTATGCAGCAGGGATTTGGCTTTTATAACTTGAAAATTGGCCTTGAAGAAATCCTTCTGAGGTAGATGTTGCAGTTCCATTTTAGAAGTGTTTAAACTATAATTGAATATCTCAGAAAGATTTTTAAATGCTACTTCTAGATTAGAAGTATTTATAGTTTCATTAGTCTCCAAGAATTTGAATCCTTAGCTCATAATACATTTATAGAAATGTATATAGAGATACACACACACACACACACACACACACACACACACACACACATATACACAAATACACAAATACACAAATGTGTGTATGTGTCTTTGAGATTAATATGCTATATTCGGTGACTGAGCACTTCCATATTTTCAGGAAATTATAATATTAGTTGTGCATATTTCTTTGACAGCTTGATAATAGCGAGTGATTTAGATCGGCAGGTATTATTGAAATGATTGGCTAAACAGTCTTGATGCTGAAGCTGATTCTTGCTCTTGAACCACTCTGTCAAGTTTGGTCTCAATTTTGGAAATTTTTTTTTTTTTTTTTTTTTTTTAAGGTTAGGGTGTCATTTTGAGCTTTCCATCAGGGGGATGCTGAAAGAAGCAAGTTGGATGTTCTCCATGTATCTTTAAACTAAGAATGGGTTCGTGATTCTAGCTATAAAATGTCATTGGGAATTGCAAGATATTCTGAATTCCTGGCAAGATGCCCAATAAAAATTTAGCCTCAAAACCTAAAACTTATACACAATTTGAGATACAATAGTTTAGCCTATGATACACTTATCACCTATCCAGAACATGGAATGGGGGGAAAGGGATTGGAAGAGGAACAGAGAATAAATTAAGCGTAGAAGTCCTGTATGTAATGTAAAAGGGGTATTGATAGTAGGAAATTGTGGGTGTCATAAGTTATGAGAAAAGACATTAAAAATGTGCAATCACTGCTTTGTTTTTCCTCAGATGCCTCTTCCACATCCCTCTCCTGCCAACATCACTCTATTGACTTAGAAATCTTTCCTGTTAAAAACTTCTTAGAGTGTTATTTTTGGGTTCAGGCCCAGAGACTGGATCTTAGTCTGTTGTGGTAGCTAGTACACTGATTGACTAAGTGAAAGCAGTGATAGCAAATATTTATTGCTCTGTCAATTAACAGGAAGGGGAAAAAACCCAAAATAATTATCTGAATATACTACAGACTGCTTGAACAGAAAGAAGAAATAAATGAGTTTGTAAAACCACACAAGTCTAACATGGAAACATTAGAAGTAATAATAGGGGACTTAAATAATCCCGAAATCCTCAGATGCCAAATCTTGTCCTTTTTATACCTCCATAATATGTGTTGTATCCATTCCTTAGCGTCTACCCATAGAACCATTAACATGATTCTGGCCCTCATCACTTCTCACTTAGACTATTGTTGTAGCCTCTTTGAAGAGACTAATTTTTCTGCTTTGTAGTTTACCCTCTCCAAATCATCCTTCACACATCTGCCAAACTGATTTTCTGAAAGAATAAACCTGGTCATGTGGCTGGTTCCTTGAGACATCCAGGATCAGATATAAATCACTTTGTCATTTAAAACCCTTTACACTCTGACTCCAGCCTATCTTTCTAACCTCATTGTACATGATTCTCTTCCATTTTTTGGTCTAGATAGGAAAAAACAACCCTTGATCAACCTATAAAATTCTAATGTCTTTAGTGTCATTTCAGTCATATATCAGATGACAGTGACAATTCACTCCATATTTTCACTCATTTCCTTTTTTTTTTTTTTTTTTTTTTTTTTTTTACTTCATTTATTTTTGGATAGACTAAAAGTTCTAAACCTGCAGGTAGATATCAAATTCTTTCTTGTACCCACCAAATCACATATTTAACTTTTAATTTCTCTTTCCCAAAAATGTATTTAGGCTTTTGTGTGCCCACTTCTCTCTATATATACAGTAAGATTACTCCTTTGCTTATTTGTTTGTTTATGTTCAAAAGTTTTCCAGGAAGAAATTAATAGTGTTAGGAAACAAAAAGTAAATTAAATTATCATCTTTTTCTTTTGACAAGTGATTCTTAAGGTAGGAGACATTACTTACATAATCCAGTTACATAGCTAGAACAGAAATTTCAGTTCCTGATAATGACATTTCTTAGGGCCCAATTAATGTTTTTGTTTCCTGTACCTAGATTTATCTATGTATGTACTCATATTCATGTTGTCAGTGTTAGAGAATAGGACCTATGTTAACTGGCCTGAGCACAATAAATGTAAAAGCTGTACAATTCATAGGAGAGTCAGCTTGATATATAGACTATAAAAGCATGGCCTTGGAGTCAGGCCAACTTGGGCTAAAATCAACTGTTTTGGACTATAAACAATATGTGTCTCTCAGTATTTGAAACAGCTCTTGAAGATTACAAAGTATAGATGAGTTGCCTATATGCAACTATAGGCAGAAGGAATTTATATACCAAGAGTTTTCTAGAGTAATGATATCACAGGTGTGGTCCCTTCTCTCTCTCTCTCTCTCTCTCTCTCTCTCTCTCTCTCCTCCCCCCCCCCCCAAAAAAAAAAAAAAAAAAAGAAAGAAAGAAAGAAAGAAAAAATAACCATCTAGTCATGTTTTGATTAAGGATCTTAAACATCAGACAGTTAGCAATTTAATCAATTGTGCCTAGCTATCCATCAAGGATTTTCTGAGCTGGTAGAGTTTTTGATTTGAAAGTGGTTGTTTCCTAAGTTGAATCCTGTCCAAATGTAATTATATTAAACTGGCTTAAGGGGTTTTAAATTGTCTGGGTAGTGTTTCTTTTTGAAAGTTTTGGCATTCTCTTCCTGATTAAATCATGTTCTTTTACTTGCAGTGTTTTGGGGGGTCCTGTTTATACTCATTTTATCAGCTTTATGTATATGAATTTGCTACCTTTTGTTTTTATAATTCAACATGGCATCCTCGAATTTTGAGATTGTTCACAAACAGCATGTATTTATTTATATGAGCATATTTATTGCCCAGAAATACTTTAAATGGAGATCTGCTAAGAGAAAAAATTCTCTTAAAGTTGATTTCTTTAATGATCTCTGGACTCGGCTATAATTCTATTCCCACCATTCTTTAAGTGTAAGCAAAACCTTTTCTCTTTTTGAACATTGATTATTGGAAGATGAAGTCTTCTTTGAGTAACAGTATTTTTGTTAATCTAGGCAGTGTGGCATGGTTTCAAGAGCTTTGGGATTGGAGTTGGAAGTCAGCTTTGAGCCCCAGCTCTGCTACTTTTGCCAGCTGTATAATCTCAGGCAAGTCACTTAGTCTCGCCAGACTCTCCTTTTACTCACTGGTAAAAGAGAGCTACTGCATCAACACACATATTCCACATTTCCACCACATTGTGATGGAAATCCAATGGGATAACAAATGAAAGAGCACTTTTGAACACCCTATACACTGTGGTTATGAGCGACTATTTTAATAATTTCTAATAATGAGCCACTTGTTTTGGAGACAGGTGCCTATATTTTGTTGACGGGCAGTTGCCTAATAGCAGAATTAACCTATTGTACCATTTTTTAACTTTGGCAAAATAATTCATTCAGACATTTCCTATCTTCAGATGAGTGTTTTGAGATTATCATTGAGTTCAAACTTAGTTGATAGTAAATCTTAGTTTTAGTAAATCTTAGTTTTACTTTGACTAAGTGTCTCTCTTAGCTTATTAATATTCATTTCAACTTAAAATTAAGCTACCATCAAATTACTCTCACATACTAAAAGCAATGTAATTTTGAAAGTTAAATCAAAACAAAGCAATCTTGTGTGCAGAAAGATAAAAATCATAGACTGTGGTTACTGAGTGCCTCTACAGGAATTGCATACATGAAGTGATTTCCTCCCATCTTGTTAGGGAGAGGCAAAAGGGAAATGCCCAAGCCTTATCACAATCCCATTATGTCAAACTAAAGCTTGAGAGCTCATGTAAACAGTTTAGAGAAAGAAAATCTAGTTGTAGCCTGTGTAGGTTTGCATTGTTTTGAATCTGAAAGGTGGTCACTACCCTCTAAAAATAGTTACTCTTATCTGGTGGAAGACTAGGGTGAGTTCTATGACTGTGAATTAGTCATTTAAGAGAAAGCCCTTTTTCAGGAGCCTTAATGAGAAGGTTCTTCACTTGGGTGTAATAAGAAGAGAGTAATATCTGCAGATAGTATTTTAGATTTCATCCTTTGACTTACCCATTAAGGAAAAGGCCAGATTTTGTACTTTTGCAATATGCCTGTAGAAGACACATGTTTACCCACATATTATGATTATAATTTTACAAAGTGGAAGATATCCTAGAAGACCCATATTTGCCTCTGGAAACCTTAAAATAGTCTTGTATGTCCCCTAACATTTCTAACAGGTTGTTGTTGAATGCTTCCTGAGTTTCTCAAATTGAAATAAATGATGATCACTGGAAAAAAATGAAAAGAACTCTTTTTTTGGAGAGTTTTTCCCTTGGGGTGGGAAAGAATGAAGGTAGCTTTATGTTGCTTTTCTGTTCATATTGTGCACCAATTTTGACCAGTGTTTATACAGGTGGAGTCACTTGAGAGCAATTAGAGGTTCACTAGTTCATTAGTTCTGGCACAGATTGTCTGTAGCTTTATTTAGCTTCTTAGGGCAAATTACACCAAATCACTGGTTTCTTAAATAAATTATAGCTACCAGAATTCACCCTTGGGGGAATCTGAAACTTTTTATTTTTTTAAGAGTCAACAATTTTGACAATGATAGAATTATACCCCAAACATACCATAAGTTATTTTTTCTTTTTTTCTCTGTCTTCTACCCCCTTTTCTTTTAATCTATTATAAACCCCATTAAATTATACTAGAGTTTTTCATAATAAGACTTGAAACTCCTTAGAGAACTCAATAGAATTAAGTTGGAAAGATGGGAGTCCCTTTGCAGTAAATCGTACCCTGGGTAAATTGAGAGAAATTTCTGATTCTACCAGCTAAACTTTTCCCTTTTATATATTATAGCTCTCTGAACCTTGACCATCATCCTAATTGATATAGGAGAGACAGAACATGATGGCAACACATGCCTCCTGAAAAAATTATGGGCATTAGTAGGTTTTCTATATTTGTATTTCCTTTTACATTTGTCTTGCATATAAATATCATATGCTCCTCATTCTGTAATAACTACACTATATTGAGGAGGAAATTTGTTAACTAAAAAGTAGAAATGCTTTTTCTGGGAAAGAAAATGTTGTTAGTGTCTTCACTTTGATATTATAATAGATCTTCAAAGCATAACTTTCAAACTATTTAGAATGGAGGAGGGAAAGAAAGTATGTTCTCCCTCAAAAAGGTAACGATACTAAATGGCTTGTCTCTCTTTGTTGCAGGGTTATTTGGATAATAACTATCAAGCAGCAGATGATCATCACCAAATGGTTATTTTACGGCTATTACATTACATCATCCGCCTTGTTTGGAGAATGCAGTGACAATTCTTTAAGAAGTGAAAGAGTGCACAGAAATTTTTACTTGTTACATACAAGTCATCAAGTAAAAGTACCACTTGCATCTTCGTATCATTACTATGCAATCAACAGGTTCTTTCCCTAAAGGACAGAAGGGCAATAGGACTCCACATTTTTGAAGACACCTGTACATGAACTTGAAAGTGGATTTTGTTCATCACATGGCGAAATTTTGTAAAAGGGAGTTCATTGTGAATGTAGATGATGGATTTTTTTAAATGTATCAATCACCATTCTTTGAAGCAGCATTTTATGCAAGGGTGGTGTTTACATGGGTTTGTTTTTCAACTTCTTTAAGAAGAAGGAACAAGTTTTCAAAAAGGAAATGGAAACTTTTTGACAAACTCATGAATGATTTTTGTACTAAATTTTAAGAACCTATTGCTTAAGTCTCAAAAGAGGATGATGTATATATCCTGCAGTGGAAACTGAGCCAGCTAATTTGTAAGCTGCCTTAGTTTATTTTGGGGGGACTATTGTACAGTTTTTTTCTTCTCTTTTTTCTTTTTAGCAGGGAGAAATATGTCTCCCCTGTTGTTCTAGCCTCTTTTTTTCTGTACTATCTTTATACCAAAATCAGCATAATAAAATGGAGCTGGTTAAAAAGGAGTAGGTTGTCAGCCTACACCAACATGTTTCTCCCCTTTGTAAATACTTAACTCCCTCTTAAAATTTACTTGTATCTGTGGCAGACTTGACTGTCAAGGGGCTAGACTTGAGGCTACCTTTGAGCACTCCCTATCTTCTTTTGGAGAGCTTCCAGTTTTTGTAGCCAGTTTAGATTCTTAGAGATACAAATAGATTCCAAGTAAATTAACATGGTTTCAAAATTAAATCAAATAGAATTAAAATAATTTTGGTCTTGACATAGTGGTCTTGACAATAGTAACGAGTATCACTTTTTTTTTTTTTTTTTTTTTTTTTTTTAAAATAATGATCACCAGCCTGGGCAGTATTTGTTTTAACTTATTTTAATGGATGATGTTTCTTTGGAAAGTCTGAGGAGGCTGTAGCAATAAAAGAAACGGAATAGTGAGTTGGTTGGGACTTTTGGCTACTGGCTACTGTTTATAGATTGTTAATGCAGGGATGAAATGCTGTAGTTGTAGAATACAAAGAGCCAAAAGTTTTCAGTCACCCTCAGAAAGACTTGATTGATTGCATGACCAAAGCTTGAGTCCAGATTGCCCAATAATTTAACTAAATAGGAAATGCCTTGCTAGCTGAGGTGGGATTGGGGGAAACTCCTTCAGTTGACAGTTTTAAAGACTCATCAATGAGATTTTCTTTAGAATCCCACTAACCTATGATGCCTGAAATTCCCAAAATCAAATTCCTTCGGAAGTACAGGTTTAATTCTGGTTTCACCAGTACCCTAGAAAAATTCAATTGGGCATAATTATGAAATATTCCAACATATTTAATATTTCAAGCCATCTCTAAGCCTCTGAGTGCCATTTTCTTTCTTACATTTTAATTTGAGAGGTAATTTTTAAATGAATTCTATGCACTGGTTATCAGTGCCTCATCCCTGGCAGGTGTAGCTCTTCCCTTAAATATGATCCTATTCCTGATTATTGTAACTTTTACATCTTGAAGTTGACACCAAAGTCAGAACTAAGAATCTAAAAAGGTTTATTATTTTTTTTTTCAAAGAAAAACAGTCCATGGAGTTTGCATTTTATCCACCAATGGGAGAGGGAGGTCATATGGTTTGGGGGATTGTTTCATGAACCCCGCTACTTTTTCATGGTGAAAAGTTAGCCTTCTGAGCAATTTTTTGTTTCATAGTAATTTTTGGATTGTCAGCAGTGCCAACTTTTGCCCCTTAGAAGATCCAGTGTTCCTGTAATTCTGCTTGACAATTGATGAAAACTATGTTGAATATGTGGTTTCATAATTACATATATTTTTTTGGGGGGGTATATCCATTTTTCCCATATATTCAGAGGATTTTTTTTCTCTACCATTGAAGGATTTTTCTTTCCCTCTTAGTGATTTGAAATTAGGTTCATAGGAATTATGTTGGATCTCAGCTATGGTTTCTTGAATTAGTCTTGAAACCTTATATAGTAAGGTCACATTGTCCACTGGTTGTGAGAATGAACAAAGACTGTAACAGAAAGTATTAAAATTTGTGTACCTTGCTGGACACACCAAAGATGTTTGGTTCCACCTGAATCCCCCACTTGGATATCTATGATCATATGCTAATTTCTACAGCTGGAGCACTTTACTTCTGTTTCTTTTAAGTATCCATCTCCCCTGGGAGCTGGAAGCAATGCAACTGATAAAAAGGACATTTTTGTAAGGCTCTGCTGGCCCAGTGCCACAGTGGGGATTAATGTCCTTTTTTGTACATTTACCTCAAGCATGGTAGAGCAACAGGTTTGCCACCATTGCTTCAGGCTGATGATATAGATAAGCCTAGTAGAAATTCTATGAATTATGGAAGCAGTAGAGAATAGGATGTTGGCACCATGAGTTTGAGAGAGAAATACATTTCTCTGTACTGTATCTCTTAGAGATCACGATGCCTGCAGTAGGAGTATACTTTGGTATACTTTTTTTTTTTTTTAAAGACAGCTAGTTCCACTTTTTGAAAACTTAATGCGGGTTTTGTGCCTTGACAACCTCTACCCACGTTGGGTTTGTAGTAAGTCTCCCATGGCATAACACTGAAATGCAATAAGCAAATACAAAATAGTTAATTCCATGAGTAACTCTTCAGATGACATATCCTTTCTATCCTGCCAAAACTTTATGAAGAATTTTCTTTGGTTGTGGAGAAACCAGTTTAAATTTCTTCTGATATAAAAATTTGTATAAAAATTTTCCCTCATTCCCTCCCTTAAATCTCTCTTCTATTTTACTGTAAATATTTGAATATTTATTAGAGTAGGACATCTTTACTTAACTCTTATCAACTGAGCCAAATGTCTGTGTGCAATTGTGTGTGGTTCTTTTTGTCTTTTCTGTAAGATTTTGTAAATAAGTAAAAATCACTGTTTTCTAAACTTTTTTTAGAGTTTGACATTTGTAAATATGTAGATTCTTTTCTGTGTAATGTGTTCTACTGTTTCATAATGCTGTAACTTGTAGAAATAATGTATATTTATTTTCTGCTTATTTAATTTCTCATGTTCTGTAAAGTTATGCATTCCCTTTCCCTTCCCCAGATTATCTGCTTTAACACAGAAGGAGTGATTGATCAGTTTAACGCACTGTCTCTTTCAGTGCTGTCTGTATGGTTTTTCTACTGTGGTCCTTTAGATTTCATTCTTATTCATTTTACTTTTTTTAAACTTTTAGGCTTTGCCATTGTGGTTTTTAAATGCGAAGGGAGCTGATAATAGCCAAATGCTGGAAATGACTCAAAGCATTAACCAATTTGAGTTGTTCCAGTTGTAAACCATAGCAGATTGTTTGCCCTAAGCGCCCCGCCTTTAGGTAGAAAATACATTTAGCTTGGGAAAAGTTTACTGCCATTGACTAATCAAAGTTGAGAAAACAAAAAGGTGATCAGATTGTAAAGGTTGCCAAGGTCTGGGATTTGAGGGATAATTGAACAGGAGATTACTTACCTTGTTTGATTCACCTGGTTTTTTTCTCCTTTATTTGTTAGGAAGGAAATAAGGTGAGGACCCTATGTTTTTGTTTTTGCCTTGTCCCCCCAGCCATTTACTTGGGAGCAAGCTGATGGGGGGGGGGGGGATGTGTGTGTGTGTAATAAGTTTACTTATTTTAAGATCAGTGTGTTATTTACTTTGCAGTTGAAATATGGTTTATCCTTCCTACTCTTCTTCCCTCAATGGAATAGTAATCCATTCTGATAGCCCCATTAATTTGGCCTCAGTTTAGCTTGTATTTCACTCGAGATTATTTTGAGTACAGATGAAAGAAATGTTTAATTGGCTATTAGGATGTGCTAAGTTGTGAATGTTTTAACAAAATTTATTTGCTGATAGGCTCCATATATAACAAGTGAAAAGCCCTGTCATTACAGTTTAGTCTGGTGCCTACATGTGTATCTATTACTCTGCACTCATACACACAATAGATGTATGGGAGCTTTGGTGCATGCACACAGGTAAATCAACTGTGTAACTTGATATTTACACATACATTTCCTTATACAACAAGAAGCACCCTCAAGTTCTCTTGTAAATAACTTGACTACTTATTTTTTGGGGCTTTCAGAGAATCTAAATATTTTGTACCCTGGTTTTAAGACCACTAATACTGTATACAAACTCATCAGGTACCGATATGTACATAGCACTGATCTGTAACTTAGACTGATTAATCACTTACTTTGTTTCATAGGACCCAGCATATGTAGCATTTTTATTGCAATTTCCCTGGCTTACTTGTGTTTTGCACTGATGAATTTTTGACAGGGTAATTGTCACTTTACTTGTGCAATACTGCTGTAAATAATTGCAGATTTTTTAAGGAAAACTCAATCTTTTATGTTCTTTAATAATGAATTTTATATAAATAAAACCTTCAACTAGTTTTCCTGTGTGGTATGGTTTTACTGGCTTAATTTAATCAAAGGGTGTGTGTGTAGCAACTACATTGCAATTGTGTTTGGTTATACATAAAGCTGGGTCCCATTTAGAACAAAGAATACTCTGAGTATATATATATATATACATATATATATATATATATGTATATATATATATATACACATGTGTATATATATATATATATATATATATTCAAATAAACCATTTGAAAGGATTATAAGTGCCAGCCCAATAGAAGTTGTACGTTGTGATTTTGCATATCACATATTGCAGATGAGGAAAATTCATCCACTGAAGGACCAATCCTCTGAGAACTTCAGATCCTCTGAGAGATCAAGTAACAATCAAAACTAGAATTGATTTCCCGGATGTGCTGACATCCCACATACATGCTACCTTTGAGAGGGGTTGTAGTTACATTCTGTACAGTTTTGTGCTTGGAAACAAGGATAGAGCCAACAAACTGCTGCATCATCATTCCAATCTGTATGACAAATATTTTGTAATGTAATGTACACTACCCATGTACCAGACTATCCTTTTTGCTAATAATACTTTATTAGGAAATAGCCCAAGACGGCCTGTTAGCCTAGTGTTCTATTAATCTACATCTTTACCTTGTAGCTTAAGTCCTGTCCTGCAAGAATTCTTGAGTTTCTATTTTGTTCTACTCCAAAATTACATTGTGGCTTAACTTTGGAAAGAGGTAGTTTCCTTTCTTGGCTCCTCCCCTTCTGCTCTGCATAATGAGACTTTGTAAGTATAATTACTACTCTCTTAAAGTCTTGTGACTGCCATTCTATACCATTTTGCTTCATTGTTGTTAAAAACTGGCATTCAGGATATGAATTAACTCCAAGATATTTGGGAGAAACTGAAGTCTGGCCTTGGAGGAAAGGCTATAGAAAACTCAAATGAGTAATTTGAGGATTTTTTTCCACATATATTTTAATACTAATTATTGCTGGGAGTGGTGTGGGGAGTGCTTTGATCTTTAATGTAGGCTAATCTTTTGCTTTACTAAATCTGAATCACATTGTAATAAGGATTTGTAAGAAATTTTTGGAGTTCTTTTGGTCTGATACTCAAATCACCTTGGTTGACCACCAGATGCTGTGTTTTTCACCAAAGCTGTTCACGAAGACCATCTTTTTTTTTTTTTTTAAATGCAACTTTATTTGCATTATCTAAAAATATGGAACGATTCACGAATTTGCGTGTCATCCTTGCGCAGGAGCCATGCTAATCTTCTCTGTATCGTTCCAATTTTAGTATATGTGCTGCCGAAGCGAGCACACGAAGACCATCTTCTAAGGCATGGAAAGGTTTCTGTCTCAGTGGTGGAGGCAATATTCAAATTGAAGAAATAACATCATTAAGAATAATTGAGGTGTAAACAGTATAAGAAGAATACAGTATTCCCCAAACCTTAAAAGAAGATTAACTATTACAATAGTACAGTTATCTTTTCCACAATACAACTTTCCCCAATTGGGGTTTCAATATATTGTAGGTTGGTATAAGAAATGGGAATTTGAGGGGAGTTTTGCAGAAGCCATAGATGACATACAAAGGCCAGCAGACAGCACAGACTTTCATATAGCCTCTGACTAAATATTTAAATATTACAATAAGGTCCTGTAAACATCCCATTAAAAAGAGAAAATTCAAATTTCTGGTGTGAAGGGGAGGCCCAAAAAATTTTAGCTTTTTCAGATCTGTTGGAGAGGTGCAGCATCCCCTGACCCCTGCAATGTGAAAGGGATGGTATTGTGATAGGCACATTTGGAAGAAGCAAGTCACCAAAACATTTATTAAATACTTCTGTACAGGACATTTTATAGCTAGGACCACAAAGACAAAATACTCTAGTCCAGGGAACTTGCTTTCTACTGAAGGCAGGAAGAAAGCAAATGACATTTCCGAAAGGAGCAATTGCTAGCAATTGGGACTTAGGAAGGACTTGTGTAATTAGTAGCATGTGAGCCATTTGAAAAGAAGCTAGGGATTTTAAGATGCATTCTCATCAGCACCAGAGTAATGACAGTTATAGACCTCTTTGATTAGAGGAAACACTTTATAAAAGGTTTATATCACTTGCTACTTCTCTAAGAAGCTCTTAATGCTTTTAGGTAGTTACTACAAACTTAAGGTTTTGTTACCATATCGTAAAATGGAAAAACTGATTTTAAGCAAGTCACTTCATCTCTCTTGTGCCTCAGTTTCTTTACCTATAAAAGTGAGGAAGTTAGATTGGGTGTCCAAATTTCTTTCCAGCTCTTAATTCTATGCTCCAGTGAAATTAGGCTATCATAGAATAATAAATTACTAAATAGGGAATAAAGTCAGCTGTCATTCTGAGGCCAGTTATGTTTTAACACATTAGTCTGCAGATTAGAGCAAAAAGGATTGGGAGAGGGGTGAAGAAAGGGAAACAAGTGTCAAGGTTTTAATATTAACATGAGTAGTCTGTTTTATGTCTCTCTTTGACAATTAGTTATACAAGGAGGATTATAATTCACCATTTTATCACCTATTTAAGACAAGACTCCAGTCTGCTACATACTGCCACAGGCATTTATATCAATTAAATTTAGTTTGGGGACTCTAAAGTTGCTGACATTTAAAATATTTCATGTATTTAGCTTATAACATGATTTAAGTTCCTGAAGATTTTATAAGTAAAAAGTTTTTCTTTAACAGGCAGAAAAGCAGCTGATATTACTGTTTTAAAAATTTAAGATAGTGATCAATAAGAAAAAAAAAACCAAATTCTCATCTGATAGAAATCATATATAGTCTAATGCCTCACCTTTCTTATAATCACGGAATTTGTAATTAACTCCTTATTTTCTGGAGTGTTTCCAAAATGCTACGTTGCTTATGGGAAACCACTGGCACATTTAAGTTTTAACTATGACATGGTCATAAACCACATTTAATTAAGGAAACTTCTATTCTTGCCTGTCCAGGAGAATCCTAGGTCACAATTTTCACAGCTTCAGAAAAATCAATGCAATTAAAAGATTTGAGTTCCTTGTCCCACAAGTTGTATTCAACAAAAAAGCAGTCCAGTATCATGTGTAAATAAGGGTTGATTTCCTCAGGTGGATTCAATTAAAACAATAAAATTCAGGCCTTTGAGTGGACTTAGTATACAACAAGGTTTTGATTAGTACAAATAATAAATCTTGTAAAGTGATCCCATGTATTTAAATTTTAATATTTTAGATTTAGGAGGTAGCTAGATGGCACAACAGATAGAGTACTGGCCCTGAAGTCAGGAGGACCTGAGTTCAAATTCATCCTGACACTTCATCTATCTATCTGATCTATTAGATTTAGAGCTGGAAAGGACCTCAAACAATCTAGTTCAACTTAATTTTTAATATCTTGTTATAATTATGTAAAATATAGTCATTTGTTTTCAGTCCAATGAAAATAATGCTTGCCTGAATTTTAATAAGACAACTTCAATGGTATTCATTGTTCATACTAATTGGCATCTTGCTGTATTCAAGAAAGGCTAGAAACTCCAGTAGCCTCTTAAGTAGAGAGAAGCTGGCTTCTTTTCTTCAGAATTGGGTAGGACTAGATGGGTGAGGAATCTTAGAATCCCTTTCAGTTTTGAAAAATCTGTAATTCTGTGGCTATCTCTAAGGTGGTTAAATCTTAAAACTCTCAAATTAGCCCTATTTGTTACAAATGAATATTTAAAAGACAATTGTTTTTCTCAAGGATTAATTCATATTGAGTACCAATAAAAAAAAAAAAAGCCTAGATAAAAAACATACCAAGTGATGAGCACACAGAAAAATACAATTTGTCATCATATAGAGGACTACTTCTAGAGTCAGAGAATCTGGATTTATATTTTGCTTCAATACTGTGACCTTAAGCCAGTCACAATTTTCTCATATGTAGAATGAATTTGAACTAAATGGCTTCTTAAGTCCCTTCAGGTTCTAATTCTATAATCTTATGATAAAATTTAATATGGGGTTTGTAGTCCTCTACAAGGAGGAAGAGAAAAAGTGATTTCTCTGAACAACATTGTAAAGGAAAAATGATAGGTCACCTCTTAAATTGTCTCTCTTTGGGGAAAATTGTACCAAAAGCTCAGCTCTCTTTACAATGACTATTTCCTATAAAGCAAATTTATGATAACATGTTAGACTATAAATAAGATTTATTAGTTTATTCCCTGGAAGAATTCATCAAATATGTTAGGCTGAAATAAAAGATACAACAATTGAAAAATGATAAAAGTATTTCCCTGATGCCAGGGGCCTTTGCTTTAACCCTAGCTATGAAATTAAATCAAGCAGAAGGTGTCTAAATAGGTAAAGAATATTCTTCACAAAGAGCACAGATGAAATCACAGGCTCAAAAAAATTTTTTTTAAGTATTCTATTAGGAATGCAAAAGAGAAAAACAAAAATGTTTATATTCTCTCTGGGGGAAACAACATTTCTATATTAAAAACATAAAAAGTAAATATAAAGGCTATGTGCAGAAGTGTAGAGAGAAGAAAGATTAGATGTTAAAAGCAGGAATAAGATAGCTGCTAAACTGAGCAGGAAAGAGAAAATTTCAATCAGAGAAATTAGAAAAACTATGTAATAAAATAATCGAATAATAAAAACCCAAGAAACAAAAATAGAAAAAAAAATTCATTGCAAATAATGCATAAAATATCTGGGGATTAATCTATCTAAACACAAAGATTTTTATAAGTTCAATTACAAAGTGTTCTATAAATCAATAAATAAACTGAAGGAATATTCAATGCTCATGGTTAGACTGTGTCAATATAAAAATCTTCTAAAATTGATACTTTTAATTCTATGCCAATCAAATTGCCAAAGGGAAGCCTTATAAAACTTAAATAATAGAATTCATTTGGAAAAGCAAAAGATCTAGAATATCAAGAAAACGAGGTAGAGGTAAAGGGGAATAACACTTCTAGATCTCAAACCATATTACAAAGCAATAGTCTTCAAAACCATCTGTTTAAAAATAGATAAAAAATAGACAAATAGCTCAATGGATGGATTAGACAGGGAGAATCAAAAACGAACTCAATGAATCCAGTGTTTAGTAAAGTACTAAATTACTGAGAGGGTAAAAATTAATTTGATTTTAAAAAAAAACCTATTGGGAAAACTGGGAAGCTGATGGAGAGAAATTAGGCTCAAACCAATACTTTACACCATATTCTTAAATATATTCTAAACGAATACATGATCTTAATGTTAAAAGTTATACTATTAAAAAATTAGTAGAGAAACAGATCGTATAACTATGGGTAAAAAGTTTTTTTTTTTAAACCAAACAAAAGATAAAGATTATTATAAAAGATAAAATCAATATTTTTGATTACTTGAAACTGAAAAGGTTCTGCACAGACAAAATTTACACATCTAGGATAAAAAGGGAAGTGGGGGAGGGAAAAAACAACTTTGTACCAATTTTTTCTGATAAGGGTTTAATGTCTAAAATGTATCATATATGTAAACCAATAGCCATTTCCAATAGACATCACATATGTAAACCAATAGGCATTTTCCAATAAACAAGTAGTCAAAAGATAGGATCAAAAAGTTCTCAGAAGAATTACTAAGTACTCATTATTACATTAAAAAATGTTCCAAATCACTAACGAGAGAAATACAAATCAAAACAATCCTCAGGCTTTATTTCACGACCCATAAATTGTCAAACATGACAAAAAATGGCAATAGTCAATGTTGGAGAGGTTGTAGAATGGTTAAAAACACTAATACATTATTGGTGGAGTTGTGAGATTGTAAACCATTTTAGAAAGCTGTTTGGAGTCATGAATATAAAATTACTAAGATGTTCATATCCTTTGAATCAAATTTTCCATTACTAGGTTTATAATCCAAGGAAACCATTGATAAGAATGTTCCCATATACAAGAAAAAATGTATAACAGCACCTCTTTTTGATAACAAAGAATTATAAACAAAGTAGATGTCCATTGATTGGGGAATAGTTAAATTGTGGCACATGCAGTATAATATAGCATATTATCATACTGTAAAAAAGATCTACTTGAACTGATACAATGTGAAGTAAGAGCTAAGAAAAAAAATTATGAAATGACTAACACAATGCAAATACAAGAACTACACAGAAAAAACCAAAAGTAAATGTAACAAAATTATAAAGCTCAAGCATGAAGAGAGATGAGAAGATACCTCCATGCCATGTTTTCAGATTTATTTCAATACATCAATGTTAGTTACACTGATATCTTTTTCCTCTAAAATATACTGTTATACAGGATAAATTTCTGGGAGAGGAAGAGGGAAGAACAATGGCAATAACTATAATATAAAAACCAGAAGATAACAATAAAAAGGTTCATTTTTAAAAAAGGAATTTGTGAAGTACCCAGTCTATATACTAAGTTAGAAACAAAGGCAAATATTTAAATATGAAAGACAAACAGGTACATGAGGGAGTCACAGGATAGAGAAAAAGGAATAGTTTTTGTTGTTGCAGATCAGAGAGTAGACACTGTGCCAGGCATTGGAAATACAAAGAAAAAAATGAAAAACACTCTGCCCTTGAGCAGCTTTGGACAGAGGAGACATATCTATCAGTACGCATTTATTAAGTGCCTACTATGTGCCAGACACTGTGCAAAGAAAGGCAAAAGTAACACTAGGCAGTGTAGTGAACGGAGCAATGAACCTGAATCTTAGTTCAAATCTAACCTCAGGGGCTCCTAGCTATGTAACCCTGGGCAAGTCACTTAATTCTCTTTGCCTCAGTTTCTTTATAAAATGAACTGGAGAAGAATATGGAAAACTATACTACAGTATCTCTGTCAAGAAAACCAAATGGGGGTCACAAGGAGTCAGACATGACTGAAACTGCTGAACAACAAAACAGACATTTTAAAGGAATTCATAATGGAATGGAAGAGACCACATAATAAACAACCATATACAAACAAGGTATGTCCAGAATAAATTGGCTAAATGATGGACAAATCAGGTAAATAAATAATTGACAAAATGGAGATAATATAAGATCAGAAAAGGCTTCTCATAGAAGGCAGGATTTTAATTGGCATTTTGAGGAAGCCAGGAGACAAGGCTTAGAGAGCTTCCAAAAAATGTTTAGCATCTGAAAATGGAGTGTTTTGTGAGGGGAACAGCAAGGAGGTCGATGTTACTGATTCGCAGAGTAGTTAGAGAAAAGAAGACTGAAAAGGCAGAAGGGGACCAGGAAGTGAAGGGCTTTGAATGCCAAACAGGATTTTGTATTTGATCCTGAAGGTAACAGAAAACCAGTGGGGGAGGATGGGAGATATGACATAAATATGACATAAACACATCTGTGCTTTAGGAAGATTAATTTGACAGCTGGGTGGAAGATGGCTTCAGGTAGGAAGAGACTTGAGGCAGGAAGACAAATTGACAAGCTATTGTAATGACCCAGGTGATAAAAGCAGTGTTGGAGAGAAGAGAGAAGTATACAAGAAATGCTACAGAGTTAAAATCTATAGGAATGGATATAGCAGGGTGAGAGAGTGTGAGTAATCAGCAATAGGTTGGGAGCCTGAGTGGCTGGGACAAGAGTGGTACCCTTAGGCAATTAGGGAATTAGTAATTAGGGAAGTCTGGAAATGGGAAGGGTTTGGGAGGGAGGAGAGAGAGAAAATCATTCAGTTTTGGACCTGTTGAGTTCAAGATGTCTATCCAATTTCCTGTTGGAGATGTGGGTCTGGAATCAGTAGGAAGGTTAGGGCTGGGAAGTAGATTTAAGAATTATGATCATAAAGTACATAGCTTATTATATATAACACAAATATGTAGTAATTTGGGGGACCAAGCTTTGGTTGTTGGGAGGATCAGGAAAGGTTTTAGAAAATAGTATTTGAACTGAGCTTTGGATGAAACTAGGGATTTCTAAAAGGCAAAAGTGAGAAGGAGTACATTCTGGGCATAAAAGACAGCCAGTGAAAATGATGGAATTGGAGGTAGATGGTTGTATATAAGGTCCTGTAAGAAGTCCAATTTGGCTAAATCATAGTGTATATAAAGAGGACTGATATGTCATAAAGTTGGAAAAGGAAATTGAGGCCAGAATGTAAATGGTTTCAAATGCCAAATGGAGAAATTTGTATTTGATCATAATGGTAATAGGGTTATGGGAATAGAGTAAGGGGGGGCAACATAATATTTTAGGAAAACCAGTTTGGCTGCTATTTAAAGATGGATAAGAAAGGGGGGGGGAGTTTTGAGGCAGGGAGATAAATGAGGTTATTTAAGTAAGAGATGATGAGATTCTGAACGAGGTGTGGGTGGAAGGAAGGGGATGAATGGAAGAGACATTGTGAAGGTAAAAATATTTGTCAATTGGTGATATGGAGAGTGGGTGAAAATGAAGAGCTGAGTGACACTGAAGTTAGAAATGTGGATGACTGGAAGGATTTTAGTGTTCTCAAGAGAAATAGGTAAGGGAGGAAGAGGAAGTCTGTGGGGTATGGGGGTGGGATTTAATGAGCTCTTTTTTGGACATGTTGAATTTGAGATGCCTGTGTCCAGGCATCTCATTAAGTTCAAAATGACCATTAGCTAGTTAGTGATGTGGGACTGGAGGTCTGGAGAGTGACTGGAACTGCTTATGTGTCTGGGAGTCATTAACATAGAGATGATAATTAAAGCCACTTGAGCTAATAGTATCACTAAAGAAAGAAAAAAAGTGAGCCCAGAGCAGAACCTTGGGGTATACTCTCAGGGGATATTGGTATAGATGATAAACTAGCCCAAGAAAAGGACTGCTAATAAAGAATGGTATCTGGAAAAGCTGGAAAGGAGAGGGTATTTAACAGAAGACTATAGTAATGAATAAAAAGCATCAAAGTAGTTTCAGAGTTGTTAAGAGTAATGAGGACTGAGAAAAACAGTGAATATTTGGGAGGAAGAGGTGATCAAAAATATCCAAAGCTTCAATGAAGTCAAGAATGATTGAGAAAATTCCACTGGATTCATCCCTGGAGAGCAATTTCAGTTGATCAGAGGCCTACTGGTCACCTACACTGATGTGAAAAGAATATCTCCTTTCACTTTAGTCATCTTGATTATATTTCTAGTAACAATGGCATTCCAGATAGTATAGCCTGGACCCAACAATGAGTCCAAAATGAAGGCACTGAATGGGTTTTCCTTTAGTGCTCTCTGCCATTCTCAAGCAGACAGCATTGTGGATGCTTGAAACAAGCCCTACATTTCAGTGATAATAGGCAATCCCGTGCTTGCTGAAAAGTCTACTATTGAAATACTTCCAACTCCCTCCACTTTGATTCTCCATTATTTCAGAAGGAAGTCAGTTAAGATTAATGGTATATGATCCAATGGCTATTTATCCTCCTTTCTCCTGCCAAATTTGCATCCAACATAAAAATGGACCATCTACTTATATAGAGTTGTCAGAGTGGAAAGAGTTGATTTGATACCACCTTTGATACTTTGATCTTTGCTGGTCAGACCTTGATAATGTTTCACATTCACCCTGTCCACTAAAATGTACAGGTTCCACTAACCTTCCCAAGGACAGCCAAATCTATAACTTGGGAAACCTATTAGAATTACAAAGTTGACCTGAATAAAAGTCATAACAAACAATGAAGTCCAAGACAAAGGAAGTGATGAGAAATGGGTTCCAGTTGAAGTGGTAGGCTATGGAACTGAGAGGTAGGGGAAGCTGTGTGGATCCTGCCCAATATGGAGAATCCCCCTGTAGATCAGTGGGAAAGAAAGTGACTAGACCTAGAAAAGAGGATTTAGACAAATGGGAAGGAGAACCTTAGATTGTGGTCTATATTCTTCTTTGTATATTTCCACCAGCAACTCTGGACACTGGATAGAAAATGAATGGGATGTTCTAAAACCATTCTCACTATTCCTATTGACCTATTTGACTTTTGATTTGATCTTGAACCCTAGCCAACCTATATAAACTTAGACAACCAAAAACCAATAGATCCTGATTTGCAGTGTTTGCTAATTTCCTAGTTGTAAATCTTCACTGAAAAATTTAACAATCAGCTCCAGTGTATCCAAGCTGATTCCAACACAACCTTGTGTGGAACCCTAAGCAAATCGGTTCTGATATCTATAACCTACCTGATTGGTTTGTCCTAAAATTTAAATGAATTTATGCATATAGTTTGTAAACAGTAAGTACTATATAAAAATAGCTCTAATTATGATCATCTTTGTCATCACTGCCATCCTCACAGCCAGAGGGCTGTCCAAAATGTCCCCTATAACTTTGGTACCCATTATACAGTTCTCTATCCCCTTAACTATTCACCTCCTTTAATCGTGAAATCTGCTAGAGACTTTCAATATCTGATGGAAAATTTAAGCAATGGGTAAGAAGGATTTAGGGTCAGAGACCTTAGGAGTGTATTATGAGTCTGAGTGATATGATCTAAAGGAAGGCCTTTTTGAGAAGGTTAAGAAGATCCTGGAGTCTTCTTCAGGTTATCTAAGCAGCTTTCTGTTTGTCTCAATACCTCATGCACCCTTACCTTTTCCTAGAAATATTCTGATTTTTATAAAAACAGTTGGAATTATAGTCATTTTCTTAGATTGCTAACCATTAATACCTAGGTAATGTAGTAGGATTGTGTAGGACAATACCAAGTATGTGTTAGATTAATTAATTTTATTTAATTATTAAATAAAGCACTGTTCACAAGGGCTCAATCTTTCTACTCTATTGCTAAGATAGCATGGTCTTCTGCTCAAAATTTAAACAAATTATAGGTAACATGGGCCCTTGTCATGTCACAAACATTAATCATAAGGTGGGGCAAGCCAAGACAAAATTATGAGGTTAACAAAGTTGGAATTCAATGTCTTCCCCCTCTACCACCCCACCTCCTCCTCTTAAGATTCTTCTCTTATCCTATGCTGTTTCCTACAATTGCCCAAAATGTTTTTATCTCCATCCTCCTTTCTATCCAAATATGTTCTCAACCAACCATCAAATTGTGAGGATTACATAAACTAATTTAAAGTCAATTAACTTATTCATACCAACATATAAATGATAAAAAATATCTATCTGCTATCTTAGCTACCGTTTTAAATTTTACTATATGACAAAGCCTTAAAAAAAAAAAAAGGATGGAATGAGTGAGATGGGGGAAGTACCTTTTTAATAACCCTTCATATTACCCTGCATAGATAGAGTTCCACTTCAGCTAGGATTAAGTCTGATCATGTGATATGGAAGAACTACAAGGCATAAATTCTGAGGTACTGTGGTACATTATAAAGAAGAGTAGGTTTGTAGCAAAACCACATATTACATATATATCTCCCCCATATATATACATACATGTGTGTATATACATAACACACATAGACATAACACACGTGTATGAGTATATTTTATGTATATATTATGTATAGATCATATGTATATGATCCAATATCAACCCAAATTTTAAATAAGTTACTGTAAATATCCCATAAACAAAAAAGAAAAAGATTCAGACTTCTTTACATGTAGAACACCACTGACTCCCCATAATGTAGAAGGGATTACTGTACTTTATGCTGTCACTATTTTTTTTCTTGGTGGAAAATGTTTTTTTTTATGATCTTTAAATGGAGATCCTATAAAATTGAATAGATTTGAACCTATAAATGAAGACCTTTTAGAGGAGATAGATTATTGTAAGCTTCTTTCCATAGAAAATTAGGCTAAAAATACTCATTTTCCAGATACCCTATCAAGAATATGTTTCTCTGAAATGCTATCTTATCTAATTACCAACAGTAAAGATAGTCTCTTCTTTTTTTCCTCTTTTCCTCTGCATCAAAGGAGCTGAAATCTCTGACCAGCCATCACCCAGATCTTCATTAGTCATGCCTCTATTCCCACTGACAAGGTCAAGCCCCATATTCAAAGAGGATTCCTGTAGTACAGCCTTCCCCCCACCTTTTTTTTTCTGGGACTCAGCACTCTGAGTTTTGTGTCTGCTAGGGAAAAAAAGCAGAAGCTCCACATAGAAACCAGTCCTTACAACATAAAGCAAGAAACAGCTGAAGAGGGGCTCTGTTTGGATTATTGGACACATTTGCAGCATGGAAATCCCTCCTTTGAAAAGCATAAACACTAGAGAAGGCAGATGTAAAATTTGAGGGGGACTCTGGCCCAGTGAGTCACATATGTCAAGTTTTATAAAAAAAAAAACCACACTGATTAAAAAATAATCCCCAAGACAGGAAAAAAATACTTTCATTGTTACAAAACTGGCCTAAGATTGCATTTTTCCTGAATTTACTTGTCAGGGGTCATAAGTATGCCTTGTTATTAAGGGAGGATAGCAGCAACATGAATAAGATAAAGTTCACTTTTTTTTGGATTGTTTGCAAGTTTGTCTGATTCTGAGGCCTTTGAAGGACTGAAAGATTGTATTTATTAAGTAGGTGAAATGATTTCTTTCCGAGAAAACATCAAAGTCTCAGTTTTAATGAGACAGAACTCTCTCCAAGTTCCCAAATGTCAGGAGCCTTCTTCATCATGCTCTCCAGAACAGAAAGTTATTCTCCTGGAATCTGTGGTGACTTTCATTTGAAAAAAGTAAAAGACCAAATCAAGTGTGGCTCAGACACATTCTCTTTCTATATCACTAGAGTCAATGCCCTGAATTCCATTCAGTTCAATTTAACAAGCATTTATTAAACTTCTACCATACTCTGGGCACTGTACTAAACATGGGACAAAGCCCCAAATCAAAAAAAATTCCCTGCCTTCAAGAAGCTTACACTCTGGATTTCTTCTAATCTCTCTACTTCTTTATCATCTGCAACCAATATTAATGTATGAATGCAGTCATTTTTATGGTGGAATTTTAAAAAATGGTTTCCATGAGCACTGTAACAAATGACCCATGAAATGCTATTTTTTGTTGATATTGGAGTCATCAATTTATCAGCATGCCTGTCCTGAGTGCCTACTATGTGCTAGATACTGTGCTAAGTTCTAAGTACACAAAGACAAAATGAAATACTCTCTCGTCTTAGTTTATATTTAAATGGAGAAGACAACATTTGCATAAATATATATAGACATAATATAAAATATTTTTGAAATCCAATTATATTTTGAGGTCATTGAAAATAGGGATTATTTTTAATTTTGCTTTATATTCTAGGACTTCATATAGTACTTGGCATAATGTTTATTGATGGGCTAACAAATGAATATAAAATAGTTTGGGGAAGGAATGAACAGAAACTAGGGAGCCAGGAAAGGGTTTGTGTAAAAAGTGGCATGAACTAAATCTCAAATGATAAAAAAAATTTTTTCTACCTTTTGGGCTTCTCAATAAAGAAATTGTGAACTGTCCTTCTATTTTGTTGTTACTTTCTACTGGCTTTATTTATATTGACAAAATCAAAACTGATAGAATTCTGTTCTTCTAGCAACCTGCCTACTCATTGGACAAGGATTTCATATTTCAAGCACTAATATTTATTGTAGTATTGATAGTTGTTCTAAAATGTATATGATTCTTATCACTCTTTCCTCCCTTTTCCACCAAATCTCCAATTAGAAAAAATAGAGACAGAAAAAGACAGATTGTTTAATTAAAGGCACAAACACATTTGATCAAGAATTTTAGAATCTGAAGCAAATGTAATACTGACATTTGAAAAGTGAAAACAGCTCGGTTTCCATATTTTTCCTTTAAGAGATGTAATAATCTTTTTTTTTTTTTAAAGCCAATTCAGGAAAAAAAGTCATGAAGAGGCAGCATTGTGTAGTGGAAAGAATGCTAAGTCTAAATTAAAGTAGAGGTTGATAGAGTGGTTGAACTCACCCATCAGACTCAGGAACAGGGAGTCTCCCCTATCCTTCCTCAATCTGGCTCTGTTTCTGTCCTTCACAATGAAGTTTCTCTTAGAGAGTCAGACTGACAAATGCTTTTGCAGGAGTTGAGGTACCTTACCCCACCACTCCCTGCAAACATAGCTATTATAGAAACTAGTAAAGAAAGATCTATCACTAAAATCCTTGATACTATCAAGTAGCTCAACACTAGGAATTAATATTTTATGGTTTGAAATGATCCTAAAGAAGTTGCATTGCTATCTACTTTGTTATTATATCCTATGGACCACTAGGCCTTTCAGTCTCAGTTTCCTCATCTATAAAAATGGAGAGTAAAAATAGCACCTATCTCATAGGGTTAAATGAGATAATACATGTAAAAATACTTTACAAACCATAAAACACTATGGAAATCTCAGTTCTGATAATTACAGAGGGAGTAAGTAGTAGTAAGTAATAGTAAGCCTGCCCAATGTGAGCTCAAAAAAGAAGTTTAGTTCCTAAGATTCTTGAATTTCAAAGTATTAATGCAAGACTTCAGTTACTTTGGCTTACTGGCAAACTTCTCTCAGATGTAGGAATTCATACACACACACACACACACACACACACACACACACACACACACACACTTTCCTCTTCTCCTGAGATGTGCTTGTAATTTTTGTGTTACTTTGTGTCAGTCAGTTATTTTGTATCTCTGTGTGTTAAATGTATGTAGAAAAGATGGAAAGATGTAGACTACATTGTAACACACTTAGATTTCTGGGAGAATGGCTAGAGTAAAAAAACAATTAATTCAATATCATCTTAGCAGTGAGTCTCCAATAAAGTACACCAGGGATCTATTCTGTGCTTCCTAAAATTTTTGAGTAATAAGCTTTTCTTGAAATTGCCACCCCTTACACAGCTGCTAGAGTACTCCCCACCAACATTACCTTGAAATCTTTTTTTTTATTTTAAAATTTTATTTAATTTTTCATTTATGAAATAAAACAAGTATTTCCAAAACACAGAAGAATAGAAAAAGATGGCACCAAAAAACTGCATATCTGTTATGTGCAACTTAGTCTTTTTAAATATATAATAAAATTTTCATATAACCTCTTTTGTTTTCCTTTTTTCTTCCCTCTCCCCCATTTTAATGATGGCTACTATTAGATGCTAATATATATCCCCAGTTGATGGGAATCCACTCAATTTCTAGTTCTTTGGTGCCACAAGGAGATGCTATATTTTATAACATGTAAGTTATTTTCATTTTCCCCGATCATTTTTGAAAAAAACATGCACATCCTTTGCGATATGTATATATTATCTCCTCTCTGCTAAAGTAAGCTCCTAGAAGGCAGAAACTATTTCCTTTTGAATTTTGCATCTTTAGGGCTTTGTACAATTCTTGGTATACAGCAAATTATTAATAAATGCATTATTGATGGCTGGTTGGCTAGATGAATGGATGGAAGGGAAAAGATGCAAATGGTATATACGTTCAATTTTCTGACAAAGCTAAGAGGAATAACATATATTGGATGACCATCAAGATTCAAAAGTTTCTTAAGTCTGGAACTTCAGAGGCTGAAACAAATGAGATGAAATTGAATATAGATAAATGCAAAGTCTTATGTTTAAGTCAAAAAATCCGATTTCCTAAGTACAAGATGGATGATGAGTTTGTCTAGATTTGGGAGAGGTGGTAGTTGAAAGGTCACAATGATGTGACAGAAAACGAATGTTGCACTGATGCATTAAGTACAATGGGTCTTTAAGGAAGATAGAGTTTGCACTCTACTCTGCCCTGATTAGCCCATAGTAGAGCTATGGGTTTTATTCCAGGAACTTGGTGTAGAAAGGACATTCCATGGATAATCTGGAGAGTGTGCACAGAAGGGTCACTAAGGTGGTTGAAGGAATCGGGGATGTCCAATCTGAAGAAGAGAACACTCAGAAAGTAAGGCTTAATATTAGTTACATTTTAATCATTACTAGATTATATATGAAATACTAATATTTATTAAATCTTATTAATGCCAGGTATTAATTATATGTAAAAAATAAAAGCAGTCTATGCCCTCAAGGAACTTACATCCTAATGGTTGAAAACAACATATAAAAGGGGAAAGAATGCAAGGGAGAGGGTGACTCCTGATGCTTTGATATCCTGGTTGAAGACAAATGAAAAACTCTCTTTGGATATTCAAAGATTCATCTTGTGAAAGAGAGTTTAAAGTTGTTTTACTTGGCCTTGAAGGGCAAGACGAAGAGTAAAGAGCAGATGTGGCAAAGGTAAGTTGAGGCTTGATTTAAAAACCAACTTCCAAACAGTTAAAACTACTCCAAAGTGGGATGGGCTTGTCAGGAGGTAGTGGGTTCCTCCTCCTTGGGGTCTTTAAGAAGAGAACAGATGACCACTTGTACCAGTATGTTTACAGCAGGGATGCTTCTGGGGTTATTGGTTGAATTAGACAACAGCTGAGATTTCCACGTTTCAAAACTGTGAATCTAATATAGTTGTATTTGATTAGAAAGTTGAAGACTGAGTTTATGATACAGTATTGTCTAAGCAATTGGAAAAAAAAAAAAATATATATATATATATAATCTATATTCTCTGGAGTTGACTTCTTTTTGTAAGAAAATAAAACCTTCAGGTAGAATTTTTTCTTCAATAAAACTTCCTAATAGATTTATACAAGGCAGGTGGGTGGTGCTATGGATAATGTCTGAAGACAGGAAGACTTATCTTTTTAAGTTCAAATCCAGCCACAGACACTTAGTAGCTGTGTGACACTGGGCAAGTAACTTAACCTTCTTTGTCTCAGTTTTCTTATCTATAAAATCAATTGGAGAAGAAAATGGCAAACCACTCCAGTAACTTTGTCAAGAAAACCTTACATGGGCCCAGTATCAACATTACTATTCAATATTGTATTAGAAACATTAGCTTTGGCAATAAGAGAAGAAAAAGAGATTAGAAGAATTAAAGTAGGTAATGAAGAAATCAAATTATCACTCTTTGCGGATGTTATGATATACGTAGAGAGCCCTAGAGAATCAACTAAAAAACCGCTAGAAACAATTCACAACTTTAGCAAAATTGCAGGATACAAAATAAATTCACTTAAGTCATCAGCATTTTTATATATTATCAACAAAGTCCAACAGCAAGAGAAATTCCATTTACAATAACTGTCAATAAAATAAAATACTTGGGAATCTATCTGCCACGGCAAAGTCAGGAACCATATGAATGCAGCTACAAAACACTTCCCACACAAATAAAATCAGATCTAATCAGTTAGGAAAATATCAAATGCTCATAGATAGGCCGAGCGAATATAATAAAAATGACAAACTACTTATTTATTTAGTGCCATCCCAGCCAAACTCCCAAGAAATTATTTTACAGATGTAGACAAAATAATAACAAAGTTCATCTGGAAGAACAAAAGGTCAATAATTTCAAGGGAATTAATGAAAAAATGCAAAAGAAGATGGTCTAGCTGTGCCAGATCTAAAACTATATTGCAAAGCAGTGGTCATCAAAACTATCTGGCACTGGCTAAGAAATAGAGTAGTTAGTTGATCAATGGAATAGGTTAGGTTCACAGGACTAAATAAATTTAAATAGGGGGCCAATTCACTGTCCCTCAGACTGTTGGAGGGCCAGACTATAGTAAAAACAAAAACTTTGTTTTGTGGGCTTTTAAATACAGAAACTTCATAGGCCTGGGTGAGGGGGATAATCGTCCTCAGCTGCAGCATCTGGCCTGTGGGCTGTAGTTTGAGGACCCCTGGAATGACTTTAGTAATTTAGTGTCTGACAAACCCAAAGACCCAGCTTTTGGGATAAAAACTCACTATTTGATAAAAACTGCTGGGAAAATCAGAACGTAGCATGGCAGAAACTAGGCATTGACCCATGCCTAACACCATATACCAAGATAAGGTTGGAATAGGTTCATAATTTAGACAGAATGAGTGATATTGTAAGCAAATTAGAAGAACAAAGGATAGTTTACCTCTTGGATCTTTGGAGAAGGAAGGATTTTGTGGCCAAAGAACTGGAGTTCATTATTGAACACAAAATAGATAACTTTGATTATATTAAATTAAAAAGGTTTTGAACAAGCAAAACTAATGCAGACAAGATTAGAAGAGAAGCAATAAACTTGGAAGACATTTTTTACACTCAAAGTTTCTGATAAAGCCCTAATTTCTAAAATATATAGAGAACTGATTCAAATTTATAAGAATTCAAGCCATTTTCCAATTGATAAATGGTCAAAAGATATGAACCATTTCTAATCATATGAAAAGGTGTTCTATATCACTATTGATTAGAGAAATGCAAAGTAAGACAATTCCAAGGTACCATTTTACACCTCTCAGATTGGCTAAGAAGACAGGAAAAGATAATGATGAATGTTGGAGGGGATGTGGGAAAATTGGGACACTGATACATTGTTGGTGGAGTTATGAACTGATTCAACCATTCTGGAGAGCAATTTGAAACTATGTCCAAAGAGCTATCAAACTGTGCATACTCTTTGATCCAGCAGTATTTCTACTGAGCTTACATCCCAAAGAGATTTTAAAGGAGGGAAAGAGACCCACATGTGCAAAAATGTTTGTAGCAGCCCTTTTTGTAGTGGCAAGAAACTGGCAATGGAATGGATGCCCATCAGTTGAAGAATGACTGAATAAGTTATGGTATGTGAATGTTATGGAATATTATTGTTCTATAAGAAACAATCAGCAGGATGATTTCACAGAGACCTGGAGGGACTTACATGAACTGATACTAAGTAAAATGAGCAGAATCAGGAAATCATTGTCTTGCCACAACAAGAAGATTATATGGCGATCAATTCTGATGGACATGGCTCTTTTCAACAACAAGCTGATTCAGACCAGTTCCAATGATCTTGTGATGAGGAGAGTCATCTACACCCAGAAAGAGGACTATGTGGACTGAATGTGGATCACAACATAGCATTTTTACTCTTTTTGTTGTTGTTTGCTTACATTTTATTTTCTTTCTCATTTTTTTTTTCCTTTTTGGTTTTATTTTTCTTGTGTGGCAAGATAATTGTATAACTATGTATGCATTGGATTTAACATATATGTTAAATGTTTAACATATTTACCATGTTTAATATATATTAGCTTACTTGCCATCTAAGGGAGGGAGTAAGGGAAGGGGGGGAAATTGGAACACAAGGTTTTGCAAAGGTTAATGTTGAAAAATTATTCATGCATATGTTTTGAAAATAAAAACTTTCACAAAAAATAAATAAAATTGATTATTTCTCATTAAAAAAAATAAAGAAAACCCTACATGGAATCATGAAGAGTTGAACACTACTGAAAAATGACTGAATAACAAGAACTGAATAGTGCCTTCAGGGATACCACTGGGCAAAGAACCCAAGAGGATGAGAGAGGTTATCCCAATACTACTGTCTGTATTAAATGTATAACTATAGCTCTGTCTACACATACATACACACACATATACAGATTCACCCCTATTGGCCTAGAGAGGAAAAATTTAACCAGACTCATTTTCTATTTGTGTTTTCCAAATTATCAAATTAAAAAAAAAAAAAAACCCAACAACCTCTTTAGGCCAATTCCCTCTCCTTCTTTACACATGTTTATGCAGCTTTAACTCCATCCCCCACCCCCACCCCCAAGCACTAGGACTTGCCTCAAGCTGAAATTCATGGGGGTGTTGACCTCATCACAACTGTCTGAAGTGCATCTGCAGCCTGTGTCTGCTCACCACAACCTCCACCCCCTACCCAAGCACAGCTGGGGCAATCATCATGGAGTTTTAATATCCATACCCCCATAATCAAACACCTGGAAATCCTACTCTACTCGCTCTTGTCATTGTTCACATTTTACAGGAAGGTCTTGCCCTTGATTATGAATTGGTATAAGGTATACAAATCTTAGCCAATGTGGTTTTCTGTTTGTTTCTATAATTAGTGGGTTGTTTTTTTTAAATAGAGAGGCTGCCTATTCCTTCCTCAGCCTCTCCAATTTACTTCTCCTCCAGTTATCACTCTAAAACTATCAGTGGAGCTGTGAAGAAAAAGAAAGCAAATGATAACAGTGGAAGAATTCAGCACAAATTCAACAGATAAAATTATAGATCTGAAAAGACAAAATCATGGCCTCTGGGTCCCCTAATCCTTGGGAGGAGACAGGGAATGATGGACAGAAGACAAATAAAGAACATTGGTAGATGAAGGCTCAATAACTGGGGCACAATGACATTGGAAATAGTATAGCCAGGTTGTAGAGGCAGAGTCTATGGCATTGGGGAGGCACAAAATGTGTAGGACTACCAGGACAGTCATGCTGCCAGATTGATGGCTCTGCCTCCAAAAATGCTAAAAATACATGAAAAAGATCTCCAAAATGTTAGGAAGGTACCATATCAAATGAACTCAGGGGATATGGCAACATTGTCTACTATCTGCATAACTTTACTCCCTGCGTGACTTTTAGTAATTCCTTTCTTCTCTCCAGAACTTAGTTCTGTTATTTGCAAAATGAGGTTTGAGATGCTTTATAAGATTTCTTCCAGCTTTAAATCCTATTATTTATGGGAAAACATGATCAAAACTTAGGTGAGAAGTTTTTGTTTTTTTCTTTTCTGTGGTTTTTATTCCTTTTTGTCTGATTGCACATATTTGACCTATATCAGATTGCCTACTATCTTGGCGGGGGGGGGGGGGGGGGGAGAGTAAAGGAGAGAGGGAGAAAAATTTAGAACACAAAGTCTTACAAAAATGAAAAATTAAAACAATCTTTACATATATTTGGAAAAATAGAATACTATTGAAAACTTTTAAAAAATAGGTGAAAAGGCTTTTTTTTTCAGTCTACATTTACAAAGATGAAAACTCAGATCCAGTATAATATCCCAACTAAAGAAGGAAGGAAAGGAGAAAGGGAGGGAAAAAAAAGAAGGAAGGGACAGAGAGAGAAAGGAAGGAAAAGGGAAGGAAGAAGGGAGTGATGGAGAAAGAAGGAACTGGGAGAAAAGGAGAAATAAAAGAGGGAAGAACAGGAAGAAGGAAGAAAAAAGAAAGGAAGGAAGAAATAGAAAAAGGGAGAAAGGCAGAAAGAAAAGAAGGAAGGAAGGAAGAAAAAAGAAAGAAAGAACAAAAGGAAGGAAGGAAAAAGGAGGAAAGGAAGAAAGGAAGGAAGGAAGGAAGAGAGAAGAGAGGGAGAAGAAAGGAAGAGAGAAGGGAAGAAAGGAAGGAAGGGAGGGAAGGAGGGAGAGAGAGAGAGAAAGAGAGAGAATTTATGTATGTTTGTAAGTAAAACAAAAACAAAAATAAAACAAAAAAGAGAGAAAGAAAGAAAAAAAGAAAGAGAGAGAGAAAGAGAAAGAGAGAGAGAAAGAGAGAGAGAGGAAGGAAGGAAGGAAGGAAGGAAGGAAGGAAGGAAGGAAGGAAGGAAGGAAGGAAGGAAGGAAGGAAGGAAGGAAGGAAGGAAGGAAGGAAGGAAGGAAGAAGGAAAGAAAGAAAGAAAGGAAGAAAGAAAGAAAGAAAGAAAGAAAGAAAGAAAGAAAGAAAGAAAAAGATTTCAGCATGTGTTGCCTGGGTCTTTCCAGATGTGGATTTGCTGATAAAGGATTGGCTGTCCTGAGCAGCTGCCTCATGCTAAGGAAAACAGGAGGAGATAGGATTTCAGCTGGGTTCTCACACTGCTGAATCAGCAGCCTTTGGTCCTGGCAGAATCTTGCCTGCTAGAGCAGCCTCTTCACGCCATTATCAGGTCTATGAGTGGGGCATTTGCTTGTCAGGCTTGGTGTGAGAGTGTTTAGATAAGAAGCTAGAGCTGGATTTGAGGACAGCAGAGTTTAAGAAGAAGGGATAATGTGGAAGGGAAATCTTATTTTCATTTTATTTTTTTTCCTTCCTCTTTCAGTGAAGCCTTATGGAGAGGGTTTTTATGAAAGCTTCTAAGCGTCCAACCTCATATTATTATGGAGGTGACACCCTTTTAAGGCTATGTTTGTGAAGCAAAATCTGTCAGAACCTCCTGAGTTAGAAAGGCTTCAAATGGGTGCTTGGTGATGGACTGTTTATCTGTCATTTTAGGTTCCTAGAAGATCATCACTAGGTTGTCTAGGCTTCTTAAACCATGGAGCATGAGCCCATGTGGGATTGCATAACAATGTGGGAGTCATGAAATTATGAATTATTATCATAAATGTTTGATTTGTATATCCATTTTATGTACCTACATACCCAAAGTCTTGTATAAATTTCTTGGGCAAAAAGGAGTTGCAAGTGGAAAAAGTTTAAGAAGCCCTGGTCTAGAGGAACAGGGATTTTTCAGTTTCAAAAACCACCTAGTACCTATTGCAGAGGGATTGCCATCTGTATCAATGGAGGAGGCAAAATGAAACCTCTTTGAAGTATTGCTACTTTTAGAGATTTTTATGCACCTCTACAAACACACATATCACCTCACGTTGTTAGACATCCAAGTTTGTTTCTTCTTTGGCATTATATGGATTCCTGAATTAGATGCCTCAGAAGTAGATACAAATTGGCTTCATAATCAAGCACTAAAATACAGTCATTAAATTAGTATGTATTAAACACTTACTATGGGCCAGGTACTGTACTAAGCTCTAGGGATACAAAAAAAAAAAAGACAAAACAAAAACAAAACAAAACAAAACAAAACAAAAAAGCCCCTAATAAAAAATAACCAATCCCCTAGAGTAAACCAAAAAACAACAACAAAATCCACACAATTCTCAAGGAGCTCTCATTCTAATGTAGAAGACAATCCACAAACATTTATGTAAAAATAAGATATAGTTATCTCTTCCATACCACTGTGGTTAGAAACATGGCATTCCAGTGATCTGGGAAATTTTTGTAAAATTTTTTGACCCTCTCTTCATATCAGTCTGAATTCCCTTCCCTATTTTTTCTTATGGGAAGTTTATAGTACCTTATTATAAAATTTGGGTTAAATATTTAATCATAAGCTACATTATACAGTAATTATACATATATTTTATGCATTTCTGAATTTCTAAACTTTTTTGTCTGCTCTCTGTTGACCTTTGTATGTTGTCTGCGGCTTCTGCAAAACTCCCTCAAAATTCCCATTTAATGTCTTATGTCAACCTATGATATATTGAAACTGCGATGGGGAAAATCACAAAATAGAAGGGATAACAGATACTTGCACAGGATAAATTTGGGATAATCTCAGAAAGAAGGCACTAATATTAAGGAGGCTTCTTGCAGAAGGTGGGATGTTAGCAGACACTTGAAGTTAGCCAGAGAAGCTAGAAGGGGATGATGAAGAGAGAGAGCATTCCAGGCCTGGGGGAGAGCTAGAGAAAAATGTTCCCAGCCAAGAAATGGAGTGTTAGATTCCAGGAACAGTCTGGATACTAATGTCATTGAATTGTAAAGTAAAAGCAGACCAAAAAGCCATTATGGATGACTTTAAGAATTAAATAGATGATTTTATATTCCATTCTGGAGGTAATAGGAAGCTATAAACACCCTCAAAGCATGTGCCAAACCCACCTTCCTCTTAAGATTCCCAGTTCATACTCCTCTTCCCTCTCATTAAAGCACAATCAAAATCAAATTCTCTACTACTAGACTTTAACAAACCCTGTCTTGGTCTAATGTTATCTGATCATGGATAGATGGGGCTAAAATTATAAAATGCTAAATTGAAAGGGATCTTAAAGACTGAGTCTGAGTCTCTCATTTTGTAGATGTTTGAGGCATCTGAAATTGAGACTTGCCCATATTAAAGGACTTGCCCAACTAAGCTCATACAGGTAGTTTGATTGCAGAATTGGAATGAGAACTTTAGGTCTTTTGACTTGCTGTGTATTGTTTTCCCATTGACATCAAGCTTGAATAAAATTGCCTTATGAAAATCTAGATTAAGAAAGATAACCTGAGGAACTACTGTCTCTTTTACAAAAGCTTTCAAGTTTTAGAATCATTGATTTTGCTCATTGTAAGGTGCTAGGGTATTTAGACTAGGCCAAGGGATGTGCTGAATCACAGTTTAATCAGCCCAGGATTGTTAATTTTTGTTAAATTGTAAAATTTTTCAGTGTGAGCATTTACACTTCAGCTAATACTTATAAATAAGGATTTGATTTATTGTTTTGTTGATTTAAGAAGGTGATGGAGAAAATGTTAATAATGAAGATTAAACTTAAAATGGTGATCTATGTACACTTTTGTTTCAGGGCACTGATTATTAAACGTTTACTAGCATAACCCTATGGCTGCTTATTTTACACATGAAATACAGGGTCATACAATTTCATACAGCTTAAGTTCACATAGCTTTGCTGTTGTTGTTCAGTCATTTCAGTTATATCCAACTCTTTATGACTCCATTTGGGGTTTTCTTGGCAAAGGTGTTGAAGTGGTTTGTTATTTCCTTGCTGACTCATTTTACAAATGAGGAAACTGAGGCAAATAGGGTTAAGTGACTTTCCCAGAGTCACACAGCTAGGAAGTATCTGAAACTAGATTTGAACTCAGGTCTTCTACTATCATCATCATCAGAAGATACTTATTAGGGTTGAATACAATCTTAGAGAGTTCATATCTCAGTGTAGCCCAAGAAAATGCAGCCCATTTGCTTTTTGGGGGGATGGGCAAGCTCTACATAATGATAATGATGATGATGTTGATGATAACAGTAATAAAAATAATAGTATGTATAACTAGTAACTAGATGGTACATTGGAGAAAGTGCTGGACCCAAAGTCAGGAAGACTGTTCTTCCTGAGTTCAAACCTGGTCTCAGACACTTACTAGTTGTTATTCCATTTGCCTCAGTTTCCTTGTCTGTAAAATGAGTTGAAGAAAGAAATGAGAAATCATTCTAATATCTTTGCCAAGAAAATTCCAAAATGGGGGCATCCAGTAGATAGAGCATCAGCCCTGAAGTCAGGAAAACCTGAGTTCAAATCTGACCTTAGACATTTAACACTTCCCTGCTGTGTGACCCTGGCAAGTCACTTAATCCCAATTGCCTCAGCAAAAAAAAAAGAAAGAAAGAAAGAAAAAAGAAAATTCCAAAATGGATTATGAAGAGTTGGACATAACAGAAATGACGACGACACCAACAACAACAACAACAACAACAAAACAAGATTATCTAAAGGACAAGAGTTGATGTGTACGTGACAGTTTTGATGTGATCCTAAAAAAAAAAAAAAGCCTAATGGAGCGAGATTGTGTGATTAGGGTGGTCAAGCAAGAGGATCTCCTCTGCTGATGCACTGATCCAAATGGGCTCCAGAAACTGTCATATGTAATGCAAAAGAACAGGATGCCCTGAAAAAATAGTGCTTTATTTTTAAGAATAAATTTTTAATTTTTATAAGATAGGATATCCTATCTTATAAAAATTAAAAATTTATTCTTAAAAGTTCATAAAACTAAATAAATACAAAATAAGTTAAATTTTTATTATTGAAAATTTCTCAGGGTAAATGAGTACAAAAGAAATTCAATTAATTAAACTCTTAAATGATTTTTGTGGGTAAATTTATAGTAGTTCTGCTTCTGAAGTTATTAAAGCTTAAACCTGCCCTAAGACTTTTGGGACTGCCTTGTTATCACATTTATTTTTCACAACAACCCTGGGAGGTAGGGGAATATTATTATTTTGCTGAAGAGGAAATAGAAATAGCTAGAACTTGAGTACCATACAGGATCACATAGATAACAAATGTCTGAAACCATATTTGAACTTTGATCCAATCTGATAGTCTTTCCACTGTACTATCAAATTGCTGGCATCATACCACTTACTCATATTGAATTTTATAGTGATTTAAATTCCTAGCTATTTTTCAGACAAACACTGTCTATCCATGTTTCTGCCATCTTATATTTATAATGTCAGTTTTCAAAATTCAAGCATACAAAATTGTTATCGTTGAGTTGGTCACATTCAACTCTTTGTGACCCCATGAGCTCTATTGCCCAGTAGATTCAGACAAATAGGGGTTCAAGTGACTTGTTTAGAGTCACATAACTAGTAAATATCTAAGGTTGGATTTGAATTTAAGTCTTCCTGACTTCAGGCCTAATATTCTATATATTAAGCCACTTAGCTGCCGCTTATAAAATTATATGCATCCCGTATTGGATTTCATCTTCTTTTGGATTCAGTCCAATGCTGGAGCCTGCCAAGATATTTCCCCACCTTAAATCATTTATCCAGTATGTTAGTTATCCTTCCTATCTTGGAGAAGCATACCATCTATACCTTAATCCAAGCTGCTGATTCAAATGTTAAACAAGACCATATTTTTCCTTTATAATAACTTAGAAAATAGCACAACACAAAGCAGAAACCATCCCCCTTCTGATTTTTCAACATTTGACAACATGGTCTCCCAAATGTCACACCGATTTTCATAAAACCCAGCTCTGACCACGCCACTACCCTCTTCAATAAACCCCAGTGGTTCTCTTTTATCTACAGGATCAAAAATAAAATCTTCTGTTTGGCTTTCAAAACCCCTATACTTGGCCACTTCCTGCCTTTCCAGGCTTCTTATTTCTTAGGTCTTTTCCATGTACTAATGCCACTGTCCTTTCTATTCCTCACATATGATGCTCCAGCATTTTCAATGCTCAGAAGCATTTTCAAAGACCATTTCCCATCCCTGCCTTTCTCTCTTCATCTCTGCTTATCGATTTTTCCTTGGTTTCCTAGTGTCTTAGCTAAAATTCTATTTTCTATAAGATTTTCCCAATTTGCCATAAGACAAATGCCTCCCTTCTTGGTTATTTTAATTTATTCTGGATATCTCTATGTAAAAATATCCTGTATCTGTATATATTTACATCTGTCTTATATCCCTCTACTCACTACTTATATGCTTATTTTCCCACTTTCCATCGTAGCTCTACTTGATTTGAACTCCCTAGAATTTAATGCATCCCAGTATTCCCTCATGTCTCTCCCACCCTCCTTCTCCACTTTCCAGTTTCCTTTTGTATTGTTTCTTAGCACAATACATGGTGCATGTTCAGTTTGTTTTCCATCCTATTGATTCTCCGGACCTCATTTAAAATTTTCTTGGTAAAGATATTGGTATAGTTTTTGTCATTTTGTTCTTTAGTTCAGTTTATAAATGAGGAAACTGAGGCAAACAGAATTAACTGACTTGCTCAGGGTTACACAATTAAGTATCTGAGGCCAGATTTGAATTCAGGAAGATGGATCTCCTTGCACTTTATCCACATTGCCACCTTTATATAGCAGGTGATTAATAAATACTTACTAAGTTGAAATGAATATCCTGCATGAGTGCTTGGCATAGTAATCACATAGTAGGCGCATAATAAGTTCTTCTTGATAAAGGTGAGAATAATTTCCATTTCCTGATCCTGCTTGTATAGGGACAGTAGGGAATAACTGACTGGGGAAGGGGAGAATGGGGCAGATGTACACAATCCCCTGTTCCTAAGGAAACTTGTAGAGGTCTTCTTTCTCCCTGAGATCAGCTTCACCCTCCATCTTGTATTGGGTTTTACAGGATATAAGACCAGGAGGAAGAGCTGTACTCTCTCCATGGCAGTATTGCAATGAAGCTCCAGACTAGGTCTCTTCCCCAGGGGCTTACAATTTAAAATAGATGACATAAACCAGACAAACACACAGCAGGTGTTTTTTTCCAAAACATAAGTGAGCAGGAAAAAGGGTTTCTATGGTAACCCTACACACACATTTTAGCAGGTTTTGCTCTTTTAAAAAAAAAAAAATCAAAACAAAACCCCAAATATACTCTTCGAGTTTGTATTCTAGAAGGCTTTCAAATAGCACTGATAACTATAATAAACTAATATAATAATAGCTAACATTTCTATAACATTTCATGCTTCATTTAGTGCTTTAATCCATTAATAATGATAATAGCTAGCATATAGTGTGTTAAGGTTTACAAAATGCTTTATAACCTTTATCTTCTATTATCCTCACAACAATTTTGAGACAGATGCTCTGATAATGTTTGTTTTACAGATGAGGAAACTGAGGAAAACAGAGATTAAGTGACTTGCCCATGATCATACAAGTGTCTGAAGATTTGAACTAAAATCTTCCTAATTCTGGGTCCAATGCTTTATGTGACCCTTTCAGTCATCCTATAAGGCAGGGACAAGGTAGAGTGCTGGAACTCTGAAAAGGTGTACTTGAATCAAGGATAGCAGAGTACTTATAGTTAAGAATCTACTCAGTGTTAGATAATGGTTCTCTAAACATATACTTAATGTGATATGGTGATGCAATGGTTGCACATGCTCAGTGTGCTGTAGTGATGTAATCATACTGAGGTATTTAAGGGAGTCCCAAACACAGAAGACTCTCTCAGCCACAGACACAGAGAAGACTTCGAGACTTCAGATTCCAGACTCCGGACTCCATCTTTGACCAGTCTCATGGTGGCTGTCCTGCCTTCATCACTTCTCCATTACGATCAAGGACTCAGGCTGATCCTGAAGTCCTCCCGAAAGCTAGTCTGGACATTACATTTTGGCGGCCAGGGCGCCAAGATGTAATGTCCAAGCTAGCTTTCTGAAGGATCTCAGGATGGGCCTTGGTCTTTAGGTGAAGAAGTGATGAAGGAGGAGGGCCACCATGTGGTGGCGGATGCTGTTGCATTTCTCCAGGTAGGCCTTCCTGCCTTCATCACTTCTCCACCTAAAGCCCGAGGCCCATCCTGAGATCCTCCAGAAAACTAACCCGGATATTACAGGACAACAGGTGTTATTTTCCCTATTTTAAAGAAGAGGAAACTGAAGTCCAGGAAAGTTAAATGATTTGCCCATATTGCATGCCTAGCAAGTTTCAGAGGCAAGTTTGGACACAGGTCATTCTTGCATCCAAGTCTAATATTGAAGGGTCAGAATTAAAGATAAACCACCTCTTCCATGGTGTAATAATACCCCATAGCTACATAAGATTGGGGATAGTTAATTCTCATCTTGTTCAAGGTCATGAGATATGACCAAGAATGGTTATTCCACTTTATTATGGCTTGTGATATGTGATTATGGCTTGTGATGAACACATTTTCTTCACCCAGTGATTTAAATTCATAGGCTTGGTAGTGTTCAGGAAGAAATGGAAAATCAGACACGATTATTGTTATCAGGATTTGAACTTTAAGGTCCTTGTCCTTTCTTATGCCAAAACATAAAATAGTGTGATTCCCTTTAGTGTTCCCAAGTACTCAATCTGTCACTAATGGCTGGAGAAAGAAATTTGCCTTTATTTGGACACTGACTACGATATTTCAGATGGTTCTGTGATCTCACTGATTTGTGTCCTCTAGACTCAAACTTTTTAAACTATGGTTTGTGATCCCAGATGAGGTCTCATAACTGAATATGGAGGATGTGCAAAATTATGATTTATTATTAGTAAATTGTTTATTTGTATACCTCTTTTATATGCTTATATACCCAGGGTCACATAAAAATTTCTCAGGTGAAAAGGGATCTTGAGTTAAAATGATTTGAGAAGTCCTGCTCTAGACAATGGTATAAAACCCAATTTAGCCATGCCTTTTCCCACTGCAGTTTTTTAAATTCACGTTTTTCCTTAAATGAGCCAAATAATATCCATCTTTTCTCAGATCTCTTGACACTATATAGATATTAATGGAGCATGTCAGCCATACATTTATCAAGCTATCATTTTTGTTACATGATTTACCTCTCATTTTCTGACCATTTACCTCTTTGATGACATCCTTTATTGCTCTAAATCTTTATTGGTGAAATAAAAGGAAGTCACGCTCTAATAGTGGCTATAGAGTTGGCTTTGGAGTCAGAAAAACAAGTTCAAGTCTTGAACCTGATATATACTGATCATTTTGATCCCAGATAAGTCACTTCTCAGTAATCCAGGCAATCTCTAAGACTAAGTTAAAAAGTAGGTGTTGTAACTTGTGAATTAGTAGAGGAGAGATTCTTCTTGGAGTATTCCTCTTATCAGAAGTTCCCAAAATGTGGTCCACAAACCCCTGGGGTTTTCTGAGACCCTTTTGGAGAGCTGATAAAATCAAGATAATTTTAATTATATAACTTAGAGTCTATTTACCTTTTGAAATAAATCTCCCTTTTACAATTACATATCTGTGTAAAGTCAGATATTCTTCATATACTTCAACCAAATGATAATAGATAAGGATCTGTCTTCTATTAAGCCAGCCATTACGAGATTTGCAAAAATATGTAAAGCAATATTGCTCTTCTCACTAATTTTTTTTTTGTTTTGAGAAATTTCTTTTTCATTTAAATATTATTTATATTAACACACAAGGCATAAATGGCATATTCCCCAAATTAGCAGATGACATGAAACTAAGAGGATTAGCTGACCTATTAGATGAGTCAAGATGCAAAAAGATTTAACATATTAGAACATTTGATTGAATCAAAATGGATAAAATATAATAACAAATTTAAAGTAATTTGTTTTCAAAAATTAATCTCACAAATAGAATAAAATGAAAATATAGTTAGGTGACAGTTCATGTTTTTGTGACCAGAAAACTTAACAAGAGCCAACAATATGATAAGCCAAAAAAATTACTATGATTCTAGATTAGTAAGTCACTTGATTTTGATGTCCTGCCTCCTTATCTGTTCTACTTCCCAATCTAAGAGCCCTCTTCATTTCTGCTTGGGGTTATTATAACTAGTTTGACCCAGATTTACCACAATGTTTGTTGCTCTCCTCCTTCTTCATGCCATGCCATAAATAACTTTCTCGCTTTCCCTCCTTTTCACCTTTAGCTCATGGAACAATAATCAAATCAACACTACTACTCCTAGAAAAGACATGTTGATCACTTATCATATGACTCCGCTCCCTATTCCTGTGATTTCCCATGCCCAATTATCCTTCTATAGCCACATGCTTTCTCTTAGTAAAATTTAAGCTGCATGAAGGCCATTTTTCTTTTTGTATCTAAATCATCAAAGTTTAGCAGAATGTCTAGAACCTAATGAGTAGAAGGGAAGGAAAAACCATGCATATTGTGCCTATTATATGGCAGGAACCATGGTAAGCACTTTTTTAAAAGGAAACTGAGGCAAATAGAAGCTAAGTTTACAGTTAACAAGTAACTGAGGCTGGATTTGAACACCAGTCTTCCTTACTTCAGCCCAATACACCATGTATTATACCACTAGCTGTTTCAAGTAGGTAATAAATGCCTCTTCCTTCTATTCATTCTTCTGAGAGACATAATGTATTGAATAAAAATATTTCTGTTGCTTTTATCTCCTGACCCAGGCAATTTAGATCTGGACAATTGTGTTCAGTCCTGGGCACCACACTTCAGGAAGGACATTGGTAGAAGTCAGTGGCTCAACAATCATCTAGATAAGAATAAAAAATATCTTTCCAAAGAAGTATGAATTGAAGTGTACATTAGAAGTATTAAATTGAAGAAATTGGAGGTTTTTAGCCAAGAGAAGATTTAGGAGATATATAAAAACTGCCTTCAATTATTTGAAAGGTTATCATTTGGAAAGATCAGATTTCTTTGTAGGGGAATTGGTAAAAATAGGTCAGAATAAGTAGTAAATTAGATCAAAGTTACTAAAAGACTGATTTTGACTTTATATAAGAGAAAACTTCATTATGATATCTAAAAGTGCTAGATAATAAAACCATTGCTGGGAATCTAAGGATATTTTAATATTTCATATTCTTTTTTTTTCAGGTATGAGTTGAACTATATGGCTCTAAAGTCTCCTTGAACTCTGAGAATATTTAATATTTAAGCCTTAAATCTGAAGTGTAAAGTCCTGTTTTACTCCATTAGTGACTGGGAAATTGTGAATGCATCATCATTTATCCAGAACCCAAGAGAGCATGCCATCATGAAACTGGTATACAATACTGATGATCTTCTCCAGGCAACCAAATTTTACCATGATCATATGATTGACAGTTATCAGAGGTCTTGGTCAGTATGACAAACAAATATTATTTCTATATTCTTCTGAAAAATCTTATACTTGTTTCCAATCAGTGTTTTGGGGTCCTTTTCTCTAAATCTCTTGACATTGTGGAGAGATCACTAGAACACTGGCCATCCATCAATTATCCTTAGCTATGGCTTCAAGACTCATTCTCCTGTTTTGATAGGAGGACATATCTCATGCTAAATTCTCCAGCAGTCTACTTATTCCTGCCATGTGCCTCTCAAGGACCCAAATCTTTAATTTTTTGGAGCCTAGGTTATTATATAAGGAAGAGCATTATGGTAGGATTAGAAGAATACTAATGTTAAACTGGTAGACCTTTATTTCAAGTAGAAGACCTGGGTCACTAAGAATGCTGCCCATGGTACTAGGGACTAGGTTGTTGATGTTTTTAGAATTGGTCAGTTTTGATGGTCTTAAAGGGAGGGGCAAAAAGGACTATATTAGGGAAGAAGTAAGAAAAAGGAGATAATCTGGGAGCAGAATACACAATATAGAGATAGAGGCAGAGGGAGTAGGCATCAGCAGATAAAATCTCACTCTTATGAGAATCAGACAAAAAACAGTTGAAAACACACTCATATAGAAAGACACTAAGGATTTGTTTGGTATGTTCTTATTTAGTCAATTAATCATGTCTAATTCCGTAATCCCATTTGGAGTTTTCATGGCAAAGATACTATAATGGTTTGCCATTTCCTTTTCCAGGTCATCTTGCAGATGAGGAACTGAGGCAAATAGGGTTAAATGATTTGTCCAAGGTCACACAGCTAGTAAGTACTTAAGGCTAAATTTGAACTCACTCACTCCATCTACTGTGCCATCTAGCTGTCCCTAAGGATTTGATACAGAACACATTAAACCAAAATAGTTTAATAAAAAGGATTTGATATAGTACCACATTAAACTAAAATAGTTTAATAAAAAAATTAAAAAGTAATTGGGGTTGTAGAAAGAGGAGAGTTTAAGAGGAAAGGTTTAGTCACAAGCAAAACAACAACAACAACACTCCCAAACCAAAACAACCCCTCAATTTTGGAGAGTGGATCATAATGTGGTGATGAAAAGGAAAGGAAGAAAGTATGAAAACCACTTATTAGGATCTGGGTTGGGAAAGAGAGGAAGTGGAAGTAGATTTCTACAATAACAAAACACTAATGTTTATCATATTCCTTCTCTTGAATATTTTCTTTATAAAGAGAGGAACAAAGGGAGAGAAAAAAGCATAAAATCAAAGGAATTACATGATTAATAATTCCAATTTGTAATGTTAATGGATGAACCCACTCATAAAATAGAAGGTAATTGAATGAATTAGAAAGCAGAATTCAACAATATGTTGTTTACAAGGTATATATTTGAAACTTGAAGATTCACACAGAATTAAAGTGACAAGCTACAGAAGAATTTATTATGTTTCAAATTAACTCAAAAATTGGAAAGAATAGTGATTATGATTTCAGAAAAGGCACCATTAAAAATAAGCAGGGCTAAAAGAAATAAAAGGGGTAATGGTAATATGCTTAAAGTTACCACTTATTATTGAAGTCATCATCATCTTCCCAGTCACTTAAGCTTACAACTCAGATAGATGTCTTTCTTGATTCCTCACTTTCTCTCATCTTATTATATTCAATCTGTTTGTTAAGTCCTGTTGATTCTTCTTAACATATGTAAGTCTTTGTCTCCTGTCATTATTTTGGTATACAGCTTGACTATTACTATAGCTTAATGGCTGCTTTTTTTGCCACAGAAGTCTCTCACAATTCCAATCCACATTCTGCCCTCAGTTATTAAAGTGATCTTCCTAAAACTTAGTTCAAACAAAACAATATCATTTGCTTCCTCTCCCCTTACCCTTCAATAAACTTCAGTGACTCCCTATTGCCTTCAAGATCAAATACAAAGAGCAGCCCTATTTGTAGTGGCTAGAAACTGGAAAATGAATGGATGCCCATCAATTGGAGAATGGCTGGGTAAATTGTGGTATATGAATGTTATGGAATATTATTGTTCTATAAGAAATGACCAGCAGGATGAATACAGAGAGTACTGGCGAGACTTACATGAACTGATGCTAAGTGAAATGAGCAGAACCAGGAGATCATTATACACTTCGACAACGATATTGTATGAGGACATATTTTGATGGAAGTGGATTTCTTTGACAAAGAGACCTGAGTTTCAATTGATAAATGACAGACAAAAGCAGCTACATCCAAAGAAAGAACACTGGGAAACGAATGTGAACTATCTGCATTTTTGTTTTTCTTCCCGGGTTATTTATACCTTCTGAATCCAATTCTCCCTATGCAACAAGAGAACTGTTCAGTTCTGCAAACATATATTGTATCTAGGATATACTGCAACTTATCCAACATATAAAGGACTGCTTGCCATCTAGGGGAGGGGGTGGAGGGAGGGTGGGGAAAAAAATTGGAACAGAAACGAGTGCAAAGGATAATGTTGTAAAAAAAAAAAATTACCCTGGCATGGATTCTGTCAATATAAAGTAATTATTAAATAAAAAATAAATAAATAAATAAATTTAAAAAAAAAAGATCAAATACAAAGTTCTCTATTTGTAATTTAAAGTCCTTAAAAACCTTCTTTATTCTCTTTCCAGGCTTTTTATACTTTATATCTTTTCAAATATTCTGGAATTCAATGATATTGGTCATGTTGCTGTTCCTTACATAAGACCTTCCATATTCCTACTCTGCATTTTCACTGACTTTCTCCCATTTCTGGAATATTCTCCTTCCTCATCTCTGTATTTTATCTTCCTTTAAGTCTCAGCTAAAATCCATTATGTGCAAGAAACTTCTGGTCCCCTTTAATGCTAGTCACTTTTCTCTGATATTACCTCCAGTTTACCCTGTTTGTATTTTATTTGTACATTTTTGCTTGTTGTCTTCCCCAATAGAATATAACTTACTTGAGGTCAGGGACTACTTTTTGTCTTTCTTTGTATTCCCAGAACTTAGCAAATAACATACGATAAAGTGCTTAAATGCTTATTCATTTACTTAAAGTAAGAGTTAATTGAATGAGGGGGGAAACCATCGAAATTATAATATCACATGATCTCTAAGACTTAGATAAATCTAACAAAAGTTTAAAGAGAAAGAACTTAGGTACCTTAATAAAATTTTTAGTAAAATTACACAGGCTAGATCTCTGGCTGTTACTAAATGGAAACAGAAAAGAATATACATATTTCTGAACTGCATTGGCACCTTTACAAAAACTGGCCCTGTAAATAAAAAAATAAAAAAAAATTCATGGATAAATTAAAAAAAAGAAAAATATTTAAAACATCTTTTACTGAGTGAATATAATAAAAATTAAAGGAAAGAAGCTTAAATGAAAGCTAGATAATTCAATTCTAAGGAAGTAATTGATCTGGATATGGATATATATATATATCAAACAATGAGACAATATGGCAATGATATGAAGCCATAATAGTTCTAGAGGGAAATTTTATTTATGTAAACACAGGCAATAAAAGAAAAACAGTAAATCACTGAAATGGATATGTGAATTTTACAAAATACAAATAATAAAACCAAAAATAAACCCTCAACATGAAACCAAAATTCAAATTTTGAAAAATCAAAGAAGAGAGTACATAGAAAATGTAAAAGGAAAAACTAGAAACAATCAAACAAACAAAACCTATTAACTGAAAAACTAGGAACTAGTTTTTTTTTTTAAAACACTAATAAAATAGATCAACCATTGATAGTATAAAAACCTATTAACTGAAAAACTAGGAACTAGTCTTTTTTTAAACACTAATAAAATAGATCAACCATTGATAGTATAAAAACCTATTAACTGAAAAACTAGGAACTAGTCTTTTTGTAAACACTAATAAAATAGATCAACCATTGATAGTATGATTTTTTTTAAAAAGGAAAAGTCATCCAAATACTAAAATAAAAATGAAAAAAGAAGAATTCATAAGAAATGAAGAGAAAATAAAGGAAATTGTTACAAACTATTCTCTCAATTTAATACCAACAAAATTGATAAAAGTATTATGGATGAAACTTTGCAAAAACATCAAGTAGAGAATTTAAGTAGCCTAATCTTAGGAAAAGAAATAGAACAAGTCATAAATAAACTATCAAAAGGAAAAAATATTCAAGATGGATTTATAATTGAATTCTATCAAAGATTAATTATTATTATTAATTAATATTATATAAACTGTTGGCAAAAATAGAAAAATAAAACTTCTTATCAAATTCCTTCTATGATAAGAAGATCATTTGGATAACTTATCTAGGCATAAACAAAGCAAAGTGGGGAATCATCAGGCAATATCCTTAATGAATATGGAAATAAAAATATAGAATAAAATTTTAGCAAAAAGGCTACAGCAACATATAAAAAAAGATTTAGTGCAATGATCAAGGGACATTTGTACCAGAAATATAGAATTGGTTTAAAATTAGGAAAATCAGACACAAAATGGATCATCTTAAAAATAAAACCAATTAAAATGACACAATTATGTCAACTGCTTTAGATAGAATGCAAAATCCTTTTCCATTAAAAATATCCCCAAATGCATAGGAATAAATGTATTTTTCCTTAATATAATAAACAATATCTATGTAAAATAAATAAATAAATAAATAAAATAACAGTTTATACACACATACACATACCCACACATGTATATATACATGTGTATGCGTGTGTGTCTATGCATATCCATATATCCATTTGTCTATCTAATATGGAGAAAATTTAGAGGACTTTCCAGTAATACTAGGGGTAAGAAAAAGATAATCACTGTTATCCTTACTGTTGGACATTGTTCTAGAAATGTTAGCTATAACAATGACCAAAAAAAAAGTGAATGAGTATTGGCAAACAAAAAACAAAAGTATTGCTTTTAACACATATATAGCAATATACTTAGATAAATCTAAACATTCAATTGAGATAGTGATTGAAACAATAACTTCAGGACAGCTGTAGGCTATAAATGTAACAATAGTATATCATCCTCAGAAAATGTGTAGTGTTCAACCTGCTTTCAGAAAGGTATGATACTAAGTAATGGAAGGTCCCTACTTACTGACTCAGAACATGTAAGAGATATTCTGACTGTTTCTGTTACTCCGGTGACATGAAGAAGAGTATATTAACTGGTTGGTGAGCTAAAACTGAGCATGCCTTCAAAAGGCAATAATCATCTAAAGTTACCTATATGAATGTATCTAAGGAAACAGGGACTAACGAAGGCCTTCCAGTTGGGGAGAAGGCTTTGAATTTTATCTCTCTATCCAGGTTTCTGACACATGATCCTTAAATACATGGCCCAGCTATTGGCTTTTTCTCTGTGTGTTTTTTCCCCCCTCTTTCACATGTATTAATTCTTTCCTGCTTTAGATGAAGGACTACTTAGAGGATATAAATTGCTAGCGTTGAAAGATCAGAATAGTGAGTGACAGAAAGCTGGGAGCTAGTGTCCACAATAAAATTTGTTGTAGGTTAAGCACACACAAATTGAAAACCAAAGCCAGGAAGAGTGCCATATTTGGTCCAACCCAAAGAAAGCTAAGATGCCAATTCATCTAGCATTTGTGCTGCATTTAAAATGAAATTAGAGAATTCTTCTTAGGAAAAAGGTACTCTATGGGAGAGTGTGCTCCAAATTTTTAAGAGAGAAAAGTTTGTAATTTCTGTTCTTCAGATATTGTCTCAATTAATATCCCTTTGTAAAAAGCTAATAGATGTTATTTGGCTAAATGATATTGGAATGCTAATCACTTGTGGATACTGAAGATATAAGAGATACTAACTAGTTTTTGTGATTATTGATATTGGGGAAAATATATTGGAATGAGAGTTTGAGTCAATGACATTAAAAGAAGACATCCTTGGCCCCCACTACCTCAAGATGTGTGAGAGTTGGAATTGGGATCAGAATCCTGAGAGTTTATAAGAACTATAAAAAATCAATCTGTAAAAATCAGTAGCTTTTTTGCATTTGCAAAAACAAAAAACCAAAAACCCAACCCACCAGTACAAAGAGAGAGAAAGACAAATTCCATTCAAAAATGACTAAAGAATATTTGAATCACCCTTTACCTAGAAATAAAAAATAATTATATATAAACACAACTACAAAACAATCTTTATAGAAATACAGACCTAAATAACTGGAGAGATAATAATTGTTCTTGGTTCAGTCATGTAATAAAATGCAAATGACAAAATTATCTAAATTTAGTTATTCTGTATCATATTGAGCAAAATGCCTATAAGCTTACTTAATAGAATCGAGGAAAGATATTAACAAAGCTTATCTGAAGGAAAAAAAGACCAAGTACATCCGGGGAAAATTTTTTTTTTAAGTGGAGAGGAAGGAAATATAATAGTATTAGATTTCAAACTATACTATAGAAGTGTATACAAACAATAATTTGTATTCATACAAAAAGTATAACAATACTTTTTATGATTATTATACAAAAGTAATAACCTATACTATTGGGTACTAGTTTAAAAACACAAAAGTTGACTAGTGAGACAGAATATGAACACAAAATCCAGAGACAAATAAACATCATAGAATAGTGTTCAATAAAATCACAGAACTCAACTACTGAGGAAAATACTGATTTACTATTTGACAAACACTACTAAGAAAACTAGAAAGCAGTCTGGCAAAAATTAAATTTAGACCAGCATTTCACATCATTTGCAACTATGATCTCAAAATGAATGTATGACTCAGATATAAAAAATTACATTATAAATATTAGAAGAAAAGGAAAGGAAATAATCTTTCTCAACTCTGGGTAGAAGAAGAGCTCTTAATCAGAAATAGCAAGAATCACAAGGTCAAAAAGAACAGTTTTGATTATGTAAAATTGAAAAGGTTTTCCACAATGAAACAATGAAGGTAAAATTTAAGGGTGAATGATTATTCAGGGGAGAAAAACTTTGCAACAAGTTATTTTGAAGGAAAAAAAAACCTGATATTCAAGATACAAGGAGAATTAATTCACATATATAAAAGTCAGACAAGACAGGGAGTTTTTCAATCAGTCTGTCATTTTCATTTTTTACTTATCACAGAAGGGCTCAATACACATCAAAATATTCATAGCAGCAATTTTTGTTGTAACAAAGAATTGAAAACTAATTAGCCATCAATTGGAGGAATGGCTGAACAAAATGAAATATTATCACATCTTAAGAAATTATGAAAGAGATAGATTGAAAGAAACCTAAAAAGAGTTTTGTTAACTGATGAAGAGTGAGGCAAGCAGAACCAGAAGAGATTTTCAAAACTGCAATGAAAAACAAATTTGAAAGATTTATGAACTCTGATAAATGCAATAGCCTTAAATCCAATGCAGCGCAGGGCCTTAAGACCAATATCTTGAGAGAGAAATGGTAGACTAGAAATGGAAAAAAAAAAAAAAGACTTACATTTTCAGACATTATCAATGTGTAGATTTGTTTAACTGTATTATCTTTTACTAGGATTTTTTTTTTTTGTGAAGAGGTGAAGAATAGGAAAAAACTAGTGACAGTGATAGTCCCCTTCCCATCCAAAAAAAAGCATATATGTGTGGGGAATAAAGAAAAGCATCAGTGGAGCATTTAAAAATACACAGAAAAGATTAGAAGGAGATTTGAGAGGGTCACACATATAAGTGGGACAGTTCTAGAGTAAACATACTGAATGAAGTATATATATATGCACACACATACATAAACATATATGTTAAATATGTTAAAATAAATTGTATATTAATTAAATTTGTAATTTCATATATGATCCTCATTTTCTGTTCTTTGTACATAAAAATGTTCATGTTTGTTGGTATTTGTCAAGTTCAAAAAAAAAAAACAAAAAGTAAAATGAACTCAAAATGAAAAGTCACAAAGTTTCAAGAAGTCTGAAAAACTAACTTTTGTTTTCAGTAGATATACAACTAGAGCTAGTTTGGTTCATTTCTTAACTTCCCTTCTCCTACTCTGACTAATTCACAGAATCGTAAAATTTCAGAATTTAAAATCATCCTGGAATCTTTTCCAGAATTTCTTGCTCTAGGATGTATCTTCACCTTATTCTTGTTGGGGGAAGATTGCAGATCATACTTTCAAGGTCCTCTTCCAAGGTATATCTGGATTCTTAAGCTTCTATGATTTTTAAGCTTTCTAGAATTTTCTTCCTAGTTTTCTTTCTTAATATAGGGCTTATATTTGAGGAAAATACTTTTCTACTTGAAATCAATAATTTCTGGGCTTCCAACAATTCTCCTCTACAATTCAGTGATCATCTCCACCTCTCCCTCCCACTTTGTGTAAGTTTATGACTTTAGGTCTTTGGAAGTCCAGTCCTTAATCTTGGTCCCTCTAGAAGAAGATAGTCATAAAAATTATTTCCTTTGGGTTTTAAGTCATCTTGCATCATCTTTACAGTTTATCATCATTACAATTGCCTCCTTCACCATTTCTAAAAGTCTGGATGGTTCTGGCTTTTGAAAGTCCTAACTTGCCTTTCTCCATTTCTCTCTTTTTGTCAGGAAAAAATAAATCATTAAATTATTTTTCACTATGCCTTTGCTTTTTGTGATTATCAAGATAATAATCTATTATATGGGCCTACTTTTCACCTGACTCATTTGGCTTCTGGGACAGATGTTAGCATCCTTTAAGTCTGAATTATAGTGTCCTTTCCCCATGATCCAAGGTAGTCTTCCTTTCATCTTTTCTCATTGGCTTAATATAAAAATATGTTTTAAGTTTCAAATAATCTTTAATACATTACTTCTAAATTACATAGGCTCCTTCACTCTCTAAGTGATTTTGGCACCCATTCACACTAACACCAAAAAAAAAAAAAATGACTCCTTCCTCTCTCCATTCTTCCATGAATTTAATATGATAATTAGTATGATAATTTCATATGATAATTAATATCAATAGTTTAAAAAAACATAAACACCTAAAAGAAATTCAGTCCAAATGTAAGGGGACAAAATTGGCTTTGGTCACTTTTATGTCTTTTCCTTTGAATTAATAGGGGAAAAGCAGGAAGTGAAGGAATGAGGGGAAATTGATAAAATGCCTTCCTCTTATTGGAAGGATGGAAGGGGTAAAAAAAAAAAAGATACTGTGTGGCTTGATGTTCCTCATAGCCCTAGAGCATAGTGGACTTTGGTCCTCCTAGCTTTTAATCTTGTCCTACTCAATTTACAATTTCATCTGATCTGTACCTTTCCCAGATCTCCATTCCTCTCTATCTCAGGCTTTGAGAACTTCACTTAAAGCCAGAGTGATGATCAATGATATCTACTCATGTAGTACAAGACATAATTCCAGCTCATTCCCCTTCAATAACCCAAGTTTCTTCAGCATGGCTGATGATTCTTCCTCTGATACCCCTTTGGCTTTTCCTGTGAAATCCATTCTAGGTCAAAAACAAAAACCAGTAGAACCTGGGGAATGCTGCCTTAATGTCTATTCAACCTGCTGGTCTAGACATCTAGCCTACTAAATTTCCATGGCACTATATACTGGGGCAAACCCAAGTTACAAACAAGAGAAAGATATTTTTGAGCTCCGAACTTAAATGTGGAAGCCCAAAGTGGGAAGCCAAAAAGAAAAGTGGAAAAGCAATAAACTTGGAGACAGGAAGACTCAAATTCAAAACCAGCCTCAGACACTAATTACATGACTTTAGGCAATTCACTTAATTTTCTCTGGGCCTCAGTTTCCTCATCTGCAAAATATGGAAACTGAATCTGATGACCCCTGAATTCTCTTTAAGTTTATTTTCCTTTAATCCAAAAATCAGTCTCAGATCTCAATTCTTTCATTTAAAGCTGGATTTCATAATCTGGTTTGGTCACCTTGTATGATATTGTTGAACCATTAACCCTCCAGCACTACACAACTACTTGGCTGAGGTAGCTGGTTGCAGGTAGAGCCCTCCCCTTTCTCCTACACAAGAAGGAGTGTTTTCTGAGAAGTCAGCATGCTGTTTCTGGAGCCTGGTTTTTTTGGTGTGTGTGGTCTGTTATTGCAAATTTGTGTAACAGAAAAGACACACGTATATAGTTAGTGTGGTTGAAGCACAATCAGGCCCTGCCCTCAGATACTTTCTTTTTTCCCAGATAAGGATTTACTTGATATACCATTAGGGGAAATGAGTAAGCAAATTAAAAAAAATGTCTTTCACCAAAACCCAAGAGCATATGTCCTGGGACTTCTATCAAAAACTGTTTGAAATAGGGAAGGGTTAAGAAGATGCTGAAAGGGACAAAACTAGTACTGATAGTAACTCGGTGGTGCAGTGGTTAGAGTGCTGGTACTAGAGTCAGAAAGGCACAAATTCAAATTTGGCCTCAGATTCTTCCTAGTTATGTGTCATAGAGCAAGATTCTTAACCTTTCAAAAGAGAGAAAATATTATTACCTACCTTTCTATTGTTATTGGGAGGGAAAAAAATAATATTTGTTTAGTTCTTTGCTAAATAAATACTAGCAATCATTACTGTTACCATGAATACACCCTCCTTACACAAGAATGTGGAGAAAAGAAGCATGACACAGTTTCAGGGCTGTATTCTGTTAAGTAGGACTTTGCTCTCCTTTGGCAGGTAGGAAATCCTGCTACCTAGAGTACCAAAAATGCATAAAAAACCTTTAACAACTACTTGATAGGTGATGAATCTGAAAACTCTCTCAGAAGAGGAATGACCTCCTGCCAGAAATATCTATCCTGTAGTGATGAGTCAGACTAAAAATCAATTGAGATTTCTCTCCTTAGCTTATGGAGTTTCTAGATGATTAGTCACTCTTTGCTGAAGCCACTGAGGATCCTGATGAACTGGGCAGTTCATGAGGACTGTTCAGTGAGTCAAATAGGACTGAGACAGACTTCTCCAGTCAAGAGCTCTGCAAAAGATCTAGGTCTACATTTTTAACAGCTTCTAAATTCTTGACACATTATAGGACATTGGGGCATTATCCCGAGCATATGAGTCTTTGTCCTACCAGTCCCCTAGGAAGTTTGGGCAGAGCATCCTCTCAATCCATTCAGGCACCCATCCCAGAAGAGATGGTACCCAAATGGCAAATTGTGTTTGCTTATGTTTTCAAGATAAGTCAGAGAATACTGGAATTTCAAAGCTGGAGGGTTTCTAGAGACCATCTGGTCTAGTCTTCTTGTTTTATAGATAAGGAAAATAAACTTTGAAAATAAGAAAAGACTAACTGGGCTTATACAGCTAGTGAAGGACAGAATCTCAGAGTTATCACAAATCAGTCAGACGGGGTTTCAGAAGAACTAATTCACTTCCTTTCTGAACAAGAATCCCTTTACAGCATATCTGGAAAGTGGTGATTCAGATTTTACATGACAATCTTCAGTAAGGAGGAGGAGCCCAATATCTCTCTCCCTTCCTTTACTCCCCCAATCTTCTTGAAGGCAAGGATTGTTTTGCTTGCCTGACATCTTGTAAATGCTTAATAAATGTTTTATCATCTGTCCCACTCACCCATCCATCTATCCAGCTATTTATTTTTCTATTTCCCACATCTGCATCTATCTATGCCTCCATGCCTGTATTCCTGCCTGCCTCTTTCCTTCCCTCCCTTTCTTCTCTTTCCTCCCTTCCTCCTTCTCTCTCTCTCTCTCTCTCTCTCTCTCTCTCTCTCTCTCTCTCTCCCTCTCCCTCTCCCTCTCCCTCTCCCTCTTTGTCTGTCTGTCTGTCTCTGTCTGTCTCTCTTTCTGTGTCTCTGTCACTTTCTCTCTCTCTCTATCTCTCTTTGTCTGTCTGTGTGTGTGTGTCTCTGTCACTCACTCACTCTCTCTCTCTCTCTCTCCCTTTCCCCCTCTCCCTCTGTCTCTCTCTCTTTGTCTGTCTGTCTCTGTCTCTCTTTCTGTGTCTCTGTCACTTTCTCTCTATGTCTCTCTTTGTCTGTCTGTCTGTCTCTCTGTGTCTCTGTCACTTTCTCTCTCTCTCTCTCTCTCTCTCTCTCTCTCTCTCTCTCTCTCTCTCCCTTTCCCCCTCTCCCTCTGTCTCTCTCTCTTTGTCTGTCTGTCTCTGTCTCTCTTTCTGTGTCTCTGTCACTTTCTCTCTCTGTCTCTCTTTGTCTGTCTGTCTGTCTCTCTGTGTCTCTGTCACTTTCTCTCTCTCTCTCTCTCTCCCTTTCCCCCTCTCCCTCTGTCTCTCTCTCTTTGTCTGTCTGTCTGTCTGTCTCTCTTTCTGTGTCTCTGTCACTTTCTCTCTCTCTCTATCTCTCTTTGTCTGTCTGTCTGTGTCTTTGTCACTTTCTCTCTCTCTCTTTCTCTCTCTCTCTCTCTCTCTCTCTCTCTCTCTCTCTCTCTCTCCCTTTCCTCCCTTCCTCCCTCCCTCTCTTTGTCTGTCTCTCTCTCTCTCTGTGTCTCTGTCACTTTCTCTCTCTCTCTCTCTCTCTCTCTCTCTCTCTCTCTCTCTCTCTCTCTCTCTCTCTCTCCCTCCCTCCCTCCCTCCCCCCCCTCTATCTTCCTGTCTGTGTGTCTATCTGTGTATGTTTATGTATATCTATATAACTAGTTATACCTCTATTTGTCTATGTCTCAATCTATCAATCTAGTCATCTGCTACTGAAATAGTGTCCTGTGCTTTCCTGCTTCCTCTCTCTGGGATGAGAAAAAGGAAATCAAAGCTGTTTAGTCCATTGCACAGAGAGTACTACTGCAAGGAGCAAACATCTCTCTTATCCTTCTGGAAAAAAATAATAATTTTCCCACTTTTTCCCCCAGGGGATCATCCTACAGCTAGCTCCTTTTCCCAAGATTGCACTTTGAAAGCAATGAGTGAACACTGGTTTTTCATCTTAAGAAAAAAAAAAAACACCAACAAACAGTGCAACAGACTAAAAGAAGAATACCAGACCCTTGTGACCAATGCAGTGACAGAAAAAGAGGAGGTTTTGGCATTTATTTCACAACCAAGGCCTCAAACCACACAGATCAGGCAGCCCAAAGTACAGAGAAAGCACCTCCCTTTCAACCCCCTATGTTCCTTAAAGAAGAACACTAAACCTCTTGTTTTAAACACACACACACACACACACACCACACACACACACACACACACACACATCCTCTCCCAGCTTCTCTTCTCAGGAGAGCGCACATAAACATTATTCTCAAAACATGACCTGTGTCATAGTTCTGACCATTCCATTGTGTCTACCTCTGAAGCCCATTGTGTCTCATTCCCCTCTCTGCTATTTTGCTGTTTTAAATGAAATCCTTTCAAATCCCTTTTAATGTGTGAACATATATCCAGTTTTAAAAATAACATGAAGATTAATGTTCCATTTCTACAATAGATACACACACACACACAGACAAGAGACAGAGAAAGACAGAAGAGACAGAGAGAGACAGAGACACACAGAGAGAGAGACAAAGACAGAGAGACACACAGAGACAAAGACAGAGAGAGAGAGAAAGAGAGAGACAGAGACAGAGACATAGAGAGACAGACGCACAGAGAGAAACAGAGAAACACACACAGAGACAGAGAGAGACATACACACACACACACAGACAGAGACACACACAGGGAGACAAAGATAGAGAGAGAGAAAGAGAGACAGAGACAGAGAAAGAGACAAAGACAAAGGGAGAGCGAGACACACACACACAGAGACAAAGAGAGAGACAGAGAGAAAGAGAGAGACAGAGAGAGAAAGGAAGGAGAAAGAGAGGAGACAAAGAAAGAGACAGACAGACAAAGACAGAGAGAGACAGAGAGAGACAGAGAGAGATAGACACAGAGAGAGAAAGAGAAGGGGGGAAGAGAGAGAGAGAGAGAGAGAGAGAGAGAGAGAGAGAGAGAGATCCTTTCCTTTAAGTGAGCAGTGCTGGCAGGATGGAGATAGGAAAGGTTTGGACAGAGTGGAGGGAGTTGTCCAGCTCACTTAGCCTGATCTGCTGCCTCCCTCCCTGCTCAGTAGCAATGGCTCCCCATCCCCAGAGAATCAGCGAGAAGACCACAGTTGGCTCGGTGCCCATTGGTTAGCTCCTCCTTGCTTCAGGAGTTTTGCCTCAGTGGGGGCTGTAGAACACAATGCCTACATTCTCAAAGTATAGCTCTCTCCTGTAACATTACCCTACTGTTATCTAATTTGGGTCATATGCTAAAAGTCTCCCATGACAGTGATTAAGGTACTAATCTACCCCTCTAACCACAGCTGGGACCCACGGTGATCTTGATAAGATTTCAGTTGTGGCCAGTTCCATTAATGCAGAAAGGCACACAGACAGACAGTTGTGTAGCATAATTTTCATAGAGAGCTTTCTGGGAAGGCTGTGTTCTCCAAGACTGGAGTGGCAAGAGCTTCCAAATTCTGAAACGGAATCTTCTGATACCAGAAAGCAGAGAAGATGTGGCAGTGGGGGTATGGAAGAGAGAACACGGCTGTGGAGTCAGAGGATTTGTGTTCAAATCTTACCTAGGTGACCCTTGGCAAGTTACCTTATTTCCTTAGGCTTCTATTTCTTCATTTGTGAAATGAATTAGATGGGCTAGATGATTTCCAAAGTTTCTCCCATTCCATAAGTCTAAAAGGGAAGAAACAAGGAAGCTAACAGTTTCAGAGAGGATCTGATAACTATCTGAGATCTAATTCAGTACTGGCCAGTTGGTGGTAAGGAAGGATATGAGAGAGACAGAGATAGAGAAAGACACAGAGAGACAAAGAGATACAGACAGACAGAGACAAAGATGAGAAACAGAAAGAGATAGAGATGGAGACAGAGGGAGAGATAGAGGGAAACAGAGAGACAGAGACAAAGAGAAAGACACACACAATGAGATGGAGAGAGAGACAGGAGAAACAGAGATCTAAAGAGAGAAAGAGAGGGAGAGACAGAAAGACGCAGAGAGAAACAGAGACAGAGACAAAGTGTGTGTGTGTGAGTGTGTGTGTGTGTGTGTGTGTGTGTGTGTAAGGACAGGTGTATTGTGCTACACTAAACAAAATAGTGTGTGTGTGTATATATATATATATATATATATATATATATATATATATATATATATATATGTATATATTTTAATAGCCTTTTTTTTACAAGTTATATGTATGGGTAATTTTACAGTATTGACAATTGCCAAACCTTTTGTTCCAATTTTTCCCCTCCTTCCCCCCATCCCCTCCCCTAGATGGCAGGATGACCAGTAGATGTTAAATATATTAAAAAATAGTATATAATTTTAAGTGAATATCTATCCTTAGAGCCAGTGAGGTTAAAACACTAGGCAAACTTGGGATTGGGACAGAATGAGAGAGAGGCACCAGAGAATTTTATCTCAGAGAGTCTCTTTAGCCATACATGTTCCTCAAGTGAATATTCTTGCTTGTAATAAAAAACAAACAAACAAACAAACAAACCTCTTGGAATAAAAATGCCTTTCTCCTGTTCTCCAGGAAAGCATTCTAGAACTCCAGACTGCTAAGTGTTGTGAACTGCTTTATAAATGACTACTTCAATGGGTGGTTTAAAAAAAAATCTTAATTTTACTAATGCCTTTTGTTTTCATTTGACAGTCATTTCTGCATAAACACTCCCACATACCAATTGACTCTTCACTTCAAACAAAGAAAAACATTTGAGCAAACTAATACACAAGGCTTCTTCTGATCAAACATGCCAAATTGCTCAATAGGTTATTTAAATATCTTAAAGCAGTGGTCTTCAAAATGAGAGTGCAGGGGGCCATAGCTTGATCCCAAGGGGATTGAGATTAATCAATAATCAGAAGGGCAGAAAGATGAATCATGTTCCTTGCCTTCCACAGCCTCATGAGTCTTATATTCAATACTACCACAAGTCTCATTCCCATTATCTAATGAGATAATATTTGTGAGACACTATAGTGCCTGGCACACAGTAGGCAGTATAGAAATGCTAGAATTTGCATTATAATAATTATTGTTATAATAATTATTATTCCTCAACACTCCCATTTTGCTTTCTTCATTTACTACACAAGTTCCAACCTCTCTCCTTTTGCAACAAGACTCAACTTGACAGCAATTATGATCTAAATGTTCCCTGGAGCACCTACTACTACTACGAGTAGTAGCTTCACCAATGTCAGTGGAAAAATCCTCACTCCCCCACCAGCATAATCTTGGCAGGAGTGTTTTAGAGGATAGATCTTGCAACAGGAAGGCCCAGGAAAATGAGTAAGAGGGCCTTTTCATTTTGTCTGGGACAGAGGGAGTTGCACAAGATGAGCAGGTACTGGATTACTGTATATATTGTAGATATTATTACATTGTCTTTTTATATTGCTTGTAAACTTGCCCCTTTTAACAAATCACCCAATTTTGATAGCATCACCATCTTTCCAGTTACTTACATTTGTAACTTTGGAGACATTTTCAACACTTTCACCCCAAACATATAATTATGTGCCAAGTTCTGTTATTTCTCCCTCCAAATGATTACTCCTATACATCCATTCCCTTTCTATGTTTACACAGCCTTCTCTCTAGTTCAAGCCCTCATTATTTTTCTTCTGAATTTTTGCAACAGTTTTCTAATTGTTCTTCCTTCCTCAAGTTTTTTCCCTTTCTAATTTATTCTCTACATAGTTACCAAGGTGATTTTTTTAAAAGTGCAAATCTGATCAGAAAGGAAGCAATAAATTGGAAAATCATTTTTACATTTAAGCATTCTAATAAAGACCTCATTTCTAAAATATATAGAGAACTGACTCAAATCTATAAGACAATTTTCAGATGAAGAAATTAAATTATTTCTAATCATATGAGGTGTTTTAAATCACTATTGTTCAGAGAAATGCAAATTAAGACAACTCCGAGATACCACTACACACCTGTCAGATTGCTAAGATGTCAGAAAAAGATAATGATGAATGTTGGCGGGGATGTGGGAAAACTGGGACTCTGATACATTGTTGGTAGAATTGTAAACAGATCCAACCATTCTGGAGAGAATATAGAACTATGCTCAAAAGGTTATCAAACTATGTACACCCTTTCACCCAGCAGTGTTTCTATTGGGCCTGTATCCCAAAGAGATCTTAAAGAAGGGAAAGGGAGCCACATGTGCAAAAATGTTTGTGGCAGGCCTGTTTATAATGGCAAGAAACTGGAAACTGAGTGAATGCCCAGCAGTGGAGAATGGCTGAATAAGTTATGGTACATGAATGTTATGGAGTATTATTGTTCTGTAAGAAATGGCCTTTCTTGCTTGCATTTTGTTTTTTTTTTTACTCATTTACTTTCTTTTTTTGATCTGATTTCTCTTGTGCAGCAAGAGAATTGTATAAATATGTTTATACATAGTTGGATTTAACATATATTTTAACATATTTAACAAATATTGAATTGATAGCCATCTAGGGGAGAGGGTGGGAGGAAGGAGGAGAAAATCTGAAACACAAGGCTATGCAAGGGTCAGTGTTATCAAATTATCCATGCATATCTTTTCAAAATAAAAAGCTTTATTTGAAAAAGTAAAAATTTGACGCTGTCACTCCCCTATTCAATAAACTTTAGTAATTCCCTATTGACTCAAAGTCTATGAATTTGTTTTTATTTTTAATATATATTTTGGTGACTGCAGTCTAATTACCAGCATCTGAGGATAGGACCTTCTAAAAGGAATGAGTGATATATATATATATATATATATATATATATATATATATATATATATATATATATATGTCTCCCCACTTGATATATATATGTATATAAAATATATATAGATAGATATAGATATATAGATATTCTCCTCTCTCTATATATCTATATCTATAAGATTTAGGGAGCTTCCCAGCCAAACCAGGAGAAAGTACAGGTCTGCTGAGATATCAGTGAAAATAAGAGGGGCAGTAGATAATGCAGTGGATAGAGGACCAGCCCTGAAGTCAGGAGGATCTGAGTTTAAATCTGAACTCAGATACTTAACACTTCCTAGCTGTGTGACCCTGGGCAAGTCACTTAACCCCAACTGCCTTAGCAAAAAAAAGAAAGAAAGAAAGAAAGAAAGAAAGAAAGAAAGAAAGAAAGAAAGAAAGAAAGAAAGAAAGAAAGAAAGAAAGAAAGAAAGAAAGAAAGAAAGAAAGAAAAAAAGAAAAAGAAAAGAAAAGAAGAGCTTTTGTCTATCTTGAAGTTTGCCATTTGTCCTAATTCTTGAAGAGGATCAATGACACCAGAAAGGCAATATCTTGACTTGCAAGTGAATTGGATTTAAGTGAACCAGAGCTATGCAAAATCACCAACCTAATTGTCTCCACCAGAGTCATCAGGGTCCAGAGGCAAGACATAGGTCAGGACATCCTGCAATGACCTGTGATTACTTTTTAAAGTTAAGGTCTTTCCCCAGGTCTGTTTGTCTGAGGCAATACCCATTCAGTAATTAAAGTCTAGGTAAGAATTGAGACAAAAGATGACCTAATTTGCCTTCACAAAAGAAATCAGTCTGAGAGGGGAAGACCCTCCGAGCTTCTGGTCAGAACAGAAACAATTTGCTATTTACCTTCACTCTGTGTCATGGGTTGGGGAAGCACTTAAGGTCATATAGTTAATGGGCAGCAGCAGTGACCACTACAAAAATGAGACAGAACAAAGGATGAAGTTAAAAAGATGTCCCTCTTTCAGATCCAAGGTCCTCTGTGGAGGGTATATTTTAGGTATATTCATTGTATACAAGCTAGTGAGAGGTCATAAAAACTTAGGCAATCGGATGTTTTGACCGGAGGGCTCCTGTCTGACCAGTTCTGAGATCCACTCTGCTCAGACCTGGCTCTGAAAGTCAAGAAGAGAATTGTCGTCCCTTACTGGGACATCCCAGTCCAGCATTTACTCTGTCAGTCTCCTCCATTGCCACTGATCAGTGGCCCCTAAACCTTTATGAGACTTAACTCCCCTCAGCTTTGAACAAAGCTCAGCTGGCTGGGGAGACAGGCGGGCCCCAAGTGAGGAGAAAAGGGGGCTCTGTTTTTCTGATTTTTATTGTAAACCAACCTCCCACCAGTCTTATCTCACCACAGAGTGAGGTGAAATGAATTGTTTCTTTAATTTCCCAATAGAACAAAATACATCTTGGAGTTTCTTAAGACGGGAATAAAGTGATGACTGAGGGATTGTTTTTAGGAGCCAAAAGGGTAGAAGATAGTTACTTTTGAGATTCACGTATATAATAAGGAACTTGAGTTTGTGGCAATCACAAGGTACTTTCCTCTCAGATGAATCACTTGCCCTGGTTTAACCCTTGAATAGTTCAATTTCAGACTCTATAAACAAACAAGAAAAGCCCCAAATTGGCTGCAACTGGCAACCACATGTATACAGACAGCACAGAGTTGTGGGAAAGAGAAAGGAGGTGGGGGATGGGAGTGCTTGGAAATGGACACATTCTGTTGGTTTCTAACATCTCACAACATTTCTTTCACATTTTCATTTGCATAACTTTACAGATGTGTTGTCAAACCATCTTAACACGTTAGGGTTTATGTGGATATGTTTGCAGACCAGATGGGAAGAAAAAGTTTCCGAGACCCGATTTTTGACTTTCTCCATAACCATACAAGAGTACCATAAAGCCAGCTGGAGGGATTTCACTCCAGTATTGTTCTCGGTAGCTCTGCGTGGCGGAATATGGGGAAGGATGGAGGCAAACTAAATTAGTCCTAGGGCTGATATCTGTGACGTTAAAGAGGGAGGAGAAGACTTTGCTCCAGTTCAGTCCGGAGAAGAGAAACCAAAATGATTAAAGCTAGAGAAATGCAGGAAAAGTTGGAGGAGCTGGTGTTGTTTAGCTTGATTGAGGCCGGCTAGAGATAACCTTCATAACTGTCTTTCAGTTTATATTAAAAATTACTATAAGGAAGATTGCTGGACAGCTGTTTTTAGGCTCTGGAAAAGAAAATAGAGAGAAATGGCAAGAGAAAATACTGATTTTGGAGGCAAAGGATCTGGGTTGGAATTCTGCTTCTTGTGACCTTACTTACACAAGTCACTTAAAGGCTGTTTAAACTAAGTGGCCTCAGTTTCCTAATTTGTAAAAGGTGAGATTTGATTTGGACTGGATGACTTCCTCAAATACCCTTAAGCTTTCATCTGCCCTAATTTTTCCCAGAGAGTTAGCATAGATGACCTCTTGGGGTCCATTCTATCTCTGTGAACCATGGTCAAACCTGGAATCAGGTGAAGCTCAGAAGTGTCCTTCTAATGTCTGTGCAGAGTTTTCCCATGTTGTAAGTCTCCTTGGTCTATTGTTCTTGAACTTGAGGAAAGAGAAAAGGAAAACTAATGATTATCACAATAGCAGGACCAGGGCTGAAACAACTGGGCTAAACAGATGTCTAAGGATTCAGGGATTACCTCACGCCCTCTAGCCTTCTGATAAACTTAAATAAAATCACCTTTGAGACTGAGGGGACCTACCCAGAAAGAGTGACTCAGCTAATGCAAGAGAGTGGAAGGTTTTGGAGAGGCTATCCCAGGGAACAGGTCATTGGGAGGAACATCCTCTTCAGTCGCCTAACCATTTTTCCAGGAAAGTTCATGTTTTACTTCTCCCTTTGACCTCCTGCAATTAAACTGAGGGTTTCACATCACTCCTAAAACAAATAAGAATGTCTGTTCAAAATTTAAAAACAGCTTTCCCCTTTATTTTGCATATTTTTTTCCTGACTCAGATTAACCAATCGCTACTTAGCATTAAAGAATAAATATTATGATTCATGTATTATATCATGAGCTCGCAGGTTTCTGTTTTCTCTTCTTCTATTGCTACCCATTTCAAGGATAACCCAATGACCATATAGCAAAACCATCAAATGCCAGACTTAAGCAAGTAAGGAAAATGGTAAAAGGAGGAGGGCACAAATGAAAACCAAGAATTGAGCAACAAGACAAATCGTGTCCTGGGAGGTCTTTATAGGCACAGATCACACACCATAACCCAAAGTCCTTTGCTATGTTAGGCATTTTCACTGCATGATTAGTGAGTGTCTTGCTAAGAATTACTTAATGAAAAGGATTCTAGGAATTTTCACACATAATTCTCCTAATTAATTACTCCCAAGACACTAACTGATTACCAGAGAGTAGTCAAAATTATAGGCTGGGGTCATTCCAACATGATACCACGTTCTACCTGATCCTACATCCAATACTTAGCCTTATAATTCATTTTTAAAATCCTTATTTAGACCCTACAATCTATGCACAACACTTTCAGGTGTCCATCCCCTGATGGGAGTAATGACATTTTGAAATGTTTTCAATTTCACAAATGATGGCCAAATTCAAGCCCAGAGCATATTTTCAAAGTTTGAAGCTCTAGGATTGTAGTCTCTTCCCTTATTTACTTAATAGACCAAATCTCTACTCCTGTTTACTTCCTTCGTAGAGCTAACCTTCATCCTCTTCCTCATTCCCCAAAGCTCTGAGTCACTCTGCACATTTCCAGTTATCCTGATCTATATTTTGCCACTGGATCCAGATACTTCTAGAGGGAAAAGTGAGGCAGATGACCTTGCTCAGCCCTCCCTCACTTAAATCCAATTGATTTACATGTTATGGCATCATCTTCCTGATGTCATGGTGGTCTTTGGGAACAAAGGACAGACAGCAACAATAACAACAAGAGCTAATACAGGAGTTGTTGAGGAAGTTTGAAGCCTTTGCTTAGTTACTTTGTGTCCTCTTGCAGGTCTGCATTCATTCCGCAGAATTATATTATTTCAAGTTGGAGATGAATAGAGGTGGGGGTGAGATGGGGAGACTCCAGGTTCATGAGTCCCCAGTTTTCCCCAGAAGAGAACGTTATTTTCATTTCCCCAAAGTCTTAAAATCTCTGGAGAGAAGGGGACATGAGAATTATGCCTCTGTTTCTCTACCAAGTTTACTTCACTCTTTAATCCAGAGGATATAATGTGTGATAAAATCCCTTCGTGCCATACTTTCTGCATGATCTTTTGCCCATCTCCTTTTCTGTCTCTTCCCTCCTCATCACTGTATTCCCTGCTTCACCTTAATCTTAAATCTGTTCTTTCTTCTCTCTTCTTTCTTGGTTTGTCCTCCCCTTGGATTTTGTCACTTGGGATGCCAAAGTAGCTTACATACATACCCCTGCATGGAAGGTTCCCAGGTCCTTTTTATCTGGAATTTTTTTCTTTCCCTCCAAACAAGCCTGCAAATTCATATAGCACGTTGCAGGGGTGCCAGGGCTCAGGTGAACAGCGCACCATAATGAATTATGCATGGGGCTCCTTTGGAGCAGGAGTTTGCCCCCTGGAGTTCTCAGCACCAGGTGCCCCTTTCAGGAAGCACTTGACTGCCCTTGTGGTGATATCATCCACACCTGGCAGAGCTCCATTAGCAGGGAGAAAAGACTCTGTTCCACCTGCAAGGAACATGTCTGGCCACAGGAAAAATAATCCTGTAGTGGGAAACAATTCCGGGGAAATGCATTGCGTGGTCAGCCTGCTGTAGGATGTGGCCAGTATACTTGTTCTCTTTGAAAACTTCCATCCTTTGCAACCTGTCACATGAGAAATGCCAGTAAAAAGAGTGAAGTCTGCCCTACATAAAGAATTATTAATTAAAATAGCAGCAATAGCTGATATTTGTAGAGAACTTAAAAGTGTTCAAAGTATTAAAATGTATTGTCTCCTCTGAGCCTTATACAAATCCAGTGAGATGGCCACTACTTTATCCCTATTTTACAGATAGGGAAACTGAGGTTTTTGTTGGTTAAGTGATTGTCCAGGATCACATAACCAGTGTCAGTGCTAGGGTTTGATGCCAAGTGTCTATTAACTCCAGTTTTACTGTGCTATATACACCATATCCTACTCTGCTTACAGAGGACAGAAGAGGCTGGTATGATCTACAGAATCTGTCTTTTCTCTAGAATGGACTTCTGTTTATTTCATACTTAAGCAGATCCCATTATTGTTCATCTACTTATTCACTCAACATTATTTACTGAGCATCGACTCTGTGTGAGGTAGACCTGGGTGTGCCAGATGCTATTATAACCCTTTAAACAGAAAATGCCTTTACTTGCCAATAGCAGCAGAGCAATTGAGAGAAATCTTCACACAATAGGAGGGGAAAGCAAAGGTCTTTTCTCTGCTGTACTTGAAAGCTTCTGAAGCTACTTGTCTCCACTCTGTTCTTGCCTCCACCTTTCTATGTTCTTGTCCATCCTTTTGGACTACTAAGATAGCTAGGAACCAGAGAATGACTGCCTCATATATTATGAAGAACTTATTATTGTTTACTCTACCTGATTCGACAGTCAATGAAAATGAGAAGAAGAATATTTATAGAACACTTTAAAATCCTCTACAAATATTATATCATTTAATCCTTATGACAATCCTGGGATATAGATGCCATTATTGCCTCAATTTACAGATAAGGAAACTGAGGAAGACAGAGGTTAAGTTGTCTGGCAAGTATCTGAGGCTAGATTTGTACTCTAACTGCCTCCAAAATGAAAAATGAAATTTCATGGAAAAAACCTTTTCCCCAGTCACTCCTTTCTTTATACTGCCTCCCATTTCAAAATCAGAACTGCCCCTGATTGACCTCTTCTCAATCTCATGCTGGGTTGATAAGAGGAAGCAAGCCATTCTCTGAAGTCCCAGACAATGGTCCAATTACTCTCATCCAGGAAAATCAGCTGACATCCATGACAAAGGCAGTTAGAACTCACAAGCTTTCCTTTCCCTTCATGTGAATAATTTGGCCAGTAAGGATTGTATCCCTCTCCAGCTTCCAAAGTGGAGTAGGTGCTCTCAAAAATTCTTAGAGCTGGAAGAGATGGCCAAGACCATTTATTTTAGGAATTCTTGACCTATATTCAGTATGAGGATAGCCATCAGCACTAGAGGCAGGAGAACCTGAATTCAAATTTGGCCTCAAACATTGTGTGACTCTGGACAAGTCACTTAATCCTGTTGACCTCAGTTTCTCATCTGTAAAAAATGAGCTGGAGAGGGAAATGGCAGACCATTGCAGTATCTTTGCCAAGAAAACCCCAAATGGGGTCACAGAGAGTCAGACAGGATGGCAAGAACTCTACAGCAACCAAAGTGCTTCAGTGTGATGGGTTTACTTTGTACATTTAAAACAAACATTATTCTGAGAGGAGTCCTTGGTTTCACCAGACTACTAAAGGGGGCCATGTTAAGGAGAAGCTTCAATAAGATTCCCTTCTTCTCTTCCACAACAGACCCAAACTTTGCTTGAAAAATTCATGTGAGGGAAAATCTTCCATATCTAGAGGTAGCCCATTGTACTCTGGGACAGGCTCAACCGTGAGCAAGTTTTGTCCTCTCCCCCACTGAAGTTTTCCAATTGCCACACTCTGTTCCTGCCTCCACCTTTCTATGCTCTTGTGCTAGGTCTGACTCAGGAGTTGCATTTTTTTCTGATGTTTTCCCATGAGAAAAGATAAAAATAAGCTAACTTCCTTCCTTCTTTTTATGGCTACATCACTCCACCTTTCCACTTCTGGAACAAGTCAGCTCCCTCTATTTCTTCATATTCCTTTTCAAATTTATCTTCTTCCTCAAGGTTCTCCCAAGGCATTTACCACAGAACCTTGTGTTTACCAAATCACTTCAATGCTATATCAGGCTGTAAAACAAAAGGAGTCAAATCCACAAGCACCCCAACACTCCCCTGTTCTGCCCAAACCAGAATAAAATGTAACTGGGAATTTTTCAACAAAGTAAATAAAATACAATAGAACACTGATAATATGAATATGTGGTTTTCTAAGGTTTGATATCATTGCTTTATATTTCTGGTCATCTTTCTCTCTGATGCTTCTGATCAGCCTATTGATATTGAATATCCCTCTTTAATGACAAAGAATCTCTCCTGCCATTGAGCATACCTTGCCATTATATGAAGCACTTAATTTCACTGTATTATATCACTGCTTTTCCTCAGGAAGCCTCAGTTTTCTCATCTGGGAAGTAATGGGTGAACTGTATCATCTCTGAGGTTCCTTGTTGCTTCTGATTCTTCAGATACCATTTACCTTTTCATGTGTATTTAATCTGATCTCCTCAATGAGACTGTAGTCTTGTGGACGGGGACCATTATCTTTCAGAATGACAGTGTCATGGCAAGAGTGCTGGTCTCAGAATGAGGAAGAGCTGGGTTCATATTATCTCAAAGGTTTACTTGTGAGCATGTTAAGTCAATCTCAGCAGACTTCCATGAACAGGGGCATGGTGATACCTGGACTATTTACCTCTTAGGATCATGGTAAGCTACAAATGATTAAAGATCTAGAGCTGGAAGGGAACATCAAGATCATTCAGCCCAACACCCCCATTTTACAGATGAGGAAAGTAAAGACCAAAGATGTTTGTTATATTACCTGCCCAACATTATAAAGATGGTAAGTGACACAGCAAAGATTCAAACTCAGAGCTGAAACTCTAAGTTCATTATTCTTTCCATATAAAGTTCTCTATATATCTTAAAGCACTATACAAGATGTCCTCAAAATCTATAAGGCTTAATAGATTTAAAACAGACCAAGACTTTTGGGACACCCTGTATTTATCTCAGTTATTGGTATTTACTATAAGAAGTAAAATGAAGCTTAGAAAAGAATTTAAGCGTTGGAATCATGGAGACTTGGGTTCAAATATTGACTCTAGAGCTTGGTAAGAGATTATGGGCATATTGCCTACTAGCTTCAGTTTCTTTACCTGTAAAATGGAAATAGTAATTCCATAGAATCTACCTTGAGAACTAATATATCATTGAAAAAAAGGATGACTTTGGAATCAGGAAAATCCAGGTTCAAATCCTGTCTCAGACACGTGGGCAAGTCCTTAAATCTCATAGTTAAGGAGAATGTAAAAACTCTTCATCCAAGAGGAATCACTAATCTACATAGAAACAGGTATCTACAACAGAATTTTCCTACATAGAGGAAATTATAGAACCAAATCAAAAAAGAGAAAAATAATCACTCACAAAAATCTACTTTACAGCTTTGTTGTAAAGCTCAATTGAGCCTTACTTTTAAAGAACTGGATGTTAGTTATTGTTACTATAATTATTATTAGTAGTAATTGTTGCATCAAATGAGATTGTGTATGTAAAGTGCTTTAGAACTTTTAAAAACTGGATATTAGTTGTTATTTTAATTATTATTAGTAGTAATTGTTGTCTGTCCCTCAATATATCACATACAGTATTAGGCCCAAAGAATGCTCTTTGCTAATGTGACTTGAATGGGTTGGTTTATCAGATTGACTAATCAGCCTCCTACCAAAGTCCTGTGGGAATGCAACACAACACTCTGCATGGTGATTTATAAAATTTTATTAAAAAAAAAAAGAAACAAAAAACCACCACCAAAAAACCCAACTCTGGCTATAACAATTTGGGGGTACACAAATGGATTCAGATAAAAGCAAAATGGATTGGAAAGTCTTGCCACTTTTGGCTTTTGCCCTGAACACAACTTTTTTGTAGGGTTTTAAACTGGCCCTGAGCAGCATGTTTTATATCAGTCACAAGATATAAAGGCTCTTGCCTTGGACCCTTTGAAGCAAAAGTTATCACAGAATGAAAGAGGTGCTTGGAAGTCCAACCTCTTAATTTGACAAAGGAGGAAGTAAAGTAACTTACCCAGTCAAAGTCATACTCATGAACTCCTAAATACTCATCAGAACTGGATTTCTGATCTTAATAGGGTTAATCCACCATCAGTCAGAAGATGGTTTTGATAAAGAAAAATAAAAGAGACAAATTTAAAGCAATGGTCATTTTCTTATGCCTTCTTGTGTCTTTCCTTTTCTTACGTCCTATTCTTTTTGTTTTGTTCTGTTTCAATTTTAATTTTTAAGGTTATATACGTATTCATTCTTTACATGTTTTCTTATGAGTCAGTTGGGAGAGAAAAATCAGAAAAAAGTTAAAAACCATGAGGAAGAAAAAACAAACAAGAAAAAAAAGATGAAAATAGTTTGCATTGATGTACATTCAGTCTCCATAGGTCTTTCTCTAGTTGTGAATGGAGTTTTCCATCCTAATTTTATTGGGATTGTTTTGGATCACTGAATTGCTGAGAAGAATTAAGGCTACCTTAGTTAATCATCACAGATTTGTTGCTGTGTACAGTGTTTTCCTGGTTCTGCTTGCTTCACTCAGTATCAATTCCTGTCAATCTCTCCATGCTTTTCCAAAATCAGCCTATTCATTATTTTTGATAGAAAAATAATATTCTTTTACTTTCATATGCCATAACTTATTCAGCCATTCCTCAATTGATGGGCATCTATTCATTTTCTAATTCTTTGACACTATAAAAACAGCTGCTATGAACATTTTTACATGTGAGGGTCCTTTACCCTCTCTCCTATTCTTTTTTGTAAAAAATAATTTCCTTTTTTTTTTTTTTGTTTCAAGTTCCAAATTCTCTCCTTCCTCTTGCACCTCCCCCATCCAATAATAAAGGAGACAATAAAAGTATACTTCAATTTGCAGAATTCACCAATTCTCTATCTGGAGGTAGATAGCATTTTTTCACCATGAGTCCTTTGCAATTATTTTAGATCATTGTACTGCTCAGAGTACAGTTGATCATTATAACATTGTTGCTACTGTCATAATGATCCCTCAGTTCTTTTTACTTCATTTTGCTTTAGTTCATACAGGTCTGCCATGCTTTTTTTATTCTTTCTAAAACCACTCCTCTTGTCATTTCTTATAATACAACAGTACACCATCATAATCATATACTGCAGTCATTCCCCGAATGATGGGCATTCCCTCAATTTCCAATTATTTGCCACCACAAAAAGAGCTGCTATAAATATGTTTGTACATATAGGTTTTCTTTCTTTTTGTTTCATCTCTGGGGTATGTACCTAGTAGTTTGCTGGATCACATTATAGATAGTTTTATAACCTTTTGGGCACAGCTCCAAACTATTTTTCAGAATGTTTGGATCATTTCACAATTCCACTAACAACTTATTATCTATTAAATACCAAGTAGTATCCCCATTTTCCTTCATCTCCTCCAGCATTTGTCATTTTTGCTATGTGTGAGATGGTATCATAGAGTTGTTTTAATTTGCATTTTTCTAATTAATAGTGTTGTAATGACCGCGTATTTAAAATCAGCCGGAGTCAGGAATTCAGGTTAAGGGAAAAATCTTCAATCTTTATCGAAGTGGAGAGGTGAATAAGGATTGCGATAGCAATATGGGCAAGAAAGATTGCAATACCAATATGGGCAGCTGCGACAGGAAGCCAGCTAACAGAGGGGGATCTGAGCCCGTCGCAATGGCAAATGCAAGCAGTCTCTCCTTCCCCTTCCTTTTCCACTCCCCTGCCTCCACCCACCAAAATCGTCATTTTCTGTACAACACATCAGGACTTGCACAAAGAGTGGGCGGGGGCCATTCTTTCTCCAAGCATATATATTAATAGAGTATGGTCCAATTACTATGTAGCCTCATGTGCTTGGGATCTCAGTGCATCAACTCAAGCCTCAGCCCATTACAGATTTAGAGTAGTTTTCCTATGTCTATAGACAGTTTTCTTCTCTTGAAAACTACCTGTCCATATCCTTTGACCATTTATCAATTAGAGACTGGCTCTTATTTTTATAAATGACTCAATTCCCAATACATTTGAGGAATGAAACCTTTATCAGAGAAACTTGCTGTAAAATTTTTTCACATTGCTTCATTGTCTATACAAACTTTTTATAAAATGTAGTTTCCCTAATTATCTGCTACTCTATTTAAGTAAGAGGAAGTCCAATGTTAACAACCCTATGCCACAGGCAGATGAGTATGACTGTCCCCATGTCACTCTCTCCTAGGGATCAATAATAATAAAATTGAGTTGGCAACTAAGAGCTAAATCTGGATATCGGATCCTGAATTGCTATGTGATATTGCATTGAACAAATCTGATAAATTTCCACTATTCTAATGGCATTTCCCTCTTTAAAGCAGGGACACAAATCTGGGTCTCCTGTCTCTGTATCCAGGGTTCATTCCTCTTGTGCTCCACAGCCTCTCATCCAATTCAGCAAGGATTTAGGGAATACCTATCATGTGTCCTGGTATTAGGCCAATTGTTATGGAACATGAAATAATTAAATCAATAAACATATATACAGACTATGTGCCAGATACTGTGATAACTGCTGGGGATACATACGAAAGGGCAGTTCCTGTTTCCAACGAGCTCACAGACCAATGGGAGAAACAATATACAAACAATTCTATACAAACAAGCCATAGAAAGGATAAATTGAAAATAATCAAGATACTCTCTTTCTTCAGTAATCTTACAATAACATAGGCAACAATTTAAACACATTTTACATATACTACCTTAGGGCAGCTAGGTGGTGCAGTAGTTAGAGTGATGGACTTAGGAAAACTCATCTTCCTAAATTTGAATCACATCTCAGACACTTATTGGCTGTGTGACCCTCAGTTTCCTCATTTGTAAAATTAACTAGAGAAGAAAATGGCGAACTGTTTCAGTATCTTTGCCAAGAAAACCCATCAAGAAGAGTGGGACTCAACTGAACAACAATACAACAATCACATCTTTTTTTTAAATAATAGCTTTTTTTTATTTTCAAAATATATGCATAGTTTTCAACATTCACTCTTGCAAAAACTCGTGTTTCAAATTTTTCTCCCTCCTTTTCCTCTACTCCCTTCCCTAGAAAACAAATAATCCAATACATTCTAAACATGTATAATTCTTCTATATATATTTCCACATTTGTCATACTGCACAGAAAAAAATCAGATTAAAAAGGAGGGGAAAGTGATAAAAAAAATCAAACAAACAACAACAAAAAGATGAAGATACTATGTTGTGACCCAGTCCCTATAGTCCCTATAGTCTTCTCTTTGGATTCAGATGGCTCCCTCCATCACAAGTCTATTGGAATTGCTCTGAATCATCTCATTGCTGAAAAGAGCCATGTCCCTCAGAATCGATGTGTGTACTATGTTCTCTTGGTTCTACTCACTTCATTCAGCATCAGTTCATGTAAGTCTCTCCAAGCCTTTCTAAAATCATCCTGCTGGTCATTCCTTACAGAAGAATAATATTCCATAACACTCATATGCCACAATTTACTCAGCCATTCTCCAACTGATCGGCAGCCACTCAGTTTCCAGTTTCTTGCCATTACAAAAAGGGCTGCCACAAACATTTTTGCCTCCTTTAAGATCTCTTTGGGATATAGGCCCAGTAGAAAAACTGCTGGATCAAAGCGTATGTACAGTTTGATAGCCCTTTGGGTATAACAATAACAACAACATTTTTAAACTCACAATGACAAGTAAGTAGTACAGGTATTATTTGTTATACCCATCTTATAAATGAGGAAACTGAGGCTACCTATTACTTCTGTCACTTAGCTAATGAATGACAGATAAAACTGAAACCCAGACCTTTCTGGCTTTGAGTTTAAGAACTCTTCTCTTAACCACATAGGAACCAAGGAGCATTGGAGAACAGTACAAGGTGTGTGAACATGCTAAGGTCTCCTATTGCATTCAGGGTGTCCTGATCTACATCTGGCCACTGGACCCAGATGGCTCTGGAGGGGAAAGTGAGGCAGGTGAGCTTGCAAAGCCCTCCCTCCCTTAAATCCAACTCACTCACATGTCACAGCATCATCTCCTTGATGTCATGGTCCTGTTGGAGAACAAAGACAAACCACCACAGCAATAACAAAGAGTTCAGATAAGGAAGAGATCACTATGACTGGAGAAAAGGAGGACTCCAAGGAGGGGTGGAGGTGGAGGTCAGGAGAGGGGTTAGGGAAGTGTAACAGCACCAGCAAGACACCAAACACTACCTCTATCTTTTGACTGAAAGCCTTTAGGGCTTACTGTATTTTTGGATTTGGTGTGAGGTTTCTGGGACTCTTGCCTAAATACCCTGAAGCAACCAAAACGAATATCAACTTTAAGGAACAAAGAGCAATAGGATTGTTTTTTCTGTGTTTAAATTGTCTAGTTTATCTTATCCATCTGGTCGTGGCTGCTGAGTGGTGGCCACTCTGATCTCTAATTCCATTGCCACTGGAGGGAAGAAATTCTAAAATGGGTGAAAATGGGAGAAAAAAAGTGGTTATTTCGTGAAAGTTGGAGATGAATAGAGCAACTCTTATCACCCCACAATTGGTCTAGAGAGACTGACCATTAGTTGGAGTCCAACCAGACTTTGGGTAGGAAAAGTAAGACTGGTGAATAAAGTTATGATTTAAAGTGCATTAAGGCAACAAAACAGACTGTTTGTGTGAACATAATCAAAGGAAGGGGGAAAGATTTGGGAGAGAGACACCAAAGAAAACACAAAGAAAACCACAGGTCCCAAGACAAGAATTGCCAGTCTTGTAATAATGGGGTAGGTTGTGGTGCTGGTGTTTATAGCAGAAGACCCAGAGCTCTTTTGTGAGATGCAGCAGCTTTCTTCTGGTAGATGCAAAAAGACCAAATTGGGTTATGGTGCCCTCCTCTGAAGAAGTCATTGGGTACAACAATGGCAGCACTATGCTGCAAACCAACAAGTGGTAGAAGACCCGATCTTGAATTCTGGCTCTACCAATTACTACCATATTTCTTTGGGTAAATCACATCTCTCTGGACCTTAGTTTCCTCTTCTGTAAAATGAGAGGGCTGGACAAGAGGAACACTAATGTTCTACAATTATTACAGACAGCAATGCAGCACAGGGGAAAGAGCACTGGACTTGAGTTAGGAAAAGCAGAATTCAGATTCTGCTTCTGTTAGCCATGTGATCTTGGGCAAACCACTTAATCTTGCCTCAGTTTTCTCATCTATAATCTGGGGATAATAGCAAACACTTTAATTGTGAAGATTAAATGAGATTTTGTAAATTATTTAGCACAGTGCTTGGTACATACTGCTATTGCTGCTTAGTTGTGTCCTCCTCTTCATGACTCCTTTTGGAGTTTTCCTGGCAAAGATATTAAAGCTATTTGCCATCCTCTCCAGTTCATTTTACAAATGAAAAACAGGCAAACAGAGTAAAGTGACTTGCCCAGGTTCACATAGCTAGTAAATATCTGAAGCTAGGTTTGAACTCATGGAGATGAGTTTTGCTGACTCTAGGCCCAGCACTCTATCCACTGTACTATCCAATTGTCCTACTTGGTACATAGTAAGTACCTTAATAAATGTTTATTGGATTGGATTGGAATGAGAAAATATTCCTAAGCCCTAGTAAAGTGTCTGACAATAATAGGTGCGGCACAAATGCACCTTTCTTTCTATTTATTAAACCCAATCAATCTACTTTTTTATTGGAACAAATGGTTCCAATCCATTTTGGTATCACTTTGCTATTTACATTGATAATTAGAAGAATTATAGAGTTCCAGAACTAAAGAAGGAGGTAGCCAAGATACAGAACTTAAATACACACAGGGCTCCATCTAAATCAGTCTTCTGGACAAGGAAAATATGAGCATGCATTTATTTAGGCACAATTACAGTTTGGGATCCATCTTCTAGGCATTAGCCCTCAGACTGTTGCCGGAAAGATATTTAAAAATAGCGGGAGGTGAAAGTGGGAGGAATAGTATGGAAAGAATCACATTAGTGTCATTTTTCTCCCTGATTTCAACCTGCCTATTGACATCCTATCTTTTTTTGACTTATGGACTCTGAACACCTCAATAACCAACTAGGATTCCAGAAGAATAGTAACAAAATAGGTCAACTCCCTTCCAATAGATGATTAGTGATGGGCTCAGGGTACAAAATAAAACATTTTTTGTTTAAACATGGCTTGTATGGCAATTTGTTTTACTTAATTATGCATATTTGTTTTACAAATTTTTTCTTCCCACCAATGGGGGCAGATGGAAAGAAGAAAAAACAGATTTTTATTCATTGAAAAAAATTAATTAAAAAAATCCAAGAAAGTACTATTTTTCAAGGCCTTTGTTAATTTTTACATCTTTCTATAAAATGTTCCCCAATTCTGTATTTCCAGCCACAATTCTCTAAATTTCCCCTTCTCCTATCACTACTGGGCATGATCAGCAAACCAACAATGCCTGCATATAATTTTCTGCTTATATTTTTTCATTTTCATGTATTTACCATACTCTAATTTGGATTACAATTGTATGTGCACATATCTTATTGCTCCCTACTAGGCTTTAAACACTTAGTAGGGATCTCTAATTTGCGCATCTCCTCTAAGCAGGTAACAATAAAAGCTAGCATTTTTATAGCATGCTAAAGTTTGCAAAGTCCTTTATAACAATTTTGGGAGGTAGGTGCTATTATTATCTTCTTTTTTACAGATGAGTTGACTAAGGCTGAGAGATTAAATAACTTGCCTAAGATCACAGCTGCTGAGTACATGAGGCAGGATTTAACTTGATTCTATAGTTCTCTATAAACTGCCTTGCACTTAATTTTTTCTTTTCTTTGTTTGGGCTTGTGATTTCATTTGTATAGGACATTCCCGATATGAAAATTCCCATCACTGATGCTACTGACAATTTTCTGTGATGTTCAGTCTTATAGAATTGAAAGCTTAAGCATTATACAGATTATAGGTAGGAAATTCAGGGTTTAAACTCTGGTCTTCTTGACTTCAAGATTAACCCCCAGGTATACTACCTCTCATTTTGTACACAGTAGGTGTTTAATAAAGGTTTATAGAATGGATGTATGAGTAGACAATACCTATCATCACTTTTCTCATTTCTCAATATCTACCATGTTCAAAGAGCTCAAAGACCCTATGTTAAGCAGAAGTTTAGAGCATGACAATGATACTGCTATTTATAATTTGAGAAAGGAAGGGAAAAAGAGGGATGAGAATTTCAATTAAAGACTTTACAAATATTTTCTCTTTTGATCCTTACAATAAGCTTGTGAGAGAGGTGCAGTTATGATTCCCATTTTATGGCTGATAAAACTAAACAGATTTCTTTCTATTCTACTGTTAAATGACTTGTCAAGGTTCACATAGTAAGTATCTGGGACTGGGTTCAAACTCAAGTCTTTCTGACCTTAGGTTTAACATGTTATCTTCTTTGGATCCCTTTGGATCCTTGTGAAAGTGAAGACTTGATCTGAGGTACCACTACATACCTCTCAGATTGGCTAATTTGATAGGAAAAGATAATGATAAATGGATAATGATAAATGTTGAAGGGTATGTGGGAAAAATGGGATATTGATGCATTGTTGGTGGAGTTGTGAATTGTTCCAACCATTCTGAAGAGCAATTTGGAATCATGCCCAAAGGGCTATAAAAGTGTGCATTTCTTTTGATGCAGTGGTGTCTTTACTGGGTCTGTATTCCAAAGATATCATTAAAAAAGAGGAAAGGACCCACATGTACAAAAATGTTTGTAGTAGCCCTTTTTGTAGTATCAAGGAACTGAAAATTGAGTGTATCAATTGGGGAATGGCTGGTAAGTTATGGCATATGAATATAATGGAATATTATTGTTCTATGAGAAATGAACCTGAATGAAGTGAGTGGAACCAGGAGAATATTGTACACAGTAATAGCAAGTTTGTGTGGTGATCAGCTATGACAGACTTAGCTCTTCTCAGCAATACAGTGATCCAAGATAATTCCAATAGACTTAGGATGGGAAATGCCATCTGCATCCAGAGAAAGAACTACATTCCCATTTTACGGCTGACAAAACTAAACAGATTTCAATCTATTCTATTGTTACATGACTTGTCAAGGTTCACATAGTAAGTATCTGGGACTGGATTCAAACTCAAGTCTTTCTGACCTTAGGCTTAACATATTATCTTCTTTGGATCCCTTTGGATCCTTGTGAAAATGAAGACTTGATCTGAGGTTTTCTTTCTCTTTTCTTTCCTTTCTCTCTTTTCTTTTCTGTTCTCCTTTTGTTCTGATTTATCTTTCACAACATGGCTAATATGGAAATATGTTTAAAATGACTGCACATGTTTAATCTATATCAGCTTGCTTGCTGTCTTGGAGAGGAGAAAGTAAGGAAAGGAGGAAGAAAAAATTGGAACTGAAAATCTTACAAAAATGAATAATGAACACTATCTTTATATATGATTGGGAAAATAAAATACCATTAAGAATTAAAAACAAAATAAAATTTAGTAAACTTAAAAAAAAAAAAAAAAGAAAAAGAAGAGTTAACATCCATGGCAAGCAGGATAAACTTTATCATCCTCATCATTAAATATACTATTGTTATCCTCATTCATTCATAAAATATTTATTGAGTACTCATTATCTAATAAACTTTAATGCAATATACTATATTAGGTAGTAGGTGTAAAACACAGGCCCAACCTTCAAAGGGTTTGTAATTTAGATGAAAATTGCAAGATTTCTTTGGAAAATGAGTTCACTTCTTCGTTGTCAGAATGAAAAACCTTATCTACTTCATTTCCCCCAAAAAGATAGAAAATGCTTCCTGGTTCAGAGGTAGAGGTTATAAAAGAAAAAAAATTGTCCATCTTTAGCAGCTTGGATTATTTTCTGATAGAAGTCTTCTTGTACTCAGAGGAGCTATTAGAGAGAAAGGATATTGAAAGGAGGTATCCTTGGAGAGACAGTTGTTTCTACTGGTTTGAATTCACCTCTACAAGTTCAGAGATTCTTCCATATTCATTGGTTGTGCCAGATTTTTCCCATATTAAATGTTGCTTGCACCTTTGAATGTTCCTTTGGCTAGGATAAGGAAATTGTTTTCCTCAGCCAACACTTGTGATTCAGAGTTATAACTAAATTGCTTTCTGACCTGGGTTGGCAGCAATGGTCATTCCAAGGTAGTGAAGCAGAGCAGGTTGTGACAATATTAGCAATAAACATTTAAATACCTCCCCTGTGCAGAGCTCAGGTCTAAGTGCTGGGGCAGATGCAAAGTTTAGATAAGCCATGGCCACATCCTCATGGTGCTTAGTAGGGGGAGAGGCCATAAATAACCGTAATACAAAAGACAGACATAACTGATACAAGGTGGCATAAGATAGATGCATGAGAGGGAAAAGCAAAGTGGATATAAAGTCAGAGGACAAAATTAGCTTGACTAACTGGGGACAGGAGGAAGGTTTCATGAAGGAAGGGATATTCAAGGTGGATTTTAAAGAACAGATAGAAATCTAGCAGGGTTGAATATATGATTCCACATTTAATTCCAGGCACACTGTTTATATTAGATGAAGAAGTTCCTTGCAGAAGAGTGGATGCATTCTTCAGATTAAAGTATCATAGATTTCTTTTTATTATATATTTATTTATTTGTAAGGCAATTGAAGTGAAGTGGCTAGCCCAGGGTCACTCATCTAGTAAGTACATGATTTGAATTTCTGTTCTCCTAACTTCAGGACAGGTGCTCTATCCACTGTACCATCTAGCCTCCAAGGATCATGGATTCCAGATTGGGAGGAAACATTGGGGTCATCTGTATTCCAGCCATTTCATTTTACAGATGAGAAAAATGAGGCTCAAAATAATTAAAACTTCCAGCTGTTTAGGTAACATCTCCTTTACCTATGAACCCTTTCACATACATATCTGACAGAAGTTAAAGTTTATCTCCACTTTTCTTAGTTTTGATGGAGACTCATTTGTTTGGGTCCTTTGTATTCCAGATCCAAAGGTGGCAAGCTTCTCTCCTGCTCCATAAATATGGCCATTCATGGTTCAGTATCATTGAGTTTAAGTGTAATTTTTGAGAATCTGCTTCTCAGTTTCTTATCTAGTTACCTTTGTCTTTACTGTACAGCTATTTCTGGGCTCTGAGAACTCTGTGGAAACTTCTTTTCCAAGAAATCAGCTAACCATTCAGTGACCATGTTTACTTAATCTTCTGTTTTCGAAAAGCATAAACAGTCATATCTGAAGGGGACCCAACGTCAGAGTTTTTCCAGCACGATTGTGGGTTCCTCACAAGCTGCTTTGTGTTTTCTTTATGGTAGAACTGATTTGTCATGTTATCGTGTTCCAGCTATGTTGACTAACCACTTCTCACTCTAAAACCTCGAAAGCTTGGGTCATCCTCCCCCTCTTTCTTCTTCAGCCTCTATGTTTAGCCTCCTTCCCCTCATCCCCATCTCTAAGCCTTGTCTGTGGTCTGAGTTGAAGTTTCAAACTCATAAGTTGGAATCTGGTAAGTAGAGTGAGCCAAAGCCCAACTTTCAAGAAGATATTCCAGCAGGTGGGATTAATCTTCCAGTCTTGTCTACTACTGATTCTATAACAGATCATTCTATATCAAAAATTGTTGTCAATGTTCAACAGAAATCTGTTAAGTACCTACTCTGTCCCAGACAACATCACAACATTTATAGTGTCCTAAGCACTGTACAAATGCCACAGAGAAGTTGCTCCCTGGCCCATTTTCAAAATACTAAAATGATCCATTCCTTATGTATCATTAAAAACAGTTATCAGTCTCAATGGCAAAGACTGAAGAAAACTGAGTAAGAGTGTTCTCTAGCAATATCCACTTATTATTTGAAGAAAAGCTATCCAATTTAGTAAGTTTTTAGATATAATTTTCACAGTTTATCAGAAATTGGGCAAATTAATTTATATCTCCAACAACACACAGACTCTCCAACACTTGTCACTTTCTTTTGTGTGTATGTGTGAACTTTGCCGACTTAGTAAACACTAGTGTACAATAGTTATTGGATTCTAATCTTCCCTTGGATTCTGGAAAGGGTTTTACTTTGAGTGTTTCTAAAGAAAAGAGCGTCTCTTTGCTTGCCCTCTGAATTCAGAGAAATAAAGAATATTAGAGCTAGAAGGGATCCTGGAGATCATCAAGGCAAATAATTTCTTTTGGGAAAATGAAGAAAATGACAAGAGGGAGTGGAAGGGGTCTAGCTTAAAGTGACACAGGTAATGAGAGGTAGTCAGGTCTTCTGATTTTTAATACTATGCACTGTCTGAAAAACCAATTTGTCTCCCTGAAGTAAAAACCAAGTTTAGCTGAGGATAAAAATGAAATCTAATGAATGTTGGAGGGGATTCAGGAAAACTGGGACACTGATGCATTGTTAGTGGAGTTGTGAACAGATCCAACCATTCTAGAGAACAATTTGGAACTATGCTCAAAAAGTTATCAAATTCTGAATACTTTTTGATCCAGCAGTGTTTCTACTGGGCTTATACCCCAAAGAGATCGTAAAGAAGGGAAAGGAACCTGTATGTGCCAAAATGTTTGTGGCAGCAATTTTTGTAGTGGAAAGAAACTAGAAACTGAGTGGATGCCCATCAATTGAAAAATAGCTGAATAAGTTATGGTATATGAATGTTATGGAATATTATAGCTCTGTAAGAAATGACCAGCAGGATGATTTCAGAAAGGCCTGGAGAGACTCACATAAACTGATGCTAAGTGAAATGAGCAGAACCAGGAGATCATTATACACATCAACAACAATACTATATGAGGATATATTCTGATGGAAGTAGATATCTTTGACAGTGAGAAGATCCAATTCAGTTCTAATTGATCAATGATGGACAGAATCAGCTATACCCAGAGAAGGAACACTGAGAAATGAATGTGGACTACTCACATTTTTGTTTTTCTTCCCAGGTTATTTTTACCTTTCTGAATCCTATTTTTCTTGTGCAACAAGAGAACTGTACAAATATGTACACATATATTGTATTTAAGGTACACTTTAACATGTTTATATGTATAAGACAGCCTGCCATCTAGGGGAGGGGGTGGAGGGAGGGAAGGGAAAAGTTGGAACAGAAGTGAGTGCAAGGGACAATGTTGAAAAATTACTCATGCATATGTTCTGTCAATAAAAAGCTATTAAAAAAAAAGAATGAAGTCTAAGCTTCTTGTAAAGACAATTTTCATGATCATGGTCATGGAAAACCATTTATTATTTGATTGCACAATATGATAGTACAAATTTTCCACAAAGATTTTCTATAGAGAACTACACAAATATAGCCCACCTCTTCTAGCAGATAACAATCTAAGATACATAGGATCAGGACAGAAAGCCAAAGAAAATACATCAAATCTGAGTGGACAATGAAATTTTTATGTACATTGGCTTAGCTTAAATGCCACCTCTTTCTTGAAATCTACATTAATCTCTTCACTGCCAGTTAAAAATGACTCCTTTGATTTCAAAATACTTTATGCCCCTCCTTCAATAATAGTTAATGTTTATATACTACTTTATGGTATCTCATTTGATCCTAACAAACCTAGGAAGTGGGCAGTCCCTACTTTGGAGTTAGATTTACAGATGAGGAAACTGAGGCTGAATAATTTGCTGAGGATCACACAGTTAGTGAGTATCTGAGAGAATTGAACTTGGGTTTTCTGACTCTTAAGTCTCATCATGGTCTGTACCTTTATACATACTATCTCATCCCTATAATTGATAGCAGTCTTGTAAGGGCCTGTATCTTATTTCTTTTTTTAACTTATTCTATGGAGGTGTGGGGGAGGCAGTGGTACAGAGCATTTATACTATCAGAATTTAATAAATGTTTGTTGAATGAATGAGTAGATGGCCAAATAATTTTTTGAAACATGAGTCATAAATCTAATAAAGGAGATTAAGCCTTCAGTAGTGCCTTTACAAGCCATCAAACAATTAGGTCATTACAGTGAGGAGGAAACCACTGTTATTCTTCAGTTAGGAATCAGTAAGTAGAATTGCTAAATTGTGAAGTAAAGAAAAGAAACCACCTCTTTTGATCAAAGATGAGAATGCCAGTCAAACGAAGAGCTGAGTTTAACACATGTGGCTAGAACCAAGTTTTTACTTTGATGTCAGCATCCATATATTAAGTGCTTATGATGTGTGGAGCCCTGTCCTAGGTACAAGGGGAATAAAGACATCACAAGATATGGCTTCTGCCTTGGTGGAGCATAATGTTTGCTGAATCAAGAGATAAAACACACCCAAATATTGGTACATGAGAATGCTCCACGTTCAAGAAGGTGCCTGTGGGTTTTCTGGGCCAGAACCAGCAGAAAGGTAGCAGGAGCACTCTGTAGGATACAAACGTAGCTTCATGGGAAGTGAAACCGATGCCGGTGTATGGTTGTTTTGAGTACACGGAGCTATGCTTCAGAACTAGCACAGAAATTCTAGGAAATATGATAACAGATAGACGGGCTGATTTAATATACAACTTGGTACTGACCTTGGAGGAAAGGTGAGGTGAGTGACAGGGTGACAGAATGCCTTGAGAAAAACAACTAGCAGAGTGAGGTCATCATTGTCCCCAACACCATCACCCACAACAAACATTTACCACACCCCTACTATATGGAGGGACCTGGCTGGGTGCTGGTGTAGTAATAATAACGATAATAGCAATACTGGCTGGCATTTATATAGCACTTTAAGATTTACAAAACGGTTTACAAATATCTTATTTGACCCTCACAACAACTTTATGAAGCAGGAGCTATTATCACCCCTATTTTATTGTTGTTTACTGTTCAGTCATTTCAGTCCTGTCCAACTCTATCTGGCCCCCATTTGGGGTTTTCTTGGCAAAGAGACTGGAATGGTTTGCCATTTCCTTCTCCAGCTTCTTTTACAGATATGGAAACTGAGGCAAACTGTATTAAGTGACTTACTTAAGGACTGTGTTCCTGACTTGAGACCTGTTAGTCTGTTCACTGCACCACAGAGGCTGAAAGATTTTGTGATTTGCTCAGCTATTAAGTGTCCAAAGCAGAATGAGAACATTTCCTAATTCCAGGTCCAATGTTCCAATCACCATATAATATGATTAATCATAGGCCAGCTTTTCAAATGCAGCTGATAAAATAGAGCATGCCTATAAGCAGATCCCTCATGATTCAAAGAATGATCTGGGTCATTAAGATTCAGAAGAGATGGTGAGAAATTGGTTCAAAGAATTGGAATTTCAATTCTTTGGGAAAAGATTTTAGCAGGGTGGACTGATGGGCTGAATCTAATAACATAAAATTGAATCGGGAAATGCAAAGTTCTAGTAGGGGGGCTAAAAGAAAGTCAGCAAATGCACAGGTACTGGATGAGGGAGATAAGATTGGGATTTTAATGGACTATGGGCTTCACATGAGTCGACAGTGATAGCCACCAAATAAGGTGCTTTAATAACAAAATAGCAAGTAGAGGTAATACATTGTGTCACTGCATGCTAACTTAGAGAATATCTGTATTATAGGAGGTAGTTAGTGACAATGAGAAGAAAGAAGACACAAATGTGAGACACAAAAGGAAGATTTGTCAGGACTTAGTGACTGAATGACCATTTGAAGACTAGAGGAGACAGTAGAAGATGACCCTAGGGTTGAGTGCTCAGGAGACTGATGATGGGGCCACTAACAAAAATCGAGATTCCAAAGAGGAAGCTCATTTAGAGGAAAAGACCATTGATCAGTTTTAGGCATGAGATCTGATCTAATAGAGATGAAGGGTAAGACAAAAATGCAGGACAGATGATTAAAAAGGGTTACAAGTGGGACAAGTTGGGGAAACAATAGCCTACAAAAGGAAAAATCAAGAATGGTGAAAGGAGTTATCATGGACCTATTATGGCAGATGGAACAAGCATTAAGAAATGGATGCAAGGCCTTTGTTATAGAATGAGCGTATGATGAAAAGAGTTTTGTCTCTGGAGTCAAAAGTTGGTTTCAAATCTCATCTCTGCCATTCCTTACCACTTGTTTAACTTTGAGAAAATCCTCAATGTTCTTGGACCTCAGTCTTCTCATCTATAAAATGAGGGGAGGAGTAAGTTAGTAATCCTTGACCTCTGAGGTCGCTTTTAACTCAACATTTGTGATATTATGTGTGAAGATTTAGTGAGAGGCAAAAGCCTAGTCAGATCAGTTTTCTACATTTGAATCTGAGCTATCATCTGGAAGTTAGATAAAAGAGGCCTCAAAACCTCAAATAATCTGACTGGATAGCACAAAACTATTTGATGATGTTCCAGTGTACTCCCAAGATACTCCTTTGTTCACTAAAATTGTCTCTCTGTATTAGACTATAATTAAGATGAGGTAAAGGTAGGTGAATGTGGATGAATGGGACTCAGATACTAAGCCAGAAGTGAAAAGTAAGAAGGAAGGAAGCCCCAAAGGCAGGAGGATGGAGCATTTTATAAGAGAAATGTCTCCTTTGCTCCTCCCCATATTTTTAAGAACCCTCCCCTTGCTAGTTATAGAAAAAGAAGAAACTCAAGACTTAAGCCAGTAGAACCAAAAAAAAAATTATTTATTATGGGGAAAATAGGGAGAAGTCAAAGATGATAACAAGATTTTAAGCCTCTGGGAATGGGAGGATGGTGTTGTCCTCAATAATAATTGGGAAATTAGAAAGGGACTGGGAGGGTTTAGGGGGAAAGATCATGAGTTCATTTTTGGACATGTATTTAAGATGTTTCCTGGGTGTTCAAGATATCAAAAGGCAATTGGAGATGCAAGGCTGGAGGCCCGCAGACAGTTCGGGGGCAGGATAGGCAGATTTGAGAATCATCTAAGATAGTAATCATTCTCCAGGAATTGATGATATCACTAAATGAAGTATGTATGTAAATGGTCTTACTGACCTACAGCTTAATATGGAAAGGCCTGGCCTTTTTTTTATTTCAAGAACTAGGTTAATTAGCCTGACTACATGATAAGAGTGATAAATGAAGTCTCAAATCTTTTGTCCGCTAAGATTGCTGCCACACACGAAGATGTGAACACATGGACATAGCCTTATGATACATCCTAGTTCATCTTTTTGAGATAAAGAAAACAGAAAGTCTTCATACTTTTTGTGAAAGGATTCCATTTTTAACGTTATCTTTGATTATTTGGATTATTGGATTATGCTTGAAACACACATCTGGATCATAGAATCAGAACAGTGCAGGAGCTCACAAGCTTTTTAGTCTCAGGATCTTTTCACACTCTTAAAAATTATTGACCCCCACAAAGAAAGGTGAAAAGGTTCAAATTATTCATTTGCATTTAGATTTAATAAAGTAGAATTTAGATTTAAATGCTAGTAGGAAACTTAAATGAATATAAAAGTCATAATGCTAAGAATTTTTTGTACCATGAATTTTTAATAAAAAACAAACTTTTCACTAAGAATTAAATAAGGCTAATTTTTTTCCATGAATCTTAGGATCAAGGGCTAATAAATACTTTTTTTTGCCATTGGTTTTCTCATTTTAGATTGGAGCACTATATTAATATGGAAAATATATCCACTTTATGTGAAATTATAGAAAATATTACTCTTTTGAACTGGTAAAAGGAGTTCACATAAAAGGAATTAGTTGAGGTAGCTTCACAGGTTCATTAGAGGTGGTTAATAAACAATGATTCCATCTTAGAGAGACTAATTTACTGAATGCTCAATGAATTTACAAAATAGTACAGTACAAAAAGGTTAGATTGGAGTCAAAGGACCTACAATCAAATCTCAGCCCTGCCACTATTACTTGTGGATCCCAGGTACATTTAATTCAGTTCAATTTAACAAGCTCATTATGTTCAAGATGTTATGCTAGCTCCTGGGGATATAGAATTAAAAATTAAACCACAACTTTCCTCAAAGAGTTTACATTGTTTTGGCTAGCTACATAATGTTTTGGGGTCTCATCTATAAAATAAAGAGATTAAACTGGATGACCTCTAAATTTTAAATATATGAATCTCAGACACAAGTCATTGAATACATTTGATGGTCAGTTCAATCTAATCAGATAAGGGCCTATTAATGAGAAACTAGAAATGCCATTTTTGGAACATAATAGAATTTCCAAAGTAGAAAGGTATTTGGAAGTCATATAGTCTAAGCTCTTAGGCCATTTAGGAAATCTATTTTTAAGAATGTGTTATAAGTAGTTATCCATCTTCTTCTTGAGTAGTTCCAATAATGGAAAGCTCATCATTTCACGAAGAAGCTTATTCCATTGTAAGGTAATTCTAACTGGTAGAACATTTTTCCTTTTTTCAAATGGATTTATGATCTAACTTATCTGAATGATTCTTCCAGCATGTAGATCACAATTTATCTACCACTGCCTTTGTTTATGTTTTCTCATAGGTTTGACGTCATTAAAAGAGTTTTGTAGATTATTGAAAGGAATTCAGCCTATGCTTTTCCTCCTTAGATCAAGGTACATTTTTTTTTCCCTCAACTTTTGGGGCAAGGCTTTATTATTCTAAAAACAGTAGGGAAAACTGGAAAGAAATCTGACAGAAATTGAATATAGATGAACACATCTTGCTCCCTAAAACAAGATAATCTTAAAATGAGTTTATCAGTTAGATATAATGGGGAACCCTATAAGCAAATTTGTGAAGCAAGGAAGAAATTATCTGGCAGATCTATGAACTGAGAAAGAATTCATAATAAGAGACAGAGAACTTATAGAATGCAAAATGGATAATTTTGGTTATATAAAATTTTAATTTTACATAAACAACACCAAAGCAACTAAAATTTGAAGGACAGTAGGAAAGTATCTTTCTGGCAAATTTCTGTGCAAAGATCTTATTTCTAAGACATATAGGGACTTGATTCAATTTTATAATAATAAGAGCTATTTCCCAATTGATAAATGGTAAAAGTATAAAAATAGTTTTCAGAGGAAGAAATCCAAGCTATCACTAGTAATCTGGGGAAAAAAAAAACACACACACAATTCAATCACTGTTGAGTAGAGAAATTCAAAACAAAATACCTCAAGATACTACCCATACCTACCAGATTAGTTAACATGGCAAAAAAGAAAAAATGACAGATATTAGAGAGAATATAAGAAAGTAGGTACACCAATATAGTATTGTTGGCAGCTGTTAAGTAGTCCAGTTATTCTGGAAAGCAATTTGGAACTATACTCCAAAAGTTATTAAAGCATGCATGCCCCTTGATCCAGTGATGGTGATACTTTGGTCTATATTCCAAAGGGATCACAGAAGGAGGAAAAGGACAACACGAAGCTATTTCTAAAGGCTCATTTTGTAGTAACAACAATGGGAAACCAAGGGAATGTCCATCAGTTTTGGAATGGCTAAACCTGTTATGATATATGAATGAGACAGAATAATATAACTGTAAGAAATGAAATATGAGAAATATTACTATATAAAAGTCACATTGTAAAGATAATCAACGGACTTCCTGCCAAGATGGCAGAGAGGAGGCACACAGCTGCGTAAGCTCTGCGTTTTCTCTCAGAATCCATTTTATTACAAGCTTCTTAATTAATGCTCAATTGAAAAAACCCCCACAAATAGTTACCATCCTTGAGAAGACATCCTTGAAATTCACCAGGAAAGGTCTGTTTTTGCTCGAGGGCAGGGATGGTTTTAGATCGGGCGCAGGCTGAGGGCAGGCAGCGGCAGTGAGAACACAGGAGGCAGCTCACAGACGAGCAGACGGGAGCAGGGTGGGGTGTGAACTCAGCCGTCTCTTCGGGGAGGGGGGGGTGGGAGGGGGTGTGTGGAGGGGGGGGTGGAGCTTTGTTACAGGATTGGAGACTTTGCTCTGGCATCAAGTCAGTAGCCCAGCAGAGAAGCTGAAAACACGGGGGAGAGGGGGGAAGGAGATGAAGAATACAACCCCAAACAGCTGGAGCCTCTCAGGACCTGGCCACCCCTCCCCCACAGTGTCTCAGCACGCTCTCGGAGTCTCAGAGCACAGGAGCAGCACAATCCCACTAGTGCCTCGCTGCTGCCCCCGCAGTCTGTAGAGGAAGCTCAATATACCACCACTCCCCCCAAAAAAACAGATTCCATTTGGTTTTTTTCTTTTTTTTCTTTTGCTAATTTGTCTCTGATTCTTCTCTGACAAAATGAGCAAAAAATTGAAAAGGACCTTAACTCTTGACAGCTTCTATACGGATAGAGAACAGACTCTAAACCCTGAGGAGACTAAAAACAGACTGTCTCCAGGTGAATCCCCAAAGGAGGAGATCATCTGTTCCTCAGCACAGATGAATCTCATAGAAGAAATTAAAAAATCTCTCACAAGAGAGCTAGAAGAAAAATGGGAAAAGCAGAGGGAGGCTTGGCAAGAGAGTCTGGAGAAGTCATCCCACTCATTTAAAGACAGAGTGGACAAAGAAATCAAATCCTTGAAAAATAGGATTAGTGAACTGCAAACAGAAAATAGCTCTCTAAAAAATAAAATTGGCAAAATGGAAAAAAATCCCATAGAACAAAAGAACTCAATTGGACAATTAGAAAAAGATATAAAAAAAGTGAGTGAAGAAAATACTTCATTGAAAATCAGAATCGAACAAATGGAATTGAATGACTCGAGGAGACAACAAGAATCAGTCAAGCAAAACCAAAAAAATGAAACAATGGAAAAAATGTCAAATAACTTCTTGGGAAAACAGTAGACCTGGAAAATAGATTTAGGAGAGAGAATTTGAGAATTATTGGACTCCCAGAAAAAATATGATGAAAAAAAGAGTCTGGACACTATTTTCCAGGAAATTATCAAAGAGAACTGCCCAGAAGTCATAGAAACAGAGGGTAAAATAGACATTGAAAGAATTCATCGATCACCTACTGAAAGGGATCCTAAAATCAAAATACCAAGAAACATAGTGCCCAAATGCCAGAACCTTCAGACAAGGAAAAAATACTGCAAGTGGCTAGAAAAACCCAATTCAAATACAGAGGAGCCACAATAAGGATTACCCAGGATCTAGCAGCATCCACATTAAAGGATCGAAGGGCCTGAAATATGATATTCCAAAAGGCTAAGGAACTTGGTATGCAACCAAAAATAACTTACCCAGCCAAAATGATCATCTTTTTCCAGGGAAGAAGATGGACATTCAATGAAATAAGTGAATTCCATCTATTTCTGACGAAAAAAAACAGAACTTAACAAAAAGTTTGATCTACAAATATAGAACTCAAGAGAAACCTAAAAAGGTAAAAAAAAATCTTGGGAACTATATTTCTGCTATAAAGATGTATACCTTGTTCTAGAAACTAGAGGTGGAAAGGCCATTGTACCAGAAAAAGGGTAAAGTGGGGGTACTACATCTCACGAAGAGGCAAAGGAAACCTATTACATCTGAGAGAAAGAATGGAGGGGGATGAATATAGTGGGTATCTTACTGCCATCAGAATTGGCTTTAAGAGAAAAATTTTAGACATATTCAATATATGGTGAAACTTCTCCCACCTCATTGAAAAGTGAGAAGGGAAAAGTGAAAAGAGAAGGAATAAGCTAAGCAGAAGGGAATACAGAAACTGTGAGGGAAAGGAGTAAGATAGGGGGAGGAACTCTAAGGGGCGGGAGGGATACTAAAAAGGGAGGGCTGTGAGAAGCAAGTGGTACTCACAAGCTTAATACTGGAAGGGGGGGGTAAGGGGAAAGAAGGGAGAAAAGCATAAATAGGAGTTAACAAGATGGCAAGTAATATAGAATTGGTAATTTTAACCATAAATGTGAATGGGATAAACTCCCCCATAAAGAGGAAGCGGTTAGCAGAATGGATTGAAAGTCATAATCCTACAATATGTTGTTTATAGGGAGATACATTCAGAGTAAGGGTAAAAGGTTGGAGCAAAATCTACTATGTTCAGGTAAACTCAAAAAAGCAGGGGTAGCCATCCTGATCTCAGATCAAGCAAAAGCAAAAATTGATCTAATTAAAAGAGATAAGGAAGGGCACTATGTTTTGCTAAAGGATAGCATAGATAATGAAGCAATAGCAATATTAAACATATATGCACCAAGTGGGGTAGCATCTAAATTCTTAAAAGAGAAATTAAGAGAGCTGCAAGAAGTAATAGACAGCAAAACTATAATAGTGGGAGATCTCAACCTTGCACTCTCAGAATTAGATAAATCAAACCACAAAATAAATAAGAAAGAAGTCAAAGAGGCAAATAGAATACTAGAAAAGTTAGATATGATAGATCTCTGGAGAAAATGAAATGGAGACAGAAAGGAGTACACTTTCTTTTCAGCAGTTCGTGGAACCTATACAAAAATTGACCGTATATTGGGACATTAAAACCTCAAATTCAAATGCAGCAAGGCAGAAATAGTAAATGCATCCTTTTCAGACCACGATGCAATGACAATTACATTCAACAAAAAGCCAGGGGAAAGTAGACCAAAAAATAATTGGAAACTAAATAATCTCATATTAAAGAATGATTGGGTGAAACAGCAAATCATAGACATAATTAAAACTTCACCCAAGAAAATGACAATAATGAGACATCATACCAAAATGTGTGGGATGCAGCCAAAGCAGTAATAAGGGGAAATTTCATATCTCTACAGGCCTACTTGTATAAAATAGAGAAAGAGAAGGTCAATGAATTGGGCTTGCAACTAAAAATGCTAGAAAAGGAACAAATTAACAACCCCCTGTCAAACACTAAACTTGAAATTTTAATAACAAAAGGAGAGAGTAATAAAATTGAAAGTAGAAAAACTATTGAATCTATTAATAAAACTAAGAGTTGGTTCTATGAAAAAACCAACAAAATAGACAAACCCTTAATAAATCTGATTTAAAAAAGGAAAGAGGAAAATCAAATTGTTAGTCTTAAAAATGAAAAGGGAGAACTCACCCCTAACAAAGAGGAAATTAAAGCAATAATTAGGAGTTACTTTGCCCAACTTTATGCCAATACATTTGACAACTTAAATGAAATGGAAGAATACCTTCAAAAATATAGCTTGCCCAAACTAACAGAGGAAGAAGTAAATATTCTAAACAGTCCCATCTCAGAAAAAGAAATAGAACAAGCTATTAACCAACTCCCTAAGAAAAAATCCTCAGGACCAGATGGATTTACACGTGAATTCTACCAAACAGTTAAAGAACAATTAACTCCAATTCTATATAAAGTATTTGAAAAAAATAGGGATCGAAGGAGTCCTACCAAACTCCTTTTATGACACAGACATGGTACTGATACCTAAACCAGGTAGGCTGAAAACAGAGAAAGAAAATTATAGACCAATATCCCTAATGAATATTGATGCTAAAATCTTAAATAAAATATTAGCAAAAAGATTACAGAAAATCATCCTCAGGATAATACACTACGACCAAGTAAGATTTATACCAGGAATGCAGGGCTGGTTCAATATTAGGAAAACTATTAGCATAATCGACTATATCAATAACCAAACTAACAAAAACCATATGATCATCTCAACAGATGCAGAAAAAGCATTTGATAAAATCCAACATCCATTCCTAATAAAAACACTTGAGAGGACAGGAATAAATGGACTTTTCCTTAAAATAGTCAGGAACATATATTTAAAACTATCAGTAAGCATCATATGCAATGGGGAAATACTGGCACCTTTCCCAGTAAGATTTGGAGTGAAGCAAGGTTGCCCATTATCACCATTATTATTCAATATTGTATTAGAAACACTAGCCTCGGCAAAAAGAGTCGAGAAAGAGATTGAAGGAATTAGAGTAGGCAATGAGGAAAGCAAACTATCAGTCTTTGCAGATGATATGATGGTATACCTAGAGAACTCCAGAGATTCTACTAAAAAGCTATTAGAAATAATTCATAACTTTAGCAAAGTTGCAGGATACATACATCACCAACAAAATCCAATAGCAAGAGATACAAAGAGAAATTCCATTCAAAATAACTGTCGACAGCATAAAATATTTGGGAATCTATCTACCAAAGGAAAATCAGGAATTATATAAACAAAATTACAAAAAAATTTCCACACAAATAAAGTCAGACTTAAATAATTGGAAAAATATTAAGTGCTCTTAGATAGGTGGAGTAAATATAATAAAGATGACAATACTCCCTAAACTAATCTATTTATTTAGTGCTATACCAATCAGACTTCCAAGAAAATATTTTAATGATCTAGAAGAAATAACAACAAAATTCATATGGAAGAGTAAAAGGTCAAGAATCTCAAGGGAATTAATGAAAAAAATGAATGGTGGCCTAGCTGTACCTGATCTAAAACTATATTATAAAGCAGTAGTCACCAAAATCATTTGGTATTGACTAAGAAATAGATTAGTTGATCAGTGAAATAGGTTAGGTTCATGAGACAGAATAGTCAATTACAGCAATCTAGTGTTTGACAAATCCAAAGATCCTAACTTTTGGGATAAGAATTCATTATTTGACAAAAATTGCTGGGATAACTGGAAATTAGTATGGCAGAAATTAGGCATGGACAGACATGTAACACCGTATACCAAGATAAGATCAAAATGGGTCCATGATTTAAGCATAAAGAATGAGATTATAAATAAATTAGAGGAACATAGGATAGCTTATCTCTTAGACTTGTGGAGGAGGAAGGAATTTGTGATCAAAGATGAACTAGAGACCATTACTGATCACAAAATAGAAAATTTTGATTATATCAAATTAAAAAGCCTTTGTACAAACAAAACTAATGCAAACAAGATTAGAAAGCAACAAACTGCAAAAACATCTTCACAGTTAAAGGTTCTAATAAAGGCCTCATTTCCAAAATATATAGAGAATTGATTCAAATTTATAAGAAATCAAGCCATTCTCTAATTGATAAATGGTCAAAGGATATGAACAGACAATTTTCAGAGGATGAAATTAAAACTATTACCACTCATATGAAAGAGTGTTCCAAATCACTATTGATCAGAGAAATGCAAATTAAGACAATTCTGAGATACCACTACACACCTGTCAGATTATCTACTAATATGACAGGAAATATGACGGGAAAAAATAATGATGAATGTTGGAGGGGATGTGGGAAAACTGGGACACTGATTGTTGGTGGAGTTGTGAATGAATCCAACCATTCTGGAGAGCAATCTGCAATTATGCCCCAAAAGTTATCAAACTGTGCATACCCTTTGATCCAGCAGTGCTACTACTGGGCTTATATCCCAAAGAAATACTAAAGAAAGGAAAGGGACCTGTATGTGCCAAAATGTTTGTGGCAGCCCTATTTGTAGTGGCTAGAAACTGGATAATGAATGGATGCCCATTAATTGGAGAATGGTTGGGTAAATTGTGGTATATGAATGTTATGGAATATTATTGTTCTGTAAGGAATGACCAGCAGGATGAATACAGAGAGGCTTGGAGAGACTTACATGAACTGATGCTAAGTGAAATGAGCAGAACCAGGAGATCATTATATACTTCATCAACGATACTGTATGAAGATGTATTCTGATGGAAGTGGATTTCTTTGACAAAGAGAGCTAACTCAGTTTCAATTGATCAATGATGGACAGAAGCAGCTATACCCAAAGAAAGAACACTGGGAAATGAATGTAAACTGCATTTTTGTTTTTCTTCCTGGGTTATTTCTATCTTCTGAATCCAATTCTTCCCGTGCAACAAGAGAACTGTTTGGTTCTGTACGCATATATTGTATCTAGGATATACTGCGACATGTTTAATATATATAGGACTGCTTGCTATCTAGGGGAGGGAGTGGAGGGAAAGAGAGGAAAAATTGGAACAGAAGTGAGTGCAAGGGATAATGTTGTAAAAAATTACCCTGGCGTGGGTTCTGTCAATAAAAAGTTGTTATAATAAAAAAAAAGAAAGTGTTCCCATGCTGGAAACACAGATTTTAATTCACATGAATAAAAAAAAAGATAATCAACTTTGAAATACTCAAGTAGACTTAAAAGAGACAATCAACTTGAAAGATGAATTAGAAAGATCAATATAATAAATGATCACAATTTTAAAGCACTGATGAAGAAATATGCTATCACCTTGAGATAGAGAGATTCAAAAGGCAACTTGAAGCATTTTTCCTTTTCTTTCTGTCTCTCTTTTTTTGGACATAATGTGGGAATTTATTTTGCATGATTATCCCTATATGTAACAAGTTTTGTTTTTCTTGCTTTCTTATTGGATAGAGGAGAGCAATTCAGAATTGAAAATAAAATTGAATTAAAAAAAAAAAAAAAAACAATAGAACTCATGTCTCCAGACTCCAAGTCCATAACATTTCCATCACTAAATATAGAGGTGCTCTTCTTTTGTTTACCAAACTTTCCTCAGATATTCAGGGAGATTCCTATATGGTTTTTCTGCTGGGATAAGAATCTGCTAACCAGAAAATATAAGCATCTGGGTTCACTCAGCATTTATGTTTCTAACTGTAAATGAAAAAAAAAATCTTCATTCTCATATATAAATCATTCCTTATGAATGGGATTATTGTGACTCATTCCCCAGAAAATGATTATCTCAAGGTGAATTGATAAAACTGAATCTTTAAATCAGCAAAGCTAAAGACCAAATCCTAGAACCACAGTGATGCTCTTGTAGGTACAGAGCTGCTCTGAGAACTAGCCTGAGAAACTGGATAGCTGGTTCTTCCCTTTCCCCTGTTTCTTCTCCCATCTCCTTTGTGCTTTCCTCTCCCCTTTATTAACTGGAACATTAGTGATTTCAATTTCAGGATGAATGGGAATAGAATTCAAAGCTAAGAATTTCTCTCCTTCTCTCCTTTAAAATGCCTTATGATTTAACTATAAAATAACCCTAGACTAAATTGCAAAGAATAGCATGACAACTAGAATCAGCATATAGGAGTTTTTATGCATGATCAAGCAGCTTAGTACAGTGGTTAAAGGGCAGGACCTGGAGATCTGAATTTAAAGTTGCTTAGGATAGTTAGTAGCTAAGTGATCACAAGCATGTTAACAAACCTCTCATAGTCTTTGTTATTGAAATTTGCATGTAAGGGATTGCTTAAAAAGCCCCTGAAAAATTTTTTTATTTTGAATTTAATACCAAAAAAGAGTATTTTCATATTTACTGCAGAATATGAAAAGAATACTTATGAACTTGAATCTCTAATTCAAATAGTACACTTTAAAATACCTATAATAAATTTTACATATTATTTTCAAAACTTTCCTGTAAACTTCTGCTTGTTTCTATTCATTAAAACAATGTTTTGACAACCCTTTTTTCATTACTATAGTTAACCTCTTTTCCAGTCACATCTCCCCCTTCTTTGTCACCTTTTCCCCCAATTAAGAGAAAAAAACGGAAATAAACATAGCAATTTAGGATCCACATTTTAAAATGTTTGTTTCTTGACCTTGGTCTGTCATCTCTCTGACATCAAAGGTTTTTTGGAAACACATCTGGTCACGGCACTGACCAGATTTGTGGGGCAGTTCAATGGCATAGTGGATAGAACACCCAGCACACAGTCAGAAAGATCTGTGTTTGAATTTGGCTTTGGACTCCAACTAGCTGTGTAATGCAGGAAAAGATGCTTAGGCCTTCCTGACTCTGCGCCCAGCACTCCATCCACTGTACCATCTAGCCTTGAAGGCTGTGTCCCATCTCTGTTCTAACTAATAGTCACTTTTGTGGGAATAACAGTAGCTTTCTTTTTGACCCTGAACTTCTTTCTATGCTGTTCTAGAGTAGAGAAATCTGGTGCTAACTTGAATTCAGCTCTTGAGCAAATTGTTAAAAGTCCAGTATATTTACACCTTGGGAAACATTTCAAATCAGCACCTGCATTTATTGTTTTTGTTGTTGTTTTTAATTTCCAGACTTAAAGTGAAGGAGGAAATGTTAATAATTCAGGGCAGGTAGATGTTGAAGTGAATAGAATGCTGAGTCAAGAAGAACCGAGTTCAAATCTGGCCTAAGACACTTACTAGCTGTGTGACCCTGGACATTTCCCCAATCTCAATATCCTCATCTGTAACATGGGGATAATAATAGTGCCTACTTCTCAGGATTGTCATGAGGGAACAAAATGAGAATAATTGTAAACTCTTTAGTACCTGGCACATAGTAAATTCATATAAATGTTAGCTATGGTCATTATTAGTGTGTCATGCAGTTACATTTTTATTCTCAGAAAGCCAGTTGTTAAATATTAATCCATACAGTCCTGGGTGGAAGGTATCACTTACTGAAGTTTCTCATTGAATTTCTTGATCATTATTCAGTCTGGTAGAAACTTCACAGTTTTGGTAAAGTTGCAAAGGGGAAGCTAGACAGTTTACCTCCCGTTCAGACAGCCATCTAATGATCACCCTTAATCAATTTGATGAGTCTTCCAATTACAGGGAATGGCCCCTGTGGTAAGTGTCTGAAGGCCACTTTCCAAGGAGGTTGACTTGAATATCGACAGTTAACTGTTGGGACTCCAGAATCAGGGTCTGTCCCCTGATGATTATTTGACCAAGGCTCAGGAGGATGGACTCTTGTCAGAGGCGCTCTGGATCTGTGGTCTGAACACAATCAGTAAGTGAGAGATAAGGGCTCTCTTGAAAGTCAAGTCCCCACTATTAAACTGAGGTTTTATGAGTACAGTATTCTCCTGCAGGGTAAGAGGTGAGGAACAAACACTTATTAAGCATCTACTATGTACCAGGTGCTGTATCTGCTACTGGACAAATATTATTCTACTTGTTCTTCATATTATCCCTATGAGATAGTACTGTTACCCCCAGTTTTATAGTTGCAAAAGCTGAGGCAGTCTTCCTGACTCCAAGGTCAGAGTTCTATCTACTCTTGGACCACGTGAATCATATCAAATGGAGAAAACACTAGTTGTATTACTCTAATACCTGATGTCAGTGTTGGTTTCAGGAAATGTTTTGTAAAACTTAAAGTGCTATTTATATATATGTGTGTGTGTGTGTGTGTGTGTGTGTAAAGAGTTATTATTACCATGTACCAGGAGCTTGCAGATATCTATCCTATATATCTGCATGTATTATAGCTATCTGTTTGGAGCAATATAAGGGAAAGCACTTTGATTTTTAGTGGTTTATTATTTTATAAAGGGATATCCTTTTGTTTGTACTATAGTGTAATTATTAATATTATTGTGACTGTTCTTTTTAAATGTTAAAGGTTAAATCATGTCTTCTGTTCTAGGTAAGATTAACTACATAGAATATTGGGAAAGGGGCTTTTTTACTGTTTCAGGTAAGCTCAACTGACAACAAAAGCATTCTAACCCTTTTTAAAAACTTAAAATATTGGGGATTGTAGGAAAAACATTAGAAGTAATACATGATATAACAACAAAAAAACCCTCAATTATTTTAAAAGTTGGCTACACATTTACATGCACTGATGCGACTGATTGGATTATTTGAACATGTAAATATTAGTTTCCTGAAGACTGACAAAAAATTCATGCTGGAAAAGAACAAAAATTGGTTTCATTCCCAGACTTTTTTTTCCCCTTAATGACATGGCTTTCTTAGTAAAATAGCTAAGCCTGCTTACTTAGAATAATAAATTTACTGCTTAAAATGTAGCCAATGCTACCGGAAAGTTGCAAATTCAGCAGATATTACTTCTTTCTCTTTAGGTTGGTAAGAAAGGAAAGTTGAGAGTTAACTGGATAACTGTCTCTTCAGTGTTGATAATAAGTTTTTGGCAATAAGAGAGAACAACAACAACAAAAAAGGATCCAAAACTTCTACCTTCTCAATCTAGAGGTTTTTATACTGTTCAGGGAATGCTTACCATAATCTTGGAAGAAAATCAGGGACAGCTTTAAAACCTGAAAAGTTAGTTACATAATTTGGTTTATTAGCAAATTTACATGCTTTGGAAATCTCCAATATTTAGATATAGTTGTAATAGGTAATTTTCCCACATATAATTTATGACTTAGTTACAGAGAAAAAAAATGTAGAGTGGTACAAGGCTTGAAGTCAGGAAAACTCATCATCCTGAGTTCAAACCTGATTTTAGACACTAGTTGTGTGAACCTGGAAAAGTCACTAATTCCAGTTTGCCTCAGTTTTCTCATCTGTCAAGTGAACTGGAGAAGAAAATGATAAACTACACCAATATCTTTGCTAAGGAAACCCCCCAAACCGGGACACAATTGAAATTTCTGAACAAAAATAACTGAAAGTGGAGAAACAATGAATTATATAAAAACAATGGAACAGTTCAGTCCACTGGAAAGGGCATTGGGATTTAAAAATAAGAGGACTGAGTAGTGTGTGACAACTATAAACCCTATTTCTCAGAAAGGTGAAGCTAGTGGGTTTCTTGAGCTCAAGAGTATTTATTACCAACAGTCCTCACTAAATTCAGCCATGAATATAGTGAATTCCTGGGAATAGGTAATCACTAGGTGGCCTAAAAAGGTGTGATCAGAAACAGAGCAGCTCAAAACTCTCTTGTCAAATAGCAATGAATTTAGACTGTCAAAGACCTCTGGACTTCCAACTTGAGCAAGACAAAGAGACCCAGTCTCAAAACAAAATAAACAAACAACAAGCAAAAAAGAAGAATTTGAGATTAATTCCAGAATCTGTCATTTATTGGCCATGTGATTTTGGGCCTGTAATTTCACTTATTTTTGTCCTCAGTCTTTTTGGTCAGTTTTCTCAACTATAAAACAAGAGAATTGGATTAGATAATGTCCAAGGGGAACTTTTGTCTTCATGAAATCCTAAGAAAGGTATTTAAGTAGTCCATGTTTTAAATAGAATATTCATATGTTGCATGTATTAACACATCAATTAAATTTTAAAATTGTTTTAATTTCACTAGTTTCATGTACACTTTTATAATATCCTAAAACTGTTCCCATAATACTTTCAAGCCTTGTCATGCAGCCTTTAGTAGGTGAAATTCATTTGTAATTAGCAGGAAAAAAAGGGTGGTGTTGGTGAGAAATGGAGTTCCTTAAACACTCTTCTCCACAAAAGGCTAAAATGTGCCCTTTGCTCTTTTATCTTTACTATTCTTCTGCCTAGACAATTCTTTCTTTTGTAGGTTACACAACCAAGACAACACCAAGAATGACAAATTCTGAATGGGTGGAGTTAAAATTAATGAGGTTTTATTACTTGAATATATTCACAAAGAGAGCAAGAGAAAGACAGCCCCCTGTCTATTCACCATATAAATTCCCCTTTTTCATTGTTTACATGTCATGATGTAGAAACATATGCCTCTAATTTGTAAAGCTTTGGCAGATATCTGGGTAATGCATGAGGTAATTAACTCACTAGTGACTTAAAATTTTATGGGAGCTCTCCAGAAATTGTTTGGGTTTCATCAGTTGGTGAAAGTTTTAAGTGCCTTCATCTCACACCCCACTTTTCTACCCCTGCCTGACTCTTGAAATTGACTAGAGTGACATCTGGTAGTCTCTTTTGTCTTCTTTGTTCCCAAAAAACTCTACTTACCCACAATTTCTTCTTCTATATTTTGTACTCTATGGTCTCTTAGGAAGTATAATATACTTATTATTGTAGTTGTTATGTTTTCCGAGTCAAATCAGAGTAGATTTGATGTAACACAATTGCTGCTAGTTTTATTTTCTGGCCCTCTCCATTAAGCATTTTCTTTCCCTTGTAAAGAGGATGGAATCACTCAAAATATCACATATCAAACCACTTTCAGACAAAAAAAAAAAAGATATTGTCTCATCAAGAGACTCAGAAATTTTTAAAGACTCATAACTTTCTCTTCCCAGCTCTCTCTCCCTCTTTTCCTTTCATAGAAAGAAACTGAATTAGGAATCAAGAAACCTGGATCTTAGTCCCATTTTGGTTCACTATGAGATTCTTGCCAAGTCACTTCAACTCTTTTCTAATCTATAGAATTTGGGGGTATGGAGTGTTGGATTAGAATGGTCTCTGTTCTAACATTTCAATATTTCAAGAAATCCCTTTGAAGTACCATAGAATTCTGTATTTAGATCAAGAGGGACATTTTTGGGGGAAGGGATGGTGGGGAGAACTGGGAAGGAGGTACAGATTTGGCACTTTGCCATTTTGAAGCATTCTGTGTGGAAACTTACTCCACTGACACAGATCAATTAGTTTAATCACTGTAATTATTACTCCCTTTTACAAACTCTTGAAGAGCAGCTGGGTGGCACAGGAGCTAGAGCTCTGGGTTGAGAATTAGGAAGAATCATTTTTGTCAGCTTAAAGCTGGCCTTAGATACTAGCTGTGTGATCCTAGACTAGTCACTTAACCCTATTTGCCCCAGTTTCTCCATTGTAAAATGAGATGGAGAAGGAAACAGCAAAACACTCATGTCTTTGCTGAGACAACCCCAAATGGGGTCAGGAAAAGTCAGTCATTATTCAACAACAACATATTCTTAAATAGGTACCTAAAAGAGGCACTGAGAAGTTCAGAGATTTACCTAGTAATACAACTAGTATATGCCAGTGACAGGATTTGAATTCAGATCTTCCTGACTCCAAGGCTGTTCCTTTATCTGCTATGACATTCTGGCCCTCAAATTTAAGGATGTAGAATTGAAAACTAGGTTAATTCACATTAATGAAAAATAAAACACTCAGCTAACTTAAATTTCCATAATATTTGACATAGTTTAGATAGAAAATAAGGAATCCAATTTTTCAGTATTTTTAGTTAGTTTGATGATCCTAGCTATTGTTTTTCTTAATGAAACTATTATCATATAATACTTTTATTTTTTAAGGTTAAAATAAACCATGGTAGGGGGCAGGGCAGGTAGGTGGCACAGTGAATAGAGCACCACTCCTGAAGTCAGGAGGACCTGAGTTCAATTCTGGTCTCAGATACTTAACACTTCCTAGCAGTGTGACCCTGAGCAAGTCACTTAACTCCAATTGCCTCAGCAATAAATAAATAATAAACCTTGACATGAATGCTTAAATATAAGGCATGAGTATATATATTTGTATTATTGATGATCATTCTGTGTCTCTGGAAAAGAGCAAATTTTAACAAAAAAAAAAATAACTGGGATTTCTAGGATGATAGCTGAGTCAGAGGTCAAAGAGAGTATTGTAGAATAGTAGGAAGAATGTTATATTTAGAAGGTTAGAGAATTCTGAGTAAATTGATTTCCAACTCAGCCTAAGTGTTCCTCAGTCTTATAGTACTTCCTCATATGAAGTTAGACTAAACAAATTCTAAAGGTACTTTTTTAAATTCAAAATTTACAATTTTATGATATGTATGTGAACATGTGTTTGTATGGGATATGTGTATGGGGTGAACTTCAAAAAAATGAAAATAGAAATATTGAAAAGAAATTAAAATTGCTAAGAATCTTCAAAATAAAACTCACCAAAAGGTAAGTGATCAAATTAAGGAATCTGGACATAATAAAACTATTGCTAGGATAATCAAAGCTAATGAGAAGAAATATTCACTGTATCAATTACACAAGTAGTATGAGAAATAATACAAGAAATTTCAAGAGAAACATTTAAATAAGATAAAGTAATTAAAGAGGTATGAAAATCATCAAGGCAGACTAAGAAAATAATTATAAAACTGAACACAATTCAAGAAGAGCTAAAGAAGTGGATGCAACTAAAAATATTGAGAGTAAATGATGATGAAATCAATCAAAAATTATAAAAACCTATAACACAGAGAATTCAAAAATATGGAAGCAACCAAAAGTTGCTTTTGTACTGAACTACAGTAGAAGACAAAATGGCAGATATTACAATTTACATAGAAAGATAAGCCCAGAAAATAATTAATCTAGGAAAAAATGGATGTTGTACAGCAAATGGTAAAGTATTCAAGAGACAAGACTAAAAAAAATTTTGTCAGGGTCTCAGAAAACATCAAAGAAAATAATTCACTGTTTTTCAAATTGTTTAAGAAAATTTCCAGAATTACAAAACTACCATTACTATTACCATCACTACAATAACATTCTGCACATGAGAAAGATTCTACAAAACTATAATAAAAAAGAAACTTAAAATTCCAATTATCCAAGTACATCACATCAAGCTTTAAACCTTCAACAATAAACCCAAACTATTAATATGAAAGAATAAAGGAATCACACCAAAAAACAAACAAACAAACAAACAAACAAAAAACAGGTTAATGAATTCATGGCTTAATAGATTTTCTTACTACAAAAATTTCCCAGGAGTGTAATTTTCTATAAAATTAGAATTATCTAGAATTGGTGTATTTTATATGTAGGGGTGTGGGTGTGTGTGAATATAAAAACTTGGCCTTGATTTCAAAATCAACTTACCAACAAGTTTAAGTAGTTTGTTGAGAAAGGAAGAGAGGCTTTTAGATAAATCAAAAAAATCATGGAGAAAAACACACACACTTCAAAAGAGCCTACTGAAATAGGCTAGAAAAATGCCTGGGTGAGTTGAGTACTTAAGAACAAAAGATACTTTTCAACTGTGATTATCTAGTTATCTTAATGTAAGAGTCCCTGATAAAAAATAATCACCCTATTGTATTGGGTAGATTACTGAATGATACAATTGGACTTGAAAAAGAATAGAAAAAGCAGATAAGGGTGAGAAATAGTAGAAATTTGAGCATATAATTAAAGAGACTTTTCAGATAAACAAAGAAGAAAAATTCAGTTAAAAAAGATTTGGAAAGGGAAAAGGCCTGACAGTGTCTGGGGGAAACTACCTTTGACAAAGGTAGTTCTGGGCAATGGCAAATTTAGAGATACTTATTAAAGGGGACATCAAATTCAGTGATGTTGAATAAATAGCATAAAATATAATAATTCTGTTGAGTATTGTTTTTCTAATAGAAAAACTGAAATAACAATATATATGTGGGACCTTTTGAAAAATAAAGGAATAATTTACCCAAGAAGAGTGATTTAATGTATAATTTAATGAATAAAAATTTATCAATTGTATCCTTAAACAGAAATGGATTAAACTCCCTCATAAAAAGGAAAAGCATTAGAGAAGTGATTAAAAATTAGAGTCTAACAAATTGCAATTTGTGGAATACACACATACATATACAGTATATATACATACATAAAGGAGATGTACACAGATTTAAATGGAACAGTTGGAATAATATTTATCATGATACATTTCAAGGAAATCGGGGATTATTCTAATTTTAAGTACTCTAACTCCAAATCTAGTTTTAAATCATGAAGCATTAAATGAAACATTAAATAAGGAAATGATAGCATGCTTAAATGCATCTTTGAAAAGGAATGTGTATCATGGGTAGGTATTCAAGAACTAAGTAATAAAGTATTTAAATTTAGAAAGGAAATAATCTCAGTCATATATAAAGAACATTAGTAATTATAGACTTCAATTCTAAATCATAATATATCAATTTCAAAAAGATTAATTTCTAAAAAATTGCAGACTTCAACAGAATACTCATTGGAATTAATGAATACATGGAAAGAACATAATGAGAAAAGCAAGGAAAATGTCAAGTATACATGGAACATTTATAAAATTTGGTCCTATTCTTCATCATAGAGATGTCATTGGTAAATTTAGAAAGGGAGAATTTAAAAATATTTCACTTCTTGCATAATAAAATGGTAGATAGCATGACCAAAATTGCAAGACTATGTGGAAATTTTTTTTAATACCTGGATTAAAGAAATTTAAAATGTAACAACAGATTACCTAAAAGACAAGTATGCCTATCACATATTGAAATCTCTGAACTATAATTAAAGTAGTCCTTAACATTAAATGCTTACTTTAAAAGAAAGAGAAAAACTGTCAAGTGGACATTATTTAGACAATAGTCATATACTAAAAGAAAATATAAAAGTTATTAACATTATCTTCATTTTACAGATGAGGAAACTGAGACATATAAAGCTTAAGTGACTGGGGCATATAAAGCATGTGTTACATAACTAGAAAATATCTTGATTTGGAAACCTTGATTCCAGGTTTGGTATTCTATCCACATAGCTGCCAAAGGTGACCTTTCCCTGTATCTGCTATTCGTATCCTTTATTGCCTTCTCTTTGAAGTTAGCTTCCATATACACAGTTTATATAGCTTATTTGTACATATTCATTTGTATGTTGTCTTCCTTGATAGAATGTGAGTTCTTTGAAAGCAGCGACTATATATTTTTTCCCTTCTTTTTTGTTTATGTATCCCTACAACTAAATACAGTGCCTGGCACAGAGTAAATGTTTAATAAATGCTTCTTACCTGAGAAAGGAAAGATTACTTTGATTGTAAAAGAAAATGAGAAAATTTCTAAGGAATATGATAGATTTTTAAAAATTACTTTAAAAGCTCCCCAAAACTGGATGCCTAATTTTAGAAAAAAGTAGGCAATGTTAAAATTAGTGAAATGGGGGAAAGATAACTTAAATAGATCTATCTTATAAGGACAAATTAAGTCTTTAATGACCAGTTCCAGAAAAAGGCTATAGAAACAAGTATATTCATGAGCTAATTACCCTAAGCTATCTAAGAAATGGTCTATATTATGTGGACTTTTTAAAATAGAAAAATAAGATGCTAAATTTTTTTTTTATTAGGTAAAAGTCGTTTTGGTTCCCAGTGAAAAAGGATATTAAAGTCAAACTCATAAAAATATTGAAGCAAAGTATTTAAATAGAATATTGGAGAAAATAAAATTATTATTTTAAAATATGAATTAGTGGTAATTATATAAGGAATGAGAAGGTTACAATAAATCATATCAACACTAACATTCATGAAAGTTAGTTGTCTATCAATAGTATCAGAAAAAGCCTTTCAATCAATCAAAAAGTATTTATTAAATAACTACTATGCTCTAGGCACTGAACCAAGCATTGCAGGTACAAGAAAAACCTAATATTTGTCTTCAAGAAGCTTCCACTCTAATGGGGCAAATAATATAGATGGGTATTTTTGTCTTTGTATCTTTGGCATCTTGTGTGGAATATTGCATATAGTAGGGATTTAATGGAAACTTCTTGAACTTAAATGAATTCAAACACTAAAACAGAAACTCTTCCTTAGAAGATAAAGCAATATCTATTTTAAAATAATAATACAAACTAACCTTATATGCAAAAGAGAAATAGTAAAGCCATTCTCAAAAAGACAGACATGATAGAAAATTATCCGCTATCACTAATCCTAGTTAACACTGTTTAAAAAACCTTAGATTTAGCATTAAAAAATGAAAAAAGAAAAGTTATTAGACTACTAAACATTAGAAAAGTGACTAGGATGATTTGATTGTATGTGGTGCATATGTTGTTATTGTTCACTCGTTTTAGTCATATCCAACTCTCCACACCCCAGTTGGGTTTTTTTGGGAGGTTGCAAAGATAATGGAGTGATTTGCCATTTCCTTCTTTAGCTCATTTTACAGATGAGAAAACTGAAACAAGAGTTAGGTGATTTGCACAAACAGGTAATTTCTGAGGCCATATTTGAACTCATTCTTGACTCCAACCTCTGTTTTCTATCCATCATACCACCTAGCTGTCCCATTGTGTGCATAGAGTAAAGGCATAATAATACTTGAATTAACACACATCACCTACAAATGGAAATTATGTATGTTTTCATAAATAGTATTTCTCTATTAACCTTATTTTTTAAGTGATGTACAAAAATATATGTTTTTTTGGGGGGGCTTGTCTTATACAATACCATCTTGCTAATAATGTAAATTATTAGTGGATATGCTTATCTATGTCTATATCTATCTATTTTTCTATGTATCTATAAACACATAGGCATGTTTTTATTTGCCCTTTGTTTTTGTAGAGGATCAACGACATCACAAAATCATGTCTTGATTTTCCTGTGAATTGTATTTAAGTGAGTCAGAGTTACACAAAGTCATCAACCTCACTTTCTCTTCCAGAATCATCTAAGTCAAGGGACAAGACAAGTCAGGGTGACTGGCAGTGGCCTGAGAAACAGTGGATGACCTTGACATCTTCAATGTTTGACCAAGTTATAAATGCTCTATTATACCCGCTTCAGCTGCCTTCATGACAATAGGAAGAAAGTGCTCTCACCAACCCAATTCTGCTGGAGGGAGTCTTCACATACCTGGGGTACACATTCCCCAAATTCACGGATGGGCTTGAGGTCTGTTGATTACTCTTAAATAAGACTGTTGAGATGCTTTTTCTGGAGTGTAGCTACTGTATAAGCTACAGCTTCATGGAGCCATAGGTGAGAGTTGTATAAAAGGCAGATATCAGAGGTAAATGATCAGGTCTCAAAAGGGCTCAGCAAGCCCTCACAGCAGACATGCTAGAAGCTTCCCAAACATACTTATACATAGTATACCTCTATACATGTATGTGCATGCATGTAATCAGAACTGTTACTTGCTCTAGCAGGGTATGAACTCCCACATGTAAAGTGTTTCAAGTCTCCCACCTTGGTAGCATGAAAAGTAGAAATAATTCTAAAATGAGATGAGGTTACCTGGATAAATAAAGCCTGTGTAAATGAGCTATGGAGTTGATCTACGCACCTATTCAGGTACCAGGAGAGTTCTCAGCTTGTGGACAGCCATGAAAAATTGCAGCCAAATTGCTTCAGGGTATAATAACTAGCTTCCCAGTTCCATTGCTTCCAGAATTCCCCAAATGTGCATGACTAACTCTATAAAAGGGATAATGTTTTCCATGTTTCTTAAAGGATCAGATCTCTTTAATCCCTCACTTCTTTCTCTGCCAGTATTAAACACCCAACTAGAATTTAGATCTGGGCATTCTGAATATACTTAAGAATGCAATAGCAGAAAAAAAAATTAAGCATTGACCATTTTTGAATGCTAATTGAGAGGGCAGATCTCTGTCTCTGTTTGTGTCTTCCACCTAGAATGGAACAGGAAATTGGTTGGGACTAGAAGCAAGCAACCATTCAGATGATTATTAGGGACCATGAGCTAATCCCTTATTGGGAGAAGAGAAGCAAAGGATCTAGTCAGCCTCAGTAATTATATTCCTCCATCTCACTAGTAAGCTCCTGATAGTCTCTGGGTGGCTAATCACTGTCACTACCGTCCAATAGCCAGCTGCCAGTTTTCTGGAGGAAACAGTGCTAAAGATCAGATAACCAGAAAGAAGCTAACAAGCCTTCAGATGAATGAATGATGTACAAGATATAATTTAGTTTCTCCTTTTCAGAAATTTCAAAGTCCATTTCAAAAGCAGCATCAAGCTGGTAAATTTTAGGACAGCATCTATTAAACCACTTCTGGAATCCAATGTCCATATGACCACACTTGCCAGATATTGGATTAGTAATTGAAAATAGTGATGCATGACACAAATCTCCCCTCCTCAAAATTTGCTGCAGTAGGTAGTATGGTAATAGAATGCTTCAAATCAGGAATATCCAAATTCAAGTTTGACCTTGAACATTTACTATATTGTGTGATCCTAAGCAAGCCATTTGACTTCAATTTCCTCATCTGTAAAATGGGGATAATAACAAGCACCTGCTTCTTGTGTTGTTATGAGTATTAAATGGGGTAATAATTCTAATGATGAATAATTAGTACAGTGCCTGGCACATAGCAATCACTATATAAATGTCAGCTATTAGTAGTTGTAGTACATTACAAATATAATGTAAGATATAATTTCTTCCAGTTTCTCCTTTCCAAAAATCTCAAAAGCCATTTCAAAAACAATATCAAACTGGTGAAATCTAGGGTACCATAATAATTCCAATTATCATGAATAGATAGAATAATACCTAGCATATAGCAATCATTATATAAATGTAAGCTCTTATTAGTAATAGCATATCTCAAAAACAATTTAAGATTGATAGAAAAATTCCATTTATAATCATAGATCATAATATCTGGCCAATAGTCTAGTAAGACACACGTGAGACATATTAGTAGAAAACTTCAAAACAATGTTGATGAGGAAAAAAGACTAAGAAAACACATGGAGTGACATTTTCTGTACTCTGGTCAAATCTAAGTAGTAAAATTACCAATACTGCTCAAATAAATATATAGATGAATTTAAAACAATGTCTGTCTATATGCAACTGAATTTTCTTGAATTTGAAAACTAAATGAAAAAAAAATACATGGAAAAGTAAACAAGAATATATAAAGGAGCAATAAAATCCTGATAAAGATATTCATTTTATATAGCTTGGAATCCTTATCATTTACAGAGAATAGGAAAGTATCCATGAGACTCAATTGGCCAGGAGAACTAGGAATATAAAAAACCTAGAACACTGGGGAATGGGTGTTAATGAAGTCTGGCAGAATTCCTATTGTCCTGCAGAGTATCATTCTGATCCAATCTAGCTGCCATAGCAAATTTGGATTTAGAAGGGAGAGCTGTGTAAACTTTCAATGAGTATATTCTTTTAATCTTCAATTTTATCTTTTACTTCATGGTATGGCCCATGATTTCAACTGTATGTATTCCAATTCTGAGCTTGAATCACTGAATTGGGCAGAGTTAATCTTATCCAAAATTTCAAAGTTTGAACCTGTGTAAGTGAAATCCTACCCCAATAGCCTGTATGAGTCACAGCTGTGGAAGTTAATCAGAATGAGTATATTGTGGTGATAGACATCAAGAGTTCTTTGCAATCAGTACCTGGATAGGTGGTTCAAGAGTCAGGAAGTCTTGAATTTAAATGTGACGGTAGCCACTATCTGCCCATATGGCCTTGGGCAAATAATTTAATCCTGCTTGCCTCAGTTTCCTCATCTGTAAAAATGAGCTGGAACAGGAAATGGCAAACCAGTTCAGTACCTTGCAAAAAACAAAAAACAAAAAATACCAAAATACCAAAACCCCAATTATGATCATGAAGAGTTGGACACAAGTGAAACATGAACAACAACATGTGATAAAAATCTATCAGAATGTACACAGAGCTAATTCAAATTTAAAAGAATAAAACTCACTGTCCAGTGGATGAAGGGTCAGAGCAAAGAACAAATTATTTGCTAAAGAGAAAATGTAAATTGTTAATAATTGAACTGCATGACATATCTAACATATATAAGACTTCTTGCCATCTAGGGGAAGGGGGGGAGGGAGGGAGGGGAAAAATCGGAACAGAAGCGAGTGCAAGGGATAATGTAAAAAAATTACCCTGGCATGGGTTCTGTCAATATAAAGTTATTATAAAATAAAATAAAATATTAAAAAAAATAATTGAACTGCATGAAAATTTACTCTAACTTTAATCAGAGAAATTAAAATTAAAACAACCCTACCTTGAAAGCATGAAAAGACAAAATTTAATATTGGTAACATTGTGGGGTTTTCTCTTAAATTGTTGGTAGATATGTAAATTTGTACCCTTTTTTTTGGTAATCTGGCAATATGCAAGAATCACAGAATTGCTCAGTTGCTTCAGTTCATTGATTTTTTTTTTATTATAGGACCATGTCCTATGAATGTTATTAAAAGGAAGAAAAGATATATTTATACAATAACAATAATAACTGGTATTTGCATAATGAGTTAAGTTTTGCAAAATGTTTCACATTTGAGCTTTGCAACAATCCTGTGGAGTAGGTGCCATTATATCCCCAGTTTACAAGAGGTGGAAATTAAAGTTGAGAGAGGTAATATACTTGCCCAGGATGACACAGCTAGTTAAGTTTCTTAGGCAGGATTTGAATTTGGATTTTCCTGTCTAATACTCCCTGCATTGCATAAGTGTTCCAGAATACACATAGTTGCTTTATTTATAATGGGCCAAGCTGGAAATGATCTACATGTTTAATCACTGAGGAATGACTGAATAAAACGGCGTGAGTTCAGAAGATTTAGATTTAAGTCTGACTATGTCAACTACCAATCCTGGGTAAATACTTGACCTTCTCAGTGGCTCAGACCCTCTCAACATAAGTTAAAGCAAAAGGTGAGAATCTGTAACAAATGCAGGGAAAGTCCCCTGCCAGAATCACCCTACACCAATGAAATTATAGGTCTATTTAAAAAAATTATCCAAATGAAAATAGTTTAGACCCTAGAGATCATTCCTTATTTTGTCTATGGCTTATAATTAATATTGTTAAAGCTTTGTTTTAGTCTTTATATGCTCAGTGGCCAATACAATGTCCGGTATATAGTTGGTGTTTAATAAATGCTTATCAACTTGAATTGTTCAAAAGAAAAACAGTCATAGAGCTTTGTAGTATATAATATTAATCATATATTTATACTTTTAATTCTCATCTGTATTAGTAGATCTTGTATTTATAATGAAGATGTAACTGGAGAAAGGTGAGAACTATCACAGGAGAAGGAGGGCTAAAATATGTTTCACTCCCGATTCCTCTCAGGATGGCTGCCCCCTGAGTATTGAAAACCATCTGTTGGTGCAGCCAACATGATGAGCAAAGGCACTGAATGCAGGGGTGCTGGTGGGGGTAGTCAAAGACTATAAGATAGCGATCAGATTGGCTCATGAAATGAAAAGAGAAAACAGGCAAAGGTTAGCATAGCCAGGTCATAATTCAACTCGGGACTCCCTGTTGATAACATGAGCTTCACTCTGATGTCTCATAACATCACGAGCGCCTCTGAATGAAATTATAGCTTCCCAGCCCATAACTCACACAGTTCCCTGTTATTTATTCTTGGCTACAATGTTGCTGGACACACATATTTTACTGAGGGATGATATAAAATCTCTGGGCTGACACCAGAGCTATAAATATGGCCACTTCAAATAGAAAATGCTCTATCTAGTGCACTTCCAGTGAGTGGAGTTCTACTGGATCTTGCTTTGGATAAAACTTGTGGTGGGCATGTCTTTCTGAGGACCCAAGAAGAATAGATCCCAAGAGATTTCTAGGTTTTGGCCAATTTGGGTCTTGATAGAGAATGCTGATAAAAGGGACATAAACTAATTCCTCTTAAGTAGAGTTTCCAGGAATTTCCTAAATGTCTTTGCCATTGCTCTGTTTTTGACCCTTTGACGTTCCACAGTTGTCTTATATTTGAATAGGCATATGTTCAATTCAATAAGCATTATTAACTGGGAGCTATTTGGCAAATTGACATATAAAGAGGAAACAAAGAGCAGTTCCTTGCATTTAAGGAACTAGAATTCTATTGGAGGAATGTAACATGCACTCAAGTAAATAAGTACAAATTAATTATATGAAGTAATATCAAAAGGTAGAATGGGTTATGTAATCTAATGATTCAATCCCTAAGATGTAAATCTCTACAGACTGGCTTCCATCTTGGGGACTTTTCACAAATCACTTTCTGGGGCTTATGATGTCTTTATCCAAATTCCTGTGGAACTCTTAGAATGTGGCTTATTTTCTCCTATCCAAAGTTTCTTGTGGGGTATATGGTAAAGTCTCAGAATATCATTATGATATATGTCAAGAAGACCATAGAGTCTCTGAGGGGTTGGCAGAATTCACCAGAGAGGGGATGAGAATTGTACCACTGTTCATGGGCCACTGTAAGTCCTTTGTGTTATTTTTCATTGTACATAGGGTGATATATAAAGGCTGTACTGTATCTAATATTTGTGAACTGAGTGCAAGCATAGGAACTGGGATCCTTTTAGCTATATCCTTGGTCATGAACCATATTCTAAGCCTAACAGGAATCTCTGGATGGTAAGAAAAGAAGTAAATTCTGAAGTTTCAAGGAAAACCTAGATGAAGGCAGAAATAAGTCCAAGGGAGTGATTTTGTGGAAATCTTTTCTGGATTAAAGGTTACAAGAGAATGATGTTTCCAGTTTCTCTTGATCCCAGTTAGTATTTCAAACTACTAACTTGCTAATAAAGTTATCAGATTTCTTAATCTCTGATTAACAATATCCATTTTGTAAATTTTTTTCTTCCCTATTCAATCAAGGACTGTGATCCCACATGCCCAATGCTTATGATCAGGTTCCTCAAAAATAGCAAAAGCTTTAAATGCTTACTATTCCCCAACAAGAATAATTTTGTTTCTTGGGGAAACAAGAAGTTTCAGTTCAAAATGGCAACAAAGAATGTAAGTGGGCTTGGACAAAGATAAGCTAAACTTGAAGCCTGAAATAACTGGAAAAATCCCTTTTCATGGAGGGGATTATATTCAATACCAAAAGTATGGGCTGTAAGTCCCTAAATTTAATATTTTAAAAAGCTTAGAGATCTTCTTTGTCTATGATGGGTCAAGAGGAGATGGAGTCTTGCCATTTAAAGCTTTTTTTTTTTTTTTTTTAGTTGAGACATTATCTCAGTTCCAACTAGGAACTGTTCTTTGTTTCATTTTTCTATGCCAGAGCCTGGCACACAGCAGTCACTTCATAATCTGGCAACTCTTGTTACTGTTTACTACATTCATTTGTAATGAACAAAGTCCAACCAATGAGAGGAATAAATAGAAAAAGAAATAAAACATGAAAACTGAATTTCATAGATCCTACCCTAAACAAAGTAGAATTAAAGTTTTTTTTTTCCCAGCTCCTTAATTGTTAGATTTCTCTTTCTCTTCCTTCAAATTCTATGTATATATTTGTTTAAATATTGCATAGTTCCAAACAAATGTGTGTTTAATTATTTATATTTTATAATAAAGAAAACATTTACATTTTCTTAGAAAACAGGGCCTGGGTTTTTGTTATCATTAGATCTAGCTTGTTGTCTTGCACCCAAATGGTATTTAATAAATGACTATTGGATTGAGTTGAATAAAAGTAGTGCAAGATTCTTGGGTGTCCTTGAAATTGCAAAGACATCTAGAAACAAAGAAAACCAAATAAAAATTATATTTCATTTTGCTTGGAAAACCCAAAATAAATATCTGTCATCAAAAATCTCCATTTTCATTTTTCACTTGAATCTTGAAACACATCATATCTATTTAATATGTTCTTATGTACCCAAACTTGAGAGTGGGTACCTAGTACTTACTGGGCAAGCAGGTGGCACAGGAGATAGAATGCCAGACCTGGACTGAACTGAGTTGAAATCCAATCTCAGACTTACTAGTTAAATGACATTGGAAAAGTCACTTAATCCTATTGGCCTTAGTTTCCTCAGCTGTAAAAAAAAAAAAAAAAAAAAAAAAATGGCTAACTACTCCAGTTGAACATGACTGAAACAATTCTAGGCACATAACTGCTACCCAGAAGACAGTTGAAATTGTTTGTTGAATTAAAGAAACAAATACACATTACTTTCTCTTTTTTGCTTTTCTATAAGGGATTCTTTCTGTGCTGGTATAACCAAAAGAATTTTTGATTAAGGAGACCTTTTGTTTTTTCTAAAGCTGGGTTTATACTTCTGACACTCTATGACCATGTGACTCAATCTCCCTAAATGTCAGTAATCTAATCTGTTATATTTGGATAGTACCTGCAGAGCCTCCCTTGGAAAGCTATTGCCAAGTTCAAATGATATAAATATATAGATAGATATAGAATGTATTACAGTCTTAAAGAATTAAATTTCAACTATTGCTATTATTATTGTTGCCATTTTTTATTGTAGTTGTTACCTCAAAGTCTTTCTGTGATACTTTACCATATTTGGGAAGTGATTCTGAATTCTTATGTTTTATCAATGCCTTTTTAAAAAAAACTTTCTAATCCTTTCTCTATGTATCCTTCCTCCCACCATCTGATCCACCTCAAGATCCTCCCAAGTTACAAAGAAAAGCAATCAACCAAAAACAATCAAGGCAGCAATTGCATTTTTTCGTATATGCCACCTTTGGCATTCCTAGTTATCTGACTTTTATTTTCAGTATTGATCTTGTATATATTCTGAGTACAGTTGCCTTTTTATGTGATTTTAATTAAAGTAATTGCATCTATTAATCAAATTATCTCCAACAATTAAATAAATAATTTCCTAAGCAATGGATACCCACTTTGATTCCAGTTTGTTATTACCATAAAAATTTTCTGCTTTGGCTATTTTGGTATATATGGGATCTTTTATTTATTTACTTTTTGTCATTGACTTCCTTATAGTTCACTAGGCTAAAGGTCATGGACAATTCAATAATTTTTTTGCATTATTTCAAATTGTCCTTCAGCTCTGTGTCCCTGAATTCATACAACCCCATTATCATTATTTCCAGTTTTTATCATCCTTGCTGATGGATGAGTGTGAGATGAAACATCAGAATTATTTTAATGTTCATTTATTATTATTATTATTATTTGCTGAGGCAATTGGGGTTAAGTGACTTACCCATGGTCACACAGCTAGGAAGCTGTAGGAAGTATTAAGTGCTTGAGATCACATTTGAACTCAGGTCCTCCTGACTTCAGAACTGGTGCTCTATCCACTGTGATATGCTCCAATGTTCATTGATTATTAAAAGTAGCATGTTAAGATGGATAGGGAACTGTTTTCTGAGTGAGGAAGATCTGAGTTCAAGTCACACCTTGAACCTATTCTGACTGTGAGACCCTGGACAAATCATCTAGCATTTACATACTCAAGGTAGTGAAACTATAAGTTGCAGAGCAGATGCTGATCTGCATCTGTAGAAGGAGTTTCCATTTAACAATGAAATTATGGATTTAGTCTTTATTCCTTTCCTTATTATTAATGCTTTGGAACATTGTTTTTTTTTCAAATTCATAGAATAAAGCAAAGTTTTTCACAGCATAGTATAATGAAAAATGATTGCACATGAAATTATAAATCTATTATGTACCATGATATTTTAAATATATCTATATACATAAATAAAATAAAGTTTCTCTTCCTTCCCTTCCCTTCATGTCTTAGAGATGGCTACCATAGACACAAATAAGTTTGTATATATGTAAAATCATTCCACACATATTTCAATTTATCAATTCCTTCTCTCGATGCAAATAGCACCTTTCTTCATATGTCCTTTATGGTTAGAATATTTATAATAGTCACACATATGGCCTTCATCTTGGCACACATTTTGTCCTCATATCTATTGAAGAATGGTAGAAAATTTCAAAAAATTGAAAATAGAAAAAAGATGATAAATTGACTGTTTATCTCAATTTCATTCACCAGAAATATTATTCTATATAATGATTTAAGACGTACAAAAAGCATTATAGATTTTATCTCACTGGTACTTCATAACCACCCTGTGAGGGAGGTACCACAAACATCGTTAAAACCATTTTTATAGCAAAGGAAATAAGACTCAAGTTAAGTAGTTGTAGTTCTGTAGTTAAGCAATTGTAGTTCTACAATTAATAAGCATTAGAGCAAAGTTGCAGCCCAGGTCTTCTTGATTTCAAGTCCAGTTTTCTATCCATTTTGTCATGTGGAGACCAAAAGGGAACAGAAACCATTTCACTGAATAAACTCTGGTGCTCTGGGCAGGGAGTTGGTGCAATGGATTGAGCATCGCATGACTTGAAAACTCACTTCATATACCTAATTGACGTATGATTGTGGAGAAGTTATCGAGCTTCTGTTTGTCTCAGTTTTCTTATCTGCAAAATGGGGTTAATGATAGGACCTACTTCTCAGGGTTTTGTTTTTTTTTTTTTTTTTTTTTGAGGATGAAATGAAATAATTGTAAAATTTCTTTTGTAAACCTTAAAGCATTAAATAAATGCTACATTAAAAAGCACTATATAAAGGCTAATGATATAGAACATAACAATTTCAGCATAAACTCATTTGAAAAAACAGATAGAAGAAGATAATTAGTTTTACTTTCAAAAGTAATTGGGATGGGGTGGGGAATGAGTCTATAGAAAATTTAGTTTGAGATACAGCTAAGCTAGCCAAGAATTCTGATGGAAGACGTGGGAAGAAAGACTAGAAATAGATATGAAATGCAACAGATTTTCAGAAGATATTGTCCTCTGGTTTCCTGCCTTCTCAGCTAAATTCCTTGGAAAACTACCTTTATTCAATGTCTTTGTTTCTCTCCTGTTATTCTATTCTAAGCCCTCTGAAAATTGGCTTCTAACTTCATTATATAACTTAAACTTCTTTCTCCCTTTACCTATGGTTTCTTAATGGCCAAAAACAAAAGTAATTAAACTTTTCCTCTTTATTCCTTCTTTTTTTCTTTCCTCTTGTGTTGGAAGAAAAAAATGTTGCTCATCTTAAATTCTTGATTAACGAAAGACTCTTGTGTCTCTTTAATCTCTTTTTTCCACTTACAAAAATATTTGTTTCCTCTGCCCTTAAAAAAGTTTCTCTTTGATTTTGCCATGTATTCTTATTGCAAATCATCGTCTTCTCCCCCTCCCCCCTTTCATTCCATTACCAAACATTTCTAAATAATGGGCTATACTCATTACCTTTATATTTATTTGTTCCTTAACTATTTACAAGACTGATTTCTAAATTCTACCTCTTTACCTAAATTTTTCTGCTAAAGGTCACTGTGAACTACTAATTTCTAAATCCAATAGTCTCTTAGTAGTCTTTACTTTGCTTAACCTCTCTTCATAATATAACTGCATTGACCACTCCCTCTTTTCTTGAAATTCTCCACTTCTGGTTTGTGAAACAGACATTGTAGTATCTTTGTTCTCTATTTCTCTAACTGCTTCTTTTCTACTTCTCTCAGTCCCTTAAATTAGTATTCTCTAGAATTCTGTGTTCTGCCTTTTCCTCTCTAATATTGTATCATTTTATAACTATATAACTATATATATGTATGTGTGTGTATGTATGTGTGTTTATATAACATTATATAAAGTTTATACTCTTACTGCCTAAAGTTCAAATTATATGTAAATGCTTCCTAAATCTGTTGGACTAAACTGAACTATTTTCCTAAGTTCTGCCTGTTGAAACCTTCTAGCTGTCTCTTTAAAATTTATCAAAACCAAAGTTATAATCATATTCTTGCCCAAACCTGTTACTCTTTCAGTTGACTTTCCTCAAAGTTATCTTTGAATCTACCCCTCTCCCCATCCCTTATACCTTTCCAGATTTCTAAATCCTATTACCAGTCAACACATTTTCATAATATCTTTTGAGTCCATGCCTTCCTTTCTACACATCTGTGTCATCATGTTAAGACCCTTATTATTTTTCTTACTGCAATAACCTCTTGCTTGATTTCTCTACCTCTAGTCTCTGCCCTTTCTAATCTATTATAAACATTATGTTAATCTTCAGTTTCCTGGCATGGTTCTAGTATACTTTCCAGATTTCACAGGCATCCAACAAAGAGATCAACACAATGGCTCTGTAGACTTTCAATTCGGTAGTCAGTCCTCCCTCTCTGAAACACTGAGCTAGCTCTGGCAATGCATGTGGGCAATCTTATTATCAATGTGGACATCCCTGGAAAATATACTGCCAAAGTAAGAGAACTTATCCATAGCATTTAAAACTTCTTCATTTACTATAACTGCTGATCTCATTGTAATATGCCTATCAAACCGGGACAATATAGGAGCACCATGCCAGGAAACTGAATAATTTCCATGTGAATTGTCTTAAGAAGATTCTGAAGATCTCCTGGCAGGATAAGATAAAAGATGCTGAAGTCCTTTCTTGAACTAAACTGCCAAGCATTCCAATTCTACTGAACAAAGAACAACTCCATTGGGGTGGCCACATTGTTCTAATGCCAAATGTATACTTGCCAAAAAGATTATTTTATGGAGAACTCACATATGGTAAGTACCCACAAAGTGGTCAGAAAAAGCGATACATTTTTCAACGTCTCAAGAACTTTAGAATTGGTTGTATGATATGGGGGACATTGGCATAGGACGTGCCCAGCATAGGATTCCCTTTTCAGAGAAGATGCTGTGCTCTATTCACAAAGCAGAATTGAAGCTCAGAAGAAACACGAGATGCACAAAGTCAGAGATACCGCCCCGAATGTTCATAGAGACTATTTGTGACTAACCTCTGGCCAAGCATTCCAAATTTGTATTGGTCTAATAAGCCACAGTTAGATACACTGTAACTCAACTCTGACATAGTAATGTCATTTTGATCCTCTTTAAGAATGAAGACAACAACCAAACCATGTTAATCTTAATAAAGTAGTACCTCTGTTCACATCAACCCAAAGCTCAAAAACATTCAAAGTCTCCCGATTGCTTGAAATAAATTTCAAACTCCTTAGCTTGATATTCTTTTTTTTCCCAACCCTGTTTCATAGTACTTCCTATAAATTTGCTATGCTTCAGATTGAACTATTTGTTGTCTTTTAAATGTATCTTACTTTTTAATATTTTGGTAATTGTGTTTTTGTAATCTCTTCCTCTTGGAATTCTCATGGACCTTTCATCTCCATTCAACATCCGTATCTAACAAATATCTACCCAAATTTCAAAATCCAGACTCTAGCAAGCCTTACTTGACCTCCTCTCCCATCTTCTCTATTCAGAAGTTATTTATCTCTTTTCTGGATTCTCACTTCACTTTCTATATGATGCTTTTATTGTAGTTATTTGCATTCTCATCTTCTTTTCCATAAGTAGATTTTAAGTTTTGTGAAGGCAACAACTAGCTTTCTATTCCCTTGGCATCTAGCATAATGCCTTATATATTACAAATACTCATTGTATATTTATTCAATGGAGGAAAGTGGGAGAAATTCCTTTCATTATTTGAAAGCACAGATACTCTCCTTGGTCCTAGAGGGTAAAAGTAAATAGATCTCAGAGATGTGAATGAGGAGAAGATATAGATGGGGAGATTTAGGCTTGGCTTTGCAATAATTTTGTAACAATCAGCACCAACTCTTAGGAGCTGCCATAAGAAGTTGTGGGTTTCCTTCTCACTGAAGTGCTTCAGTAGAAAGAAAATGGTTACTTGTCAATAATGGTCTTTTTTTAAGGACATTTCAGTTTCCAACTGCTCCCATGCCTGAAATGCTTTTCCTCCTTGTTTGTGATCATGATCATGTCAGATGAGATTTTTGGAAGTATATAATAATCAACCAAAATGACTATAGGCATGGGTCCTGAGATAGAAAATAAACATGAGCTTCCCCTTATGCTAACAGTTTTTTTTTTTTTTTTTGTCCTATGTCCCATATGGTTTACAGCAAGGAAATTGAAAACAAGAGGGTAATTCCAGATTGTGAGTTCTAAGAAGTTACCCAAATCAGCCTCCACAGAGTTGTGGATGGTACAAATCTACTGTTGACAATCCTTTGGGAAAAAGTCTTAGTAAAAGGATAATGCTTCTTCAGGGAAAATGAGAGAGACAGACAGAAAAAGATAGGAAGAGAAAGAGAAAGAGAGAGATACAGAGAAAGACAGAGACAGACAGACACAGAGACAAAAAAGACAGAGAGGGAGGGACAGAGAGGCAGAGACACACACACACAAAAAAAGACAGAAACAGAGGGGGAGGGTTGTCTTTTTTTGTTGTTGTTGTTGTTCAGTTTTGAAAATTATATTAAGGATCTCTCTTTCTGATTAGGATAACTTTTTGATTTTATGATTACTTATTTTACTCCATGGGAAAAATGATCTTTGTTTAAATCTACTTGTAATTCTTGGTAATTAACATATCTAATTTAAGAATGGTGCTGATAAGCTGAATGTCACTGGTCTAACTGCTAGATCATTTGGTAAGGAAGAACTATTTATTTACTGACAGCAAACTGTATCCTTCTTTTGAGTCAGATGTGCACTGAGTATATGCCTTTGGTCGCAAAGGACTGCCTGTGAAGAAACGGTAGAAAACAACCAGAGAGTTGGCAGGAAATACAACCCTAAAGCATGCCCTCCTGGAGGAAGGTCTGTAGCGTCAACTTATATCCAGAGAGGCAAAATGTCAGTGAATAGAGACGACTTTGACATGAGGCAAGCCTGGGTTAACATCCTTCCTCTGACAAACGCTATTGTGGGCCAGTTACTAAGCCTGTTAGAGATGTAGTCAATACTCTAAAACTCTAAATTGCAGAAATAGTGCTGTCCTATCCTGGTAGAGAGAATTTCCTCATCTAAAGATTCTTCATATCAATGGAGCCACAGGTCTGATCATTATATCCCTACTGAGCATGGGGTAGCACCATTATCCTGTAGAAAAGATGGAAATAGGGGGAGGATCATTACAATCATAATAACAACATAGTTTTCTAGAATTCCAAAAGTAGCCACATGTTGGTGGCAGTAAAGGAGGAATACCTAAACACTGTTGCATTAGGGGGAGAATAGTAAAGGGGAGAGGTGTGAAGAAATGGAAGAGCTAAGGATGAGAATGGAAACGATGGTAATTAACTGTAAAGTTTTTAAAGATAGGCTATTTAAACCAAGATGGTTTAACACTATTCTGCAACACATGAAACACTATGAGCACACAAAAATGAGTCTTCTGAGAATATGAAGGGATCTTGAGAGAAGTAAACTAATGTCCTACTAATTTCTGAGGGTTTTCATTCTCATGTGTACATTTTCTGTAGCTCCTAAAGCTGTACCTTGATTCAAAAGAATGCCTTGGGGTTTGTTTTGTGTTCTATATTTATGTTTGAGGAACTAGCCATGGGAGTGCCACTTTACTTATCAGTTTAAGGATTTGGGGGCAAGCATTGCAGAGATTAGGGCAAGCAAATACCCAAGGGAATCAGCCAGTGATAGTAAGAGTACCTTCATATCCCAGACACCTGCTGTGTGTCTAATCTTCCTGGGGCCTCCCTTATCTGCTTGAAGGACTCCAGGCTCAGTCTCTGACATTAAAGTGCTTGGCTTTACTCACTCTAAGCCAGGGAGTACAAATGTCATTATCATTCGCATTTTACAAAAAAGAAACCAAGGCCCAGATATGTTAAATAATTTTCTCAAGCCACAAAACTAGCAAACACTGGGAGCCAAGACTTGAACTGAGTCATTCATTCCCAATCCAAGTCCAGGGGTCTCTCCATGTAATCATGCTTTCTTTCCAAAAGCAGAAACAAAAAGGTATGGTGGGGGGCGGGGAAGTAGAACAGTAGACCCAACCTTCAGGGAATGATTGTGAGGGCTGGCAATCCCCTCTCCTACATATGCTGTGCAGTGTGATCTGGTCAAGATTTATAAACATAGAACCACTGTGCAACTAAGTTGCTTCAAAGTGCCAGGGAGTCCTTTAATATAGCCTTTGTGCATGTTTGGTCTTTGTTTACTCTGCCCTAAAGGCAGACCAAATGGGCTATCTTTACATATCTAACTCAATTAAGCAGTTCACTCTTAAGTCAATAAAAACATGAAAAGTTTAGTAAAGTAAAGGTACTCAGAACTGGGGTAACTAGTCATGAGGTGTCATATTACCATAAAATCTCTTAACCACCAAGAATCCACTATAGCCAAAATACGGGATATTAGAAATATACCAATGAACAGTTTGCTGCTCAATGGCTCCATCTTTGTAGATCTCAAATAGACTACACAGCTCAGGAAATACAAGTGGAGATTGCCACCACTTATGCAGTCAATCTCAAAGATCTGGCCTAAGACCAGATTCTCACCTGGTGCTGAGGACATGGGATGCACTCAGTAAGCATTGTTTGACTTGAGAATTATTATTTAATAACATTGTGATATGGCATAACTTAGTCGCACTGCCAAACATTCATTTGCATACTTCTTGGAAATGAAATTTTCCTGGTATTCTATAATTTAATATATAAAACTACACACTAAATGGAATGAAAACATTGGGAGGTAAAAACAGAAAGAAATCAAGAACAAATACTTCGTAAATGTAAATACAATTACTGATAATATAAATAGAACAAATGAACCAAATTCCCTTCCTTACTGTCATTCATCACGTGTTTATCTCTGAAAATTTGGATCAAATAATCCAACTTTATAACATAACACACCTTCCTTGAAGCATAACTGTGGCAATAGCAACCCTTAGGATCATAGGATTAAGAAGTAGGAAGGATCTCAGAAAAAAATTTGTACATTTTCTTTTGTTTTACAAATGAGGGAAGTGAGGTTGGTTGGAGGATCATGAAGTGAGAGATAAGAGTAATGGCACAAACTCACACTGCCAATAATAAGTGACAAAGATGTGAACCTGCTTCAGTTCACATACAGAAGTGAGAATCTTGCTCTAAATCCAGTGCTCTTTCTTTTATTCCTGAACATCTTTTCAGGATATAATATAAATATCATCAAACCCAATGAATTACCTTCCCCCTTTCTCTCTTCCTCCCTTCCCCCCCAACAAACACATTAGCTGAAAGGCATTGTGGTTGGGTAGATGGAGAGAGGGACTTAGGTTAGGAAGATCTGAATTCAAATCTTGCTTCTGACCAATATTAACTGCATGACCATGAGCAAGTTACTTAATTGCTCAAGTCTCAGGCAACCCTCTGACTTACTAATAAGTCATAAACTGAAATCTGCCTTAGTGGAGGAAGTTTCCATCCTGATGAGAAAACTACAGGTTTTTTAGTACTGAACTTGGTCTATTTCATTAGCTTTTTTTGTATTCTATAATTCCTGAATCACAGCAGTGAACAAAATTCCCAAAGGACTTATTAGATACCTTCAAAAAAGTTTAATGATTCTTCCCAATGATATAACCATTAGGCATATACCTCAAGGAGGTTAGGTGTAGTGAGAAAGATACCAAATATATAAAAATATTTATATGAGTGCTTTTTCATAGTAGTAATGACTTGAAGTGAAGTGAGTATCCATCCGTTGGGGAATGGATGATCAAATTGAGGTATATGAACAAAAATGTACACATTATAAAGTTCAGATTGGGTTAAGATTATGGAATATTAGTGGAATGGAATGGAATATTATTATACCAAAAATATCAGTGAATATGTAGAAATCATAGAAACTTGACCACATTTTTATGAACTGATGCAGAACAACATAAGCAGAATATATCAATGAACACATTAAAATAAAGGAAACAATATTGAAAGAATTCAGAATTCTAATTAATACAATGAACCACAATGACTTCTGAGGACTGGGAATGAAGAACGCTTCCTCTCTCTTGGTAGAAATGTGGAAGACTTTGAGTACAGAATATGACATATTGTATTGCTGTTTTTTGTTTGCTTGTTCAAATATACTTCTTTGTTACAAGATATGTTTATGGAGAAGTTATTGGGAAGAGGCAGCTGTGCTTTAAAAAGAGCATCAAAAAAAGTACTAAAATATTTCAGTTAAAGTGCTTGTTACTATGGATATGAGGTCTTTACAATGGTCCCTGATTATAAAATGAATGCTGAATTGGCAGGCCCCTAAGCAATCCATCTTCCCAATAATTTTTGTTACAATTTAGTTACCTTGATAGATGTGAATACTTGGTATATCTGTAAGATTAGGTTAAAGAAGACATAGTCTCTGACTTCAATGAGCCTCTTCTCTGAAAAACAATCAACATAGAAACAAATGTTTATTATTTGTTACAATCCGTGGCTTTTTATCTTCCAACTCTACCTCTGCCTCATTCCTCCTAAAGTTATTCTTTGTTCTTGCTACAATCTAAAACTCCCCTTCTCTTTTCTCTCAACCTATTTTTTACTGACTCACTTAAACAGCAATCATTTCTTAAGGACCTACTATAAGTACTGCAATAACTGGCAGAAATACAAAGATTTAAAAAAAATAAACAGTATCTGAAGTTAAGAAGCTTTCATTTTAATGGGGAAGAAGACATTCTCACATATAGATATGTACAGAATAAGTAAATATAGAGTAGACACAAAATAAATACAAGTGACTGAATAAAAAATAGGAGGATAGCATTATCATTTAGGGAATGAGGAAAGGAATTTAGGTAAGAGGTAAGGCCTGAGTTTCATCTTGAAGGAAATTAGTGATTGTATGAGATAGAGGGGAGAAAGGAATGTATTCTGGGCATGGAATATGGTCAATATAAAGGTAAAGAGAGAGAGATCGAGTACCTTGTGGAAAAGAGAAGGAAGGACAGTTTGTCTAGACTATGGGGATGAGGAAGGGGAATAATATATAACAGATTAAAAGATAGATTGGAGCCAAGTTGCAAAGGACTTTGCAGAGGAGCTGGTATTTTGTCTCAGAAACAATATGGAGGGCAAGCAGATACTAATAGTTTAGAAACCTGGGAGACAGGGGTGCCTTCTGCAGAAATTGGGAAGTACAGTAGAAGAGTGAGTTTTAAAGGAAAAATAAGGACTTCTGTTTTGGACATGTCTTTGAAATGTCCAAAATATCATATTAGACCATTTAGTACAGAAATAACAATTCCTCAGAGCTCAACTTACATGACCACTGGCCAGTTAACTTCCCCAGAAGGATAACTATAACTATCCCCAGGGTACTCGAAAATAAATCTATGACTTCCTAAATATTAGTTCAAGAGCCTCCAATAGTGTTCTTGAAATTTCAAAGTAGATTGATGAGGGGATGGAGCCAAGATGGTGGGAAGCAGACACAACTTTCTGTGACCTTCTCTGACCTCTCAAACCAAAAGTAGATTAAGCCTCTAAACTGGTTTTGAAGTCAAAGAATCCACAGATATTTGGAGTACAACACATTACCTTGGGAAAATTTCAGAACAGCTCTATTTCAAATAGGTAGGGGGACAGTCAGCTGAGCCTAGATGCCAGCACAGAGAGACAAGGGCAAGAAACTGGGGTGGGGAATCAGAGCATTGCACCTTCTATGCACTTGGGAATTTTCTGTGAGTCTCTTAGGCTACTCTGTCCTGGTTGCAAGCAGGTGGTTTGGCAGATTTGCTACAAAAGGCAAATTGTAAACCACTGAGCTCCAGAAGAATGTGGGACCTAGCCAATTACCCAGTGCCAAAATTCAATCCACAGAACTGTCCCAGGACAAACTAAAGCAGCTGTTGCTCCTTTCCATTAAGAGCAGACCTCAATCTTAAAAAAAAATGATGAACAAAAAAACAAAAAGAACTCTCACCATAGACAGATTATTATGGAGAAAGAGAAGAACAGATCTCAAATCTTGGGGCTCCTAAAGGCAAATCAATTTCAGATGAAGCCCCAAAGAGAGATATCAGCAGGTCCCCATTTCACAAGGCTTTCTTAGAAGATTGCATAAGGATCTTAAAAGAGAGTTAAAAGAAAAATGGTGAAAAGAAATAAGGTCATTGGAAGAAAGAATAGAAAAAGCATATAATGCTCTTCATAACAGATATGAAAAAGATACAAAATTCATTGAAAAACAAAATTTGTGAAATGGAAAAAAATGCAATGAACAAAACAATTCAATAGGCCAAATACAAAAGGAGCTAAAAAAGGTAACTGAAGAAAATAATATACTAAAAATTAGAATTGAACAAATGGAAGTGAATCACTCAAAAAATTTCATGAATCAGTCAAACAAAAACAAAAAAAAATATGAAAAGAAAGAAGAAAATATGAAATACCTCCTTGGAAAAACAACTGACCTAGAAAATAAATCTAGGAGAGACAATCTAAGGATTATTGGATTTCCTGAAAGTCATGATGAAAAAAAGAACCTAAAAATTATCTATCAAGAAATCAAGGAAAACTGCCCTGATATCTTAGACTCAAAAGGTAAAATAGTTATTGAAAGAATTCACCAATCACCTTCTGAAATTTAAAACCCCCAAACTAAATCTCCAAGGAATATTGTGGCTCAATTTCAGAACGATGGCACTGAAGAAAAGATATTGCAAGCAGCCAAAAAGAAACAATTTAAATGCTGAAGAACCACAATTAAGATTACCCAGAACCTACCAGCTTCCACCTTAAAGGATCAAAGGGCCTGGAATCTGATATTCTGAAAGGTAAAGGAACTTGGATTATAGCCAAAAATAAGCTATCCAGCTAAAATGAACATTATCTTTCAGAGAAGAAGATGGACATTCAATGATATAAGTGAATTTCATCTATTTCTAATGAAAAGATCAGAACTGAACAAAAAATTTGACCTCCAAACACAGAACTCAAGAGAAACATAAAAAGGTAAAAAGGAAAGAACTCTTAAGAGCTATATTTCTCTTATGGATATACTTAGAGAGTGTGGGTATAATTTAATTTTATTATGATAATATGAAAAAGAAACTAGAGTTGCAAAGGGGATTGTACTGGAAAAAAGAGGGAAAAGGAGGTAAAATTAGGGAAATTACATTTCATAAAGAGGCAAAGAAAACCTATTATAATTGAGGGAAAGAAGGGATGGGGATGAGCATTGTGTGAATCTTACATTTGTGTGAATCAGATTTGGCTCAAAGAATATCAGACATATTTGGTTTCACAGAGAAACTTCTCTCGTCTTATAGGGAATTGGGAAGGAAAAGGGGAAAATAAAGGAAAGACTAATAGAAGGGAAAACAGAAGTATTAGGGGAAAGGTATAAAAAAGGTGGGGGCTCTAAAGGGAAAGGGCTGTTTGTGGCTGTTTAAGTCATCAAAAGCAAAATACTGGGGAGGAAAGAAGGGGGAAAGGAAAGTGAAAAGCATAACTTAGGATAAATAATATGGCAGGAAATACAGAATTAATTATTTTAACTGTGAATGTGAATGGAATGAACTCTCCAATAAAATGGAAGTGGATATCAGATTGGATTAAAAGCCAGAATCCTACAATATGTTTACAAGAAACACATTTAAAGCATAATGATATACATGGAGTGAAGATAAAGGGCTGGAGCAGAATCTATTATGCTTCAGGTAAAGTTAAAAAAAAAAAAAAAAAAAAAGCAGAGATAGCAATCCTGATCTCAGATCAAGTAAAAGCAAAGATAGATCTAATTTAAAAAGATAAGGAAGGAAACTATATTTTACTAAAAGATACCATAGATAATGAAGCAATATCAATACTAACCACATGCACAAGGGAATAGTATCCAAATTCCTAGAGGAAAAGTTAAGAGAGATATAAGAAGAAACAGACAGCAAAACTATCCTAGTGGGTGATCTCAACTTTGCTGTCTCAGAAGTAGATAAATTGAACTACAAAATAAATAAGAAAGAATTGAAGTAAACAAAATGTTAGAAAAGTTAGGCATGATAGATCTTTGCAGAAAATTGAATGGAGACAGAAAGGAGTTTATTTTTTTCTCAGTGGTTTATGGAACCTTTACAAAAGTTGACCATGTATTAGAGCATAAAAACCTCAAAATCAACTGCAAAAAGGCAGAAATAGTAAATGCATTTTTTTTCAGATCATGATGCAATAGAAATTACATGCAGAGACAGCTAGGTGGTGTAGTGGATACAGCACCAGCCCTGAAGTCAAGAGGACCTGAGTTCAAATCTGACCTCAGATACTTAACACTTCCTAGATGTGTGACTCTTGGGCAAGTCACTTAGCCCCAATTGCTTCAGGAAAAAAAAAATCACATGCAATAGAAGGCCAGGAGAAAATAGACCAAAAATTAATTGGAAATTAAATAATCTAATCCTAAAGAATGAATGTTTCACCTAATCAACAACTTCATCCAAGAAAATGACAATAATGAGACAATATACCAAAATTTGTGGGATGCAGCTAATGTGGGTTATAAGGGGAAATTTTATATCTCTAGATGTTTGCTTGCATAAAATAGAGAAAAAAGATCAATGAATTGGGCTTACAACTAAAAAAGCTAAAAGAACAAATTAAAAACCCTCAATTAAATATCAAATTTTAAAATTCTGAAAATAAAAGGGGAGATTAATAAAACTGAAAATAAGAAAACTATTGAATTAATAAAACTAAGAATTAGTTTTATGAAAAAAAAAACAACTAAATAGATAAACATTTAGTCAATTTGATTAGAAAAAGGAAATAAGAAAATCAAAGTGTTAGTCTCAAAAATGGAAAGGGAGAACTTTGCACCCATGAAGAGGAAATTAGAGTAATAATTAGGAATTATTTTGCCCAACTATTTGCCAATAAATTTGATAATTTAGATGAAATGGAGGAATATTTACAAAAATATAGATTACCCATGTTAACTGAAGAGAAAATAAATTATTTAAATAGTTCCATTTTAGAAAAAGAAATAGAACCAGCTATTAATCAACTCTCTAAGAAAAAATTTTCAGGGCCAGATGGATTTACATGTGAATTCTATCAAACATTCAAAGAACAATTAATTCCAATACTATATAAACTATTTGAAAAAATAGAGATAGAAGGAGTCCTATCTTTTTCCTTTTATGACACAGCTATGGTGCTGATAGCTAAACCAGGTAGGGTGAAAACAGAGAAAGAAAATTATAGACCAATTTTCCTAATGAATATTGATGCAAAAATCTTAAATAAAATATTAGCAAAGAAATTACAGAAAGTCATCCCCAGAATAATACACTATGACTAAGTAGGATTTATATCAGGAATGCAGGGCTGGCTCAATATTAGGAAAACTATTAGCATAATCAACGATATCAATAACCAACTAATAGAAATGATATGATTATCTCAATAGATGTAGAAAAAGCATTTGATAAAATCCATCACTCATTCCTATTAAAAAACACTAGCACATATAGGAATAAATGGACTTTTCCTTAAAATGATCAGTAGCATCTATTTAAAATCAAAGTAGATTGATACTATTTACTTTGGATATAAAAATCAAAGATTATATTTAAGATTACAAATGTTTATGGGGGATGGTAGTGGTCAAATTTTTGTACAATTTTGAACACAGTAGTTGGTGCAAAAGAGCAAGTAATTGCATTTTCAAAATCCATTTAATTTTATTGTAAAATTAATGAGCAAAAAAATAACAGTTTAACATACAAGATGGAATTGAATAACAGATTAAAAACACAAATCTTCATTACATTCAGCTTACCCTTCTTTTAAACATATAATAAATTCAACATATTAAATTTTTTTCTGATGAAGGCAATTATCTCATTAATTTAGAACAAAATTTTTTTCAGAAAAAAAGATGGCCAGTATTTCTCAAGTATAGTCAAATTTATAAAAACACAAGTCATTCTTCAGCTGACAAAAGCACAAAGGATATGAAGAGGCAAATCACTATTGATTAGAGAAATGCAAATTAAAACATCTCAGAAGTATCACCTTATACCTATCAGATTGGCTAATATAGCAAGAAGGGAAAATGATAAATGTTGGAGAGAATGTGGAAAAATAGCAACATTAATGCATTGTGGATAGAATTTTGAACTGATCCAACCATTCTGGATAGCATTTTGAAATTATGAAAAACGGGCTATAAAACTACATACCCTTTGACTTAGCAAGAACACAACTAGGCCTGTACCTCTTTTTGTGGTTGCAAAGAACTGGAAATCAAGGGAATAATCATCAATTGGGGAGTGGCTGAGCAAGTCACGATATATGATTGTGATAGAATACTATTGTGTATAATAAATGATGAACAGGGGTGGTTTCAGAAAAATCTAGAAAGACTTACATGAACTAAAGGAAAGTGAAATGAATAGAACCAGGAGAACATTGTACATAATAAAAGCAATATTGTACAAAAATTGATTGTGAATGACTTAGCTTAGACAATTCCAAAGGAGTTAAGATGAAAAGGTACCATCTAACTCCAAAGAAAGAACTGGTGGCATTTGAAACATACTTTTAAAACTTTATTATTCATGGTTTTTTTTGGTCTGCATTTGGTCTTTCTTTTGTAGCATGGTTAATATGGAAGTGTTTTGCATGATGGCACATGGATAATTTAAATCAAACTGCCTTCTCAAGGTGGGGGAGGTGGAGACTGGGAAGAAGAAAATTTGGAACTCAAATTTTAAAAAAACGTTAAAAAATTTGTCACATATAATTGAGAAAAATAAAATTAAAATTAAATGTGAAAACAACAAAAAAAGAAAAAAAATAGCTAAATGAAGTTAGAGTGAGTGGTCTTCATGAGGTTGATATTAACAGTATATATAGTCTACTTTGATACTATCTTTTCTAGAAAGCTCAGATTTCCTTTATTTATTCTTCTCCTACCTCTATTAGTTACTTTATTACCTCCTACTTCAATGTTAGCATATGATCTCTCCTATTTTACTGAAAGTGATGGCCATCTTATGTGATTTCCTTCAACTTTTTTCTCTAAATCAAAAGATTTCTGCATCTTCCTCCATCTTTTCTTTTTTTCTTGTTAAGAGGAAAAATATTCTTTGTTTTATCCAAATATAACACTTCCTCCTATGTCTTTGATTCTCTCCCTTCCATTCCAATCTTTTACTTGTTTTACCAACTATTTTTATTTTCTTTTTCTTTTTAAGTCTCTTTCCGTTGGTTCCAACCTCTCTGCCTACAAATAGTTTTATCTTTCTCCTCTCCAACTTTTTTCAGTATTGTCATACCTTTGAGAAATACCTCATCTTTCCATAACTGCCAAGTTTCTTGGGGAAAAAAACAAACTTACTTTCTTTATTTTGTTCCTTAATACTTTGCAATCTGTGATCTTTTACCACCATGCTCCCGAACCTGAATTTTCCTGAACTATTGGCTACTTTGCCCCTCTTTAAGTTTGTTTCATTCTTGGATTTTGTTTGGTTCATCTATCTTTCTGACTATTCGTTGTTTTTGAGATTTTTCTTTTGTTATTATTGTTTTATTCTTGTTTTTTTTTTTTTTTTTTTTTTTTAAAAACACTGGTCATTCTCCTTACTTCTTTTCCTAAATGTAGAAATTCCTCAAGACTTCTTCCTTGACTATTCTCTTTTTTTTCTATGAATGCTTTCTTTTGGGGATTTTACCTAGTCTGTTGTCTTACAGTGTGACCTGGATATGGATAACTCCAAGATCTATATAGTTACAACTCCAGTTTTATTCTGAGCATCATACCCACAATTCTAGCTGGGTGTTTAAAAATATCCCAAAACTTAGTATTTCCCAAATTGAAGTCAGTATCTTCCTATTTCCTACCTTTCCAAACCAACTCCTCATTATCAGTTTTCTTATTTATGTTTATTGTACTGTTATTCTCTGAGTTACCCAAGTTTCAGATTTTATACTTTTCAACTTCTTCCTTACTTTTTAAAATCTGCATTTGACATATTATCGTGTTGATTTTTATTACCTCAAATCTATCTCTTGCTTCCCATTTCCACCCCAGTTGCTCTTCTTCAGGGTCTCACTGCTTCCTGCTTACATAAATGTTGTATCTTGCAGCTCTTAGAGTTTAAATGTTCCTGGGCCCTTTAATCACTTCTCAAAGTCTGTAAGTACTACTATTACTACTACTACTACTACTACTACTACTACTACTACTACTACTATTATTACAGGTCCATCTATTTCTGATCGTTGTTTCATGTCCTTGACAAAAGAATAAAACAATTTTTAGCCAGAATAATTAGTTTTTAACTAGAGTAATAGGCAGTAATTCATTGCTAAGTCCTGGAAAACTTCTTTTAGGCAGGCATGACCTGGATTACCAAGGAAAATCCATGAGGAGCCAAGGAAGGGTAAACCATTTAAAACATCAAAATGGAAACATCTTCAGTTGGAAAACAGGGACCAAGATGAGTCATATGGATCATGGGACAGAACCAGTTATGCCACTTCTCATCCATCACAGTATGGATGGCAGTATTGGCAGGAAGAGAAATGATGAACACTGACTGGAGAAGGGAAGCCATTGAGGAAAAAGGAAACAGTCCAAATCAAAAAGGACAGAAAGGTAGTCAAATATCCTTTAGAAAAGTATCAGAGAATACTTGTTATCAGAGAATCATTATTAAGAAGCAGTGTGTTAATGAGGAAAGATCACAGAATTTGAAGTGTGAGGACCTGAGTTCAACTGTCTGTTCTATTATTTCATAACTATGTGACCTTGTTTATTGAGATTATTTTGCTCCCCTTGGCTCATTCTCTTCATCTGTCAAATGAGAGCAGTTAGTTCAAATCATAACTCAGGCATTAACCAGTTCTATGACCACGGGCAGGCCACTGACCATCTTTCAATGAGAGTTTCCTTCTCTCTCTCCCTGTCCTTCCCTCCCTCCCCCTTCTCTGTTTCTCTCTCACCACTCCTTCCACCTTTTCTCTCTCTCTCTCCGCTCTGTTTCTCTGTCTCTCTCCCCTCTCTCTCCTCCCTCACTCTCTTTTTCCCCCTTCCTCCCTCTCTTTTTCTCTCCCTCTCGCTTTTTCCGTATCTCTCTCTTTCCCTTCCTCCTCCTCCCACTCTCTTCATGTGTATATGTATATCCATATCCTTTTATCTGGGGATAATAATAGCACTTATCTCACAGGGTTATTGTTAGGCTCAAATGAGATTGTATAAAGCACCCTTGTGAACTTTAAAAGCTCTATATAAATGCTAGCTATTCTAAGGTCTATTCCAGTTCTAAATCCCTTGACCTTAGAGTAACTAAGCTACTTTTACAAGTCACTGAAAGTTAAGGAAAGATTATAGTCTGAAAACATTGTAAGGCTAAAAAGTTTCTTTTTTCAGTCTTCTCTTTCCTCTCATCCTCCACCCCCCCCCCAAAAAAAGGGAAATAACATATCTTTAAAAGAAACAGTTAACAATTATACTTAACTGATGCCCAGGAAATTGAAAAGGAAGAAAATTTGAATAGATAGGAGAAAAGAACTCCAATTTCTTGCAAAGAACTTATAACAGTGCTGAAAATAGAGACAGGCACTGACCTGTGGGATGGATAAATAGCAGTAGGGAATGGTCTGACAGCAACTGCTGAGAACCACAAATGATTTGCTTTAACTGGGCAATGGGGAGAGAAACTAGGCAACCATAATCACAGGCCCTACAAAGAAGGGTCAAGAAATCATTTGAGGAAGACACTATTTGAGGGAGCAGATGAGGTCATGGTTAGTTTCACAAAAGGCAGTATCTCTCTCTCTCTCTCTCTCTCTCTCTCTCTCTCTCTCTCTCTATATATATATATATATATAATGATACATATAAATATAACAAAAATTATATATAAACATATAATATATGCACACATGTACATTAACATTGTATATACATATATACACATACACATTTATATATATTTAAATCATAAAAAGAAGATTTATATTACACACATACATTTTATATATACAGATATATACATACACATTTATATGTAGATTTTAAAATCATAACAAATACTTGGAAAATCAAGTCCTTCTTTTTTTCTTCCTGGAAAAGGAAAGGCTGAAGAAGCACTAATACAATATACAGAAAAGAAAAGAGGAAATAAAATGCCAGAGTTAGTAAATGGAAGTTATATTTCTGAACCCTTAACAAGAGTAAAGAATAGGCAAGGACACCAAAGAATTCCAATAGCATTTCTTAAGATACTGATTGTCCAAGAAATAAATATTGGACATTTGAGTACAGAAGAAGAGTCAAAGATTCAGAATAAGTCTGTATTAAAAATCTTTGTGAGATTATGACAATTGTCATGAAAGACAATGGATAAGAGGAACATGCTAGTTCATCTTTTCTATATCTCCTATAACAAAGCTTTTACACCTTTTAGAGGTAATGGATTTATCCTCTTTTTCAACCAAATTTATTCTAGGGGAAACCTTTAAAAAAAGTTCTCAAAGCCAAGGCCAGAGTTGTCTAGATTTCTTATCCTTTAAGTTTTTAATTTAATGTAAGAGTTTACAAAATTCATGCTCTAACTACACTCACTAAATTCACACATGCAGGTCAATGAAGTCAACTAGTTTTAAAACATGGAAAGGATAATCTGACCAGAAAGCCAATGGCTCCAGGATGTCTTTCCTGACCATTGTAGTCACTTATTATGCTATGAAAAGGATTGGATTTAGTCAGGAGATCTTGGCTTTCATTCTCTTCTACCACTTAATAACCTCTATGAACCTGGGCAAGTCACTTAAATTCCCTGGGAGGTTAATTTAATTATATATAATATGAGAGAATTTGACTAAATGGCCTCTGAGGTCCCTTCCAGCTCCAGCTACATGATCCAAGGATTCTAAATCACTTCCCTTTTCTGAACCTGTTTTCTCATCTGTATTTAATCCTAGGTTAAAGAGATCCTCCAAGAGATGTTAGTTGTTGCTATTTATATTTTTCAGCAAGAGGGGATAGCATCTTGGGAACTTTAATTAATTATCATATTTAAAGGAGTCTGGTGTGAAACACTCTTTGATGAGGATATGATGAGAGTTAATTTTCATAGAGAAGAAGTCTATGAGAGACTATAGTTAACTGCAGTGATAGAATAAATCTGTGAGGGATTTAGTGAATTTACTGGGCAAGTGTGAAGAGTTTATTTAACTGATTCTGTGGAGAAGGCCTTCTGAGAATCCCTGAGAGACTTCAACCCTCATTCTAGGAGAACTAAACTGCTGATTAGTGTTTTCAACAGGTTAGCAGTTGCAGCTTTGGTTAGAAACAAATCTCACCTACCTACCCAACTCCCACCTCCAAAAATACAGAAGTGATTATGGCTTTCTCAGTCAATACATGGAAATATTAATCTATGTTTTGATATTTTTTGTTAATAAATTATGTAATTTATAACATTTATGTCTTTTTAAGCCTATAAATTTGGGACTTGATACAAAGAAGAGAGGAAATTTATCAGAAAGGATCTCTTTTTATGATTTTACAGGAGAGATAAGGAGGAAGTTTAGAATGAATAAATTAATTAATAAGGGACATTTTGCATATTTTAATACTAAGAGATATGAAATGAAAATGGGTTAGCAAAAAGCCCCTGAAATATGTAAAATGAGGCAATTGTTCTAGATCAGTGGTATCAAACTCAAAATGTACATAAACCCTGTGGGTTTCATGTTGATGTAGAAAACTAAATATTATTTGTATTTTGTTATATTTTAATTTGTTTTGCCAAATGGAGCTGCACCCTATTAAAATTTAATTGGAAACTATCTCAAGAATGTTATGGGTTCCCAGACTTTTTTTTTTTTTGTTTGTTTGGACATTTCTGTTCTAGGTGATCTCTGTGGCTCTATCTCTAAATCTTATGATCTTGCTTTGATCCCTCTCTTCCTAATTCTTGCATTGTTTACTTTCTGGGCCTTTCATTTTGTCCTGATCATATAATTCTTTGCATCTTATTTAGTTTGTATTTTTAAGGACAGGGATTTGTGATTATATATCCAACATAGATCCTAATACAATGATGTGTACAAGTTAGCCATTTCATCAATGTTTTGTTGATTTGACAATCTTATTGGGCTCAGATTGAATTCTGAAAATGTGGGTTTTGGAGAACAAGTCAGAAGCAAGAAGTAGTGTGCGTTAGAACAGATAGGTTTCCACAAAATGAACCTCACTAATTTTGGTATTGGAAAATAACAAAGCAGACTTTAAGTGTAGAATAGTAAATGTGGGGAAAACTGCTGGAGGGGGCTTGGCTGAACCTTTGCTAATTTGAATGTTACACATCAAAATAGAGCCAGCAAAGGCAGGTCTCAGTTTGACATAGAAACCACAGTGAAGCTCTCCCCGAGAGAAGATACATGTCAGTTGGTAATGTTAACAGGCTCATTTGTGATATTACCTGGAAAACCGGTTTTACTGGCTTCTGTCATGAGGGGCGGGGGGTCACCAGGCTGTCTTCCTGGAGTCTCCCCAGAGGGCTCATTCTCAGGGTCAGGGGGAGCTAGGTGAAGGGAACTTTAATGAAGCAGGCTCCTGGATCATTCAAAGATGTCCCTTTCATTTGTCAAAGTGATTCTGAAAGAAAGAATAGTAAAATTAGCCAAGCTCTCACCCTCAGGTCCTGAACTCAAAGCACAACCTAGGCTTCCAAGGAGCTTAACAAGTAACACCTGCCCTGAAGTTGGCTTAAGACTTACGTCAGAAAGCCAAAGCTACTGAATTTACATGTAATTAAAACCTCTAATAGTAGTTCTAGCTTCCTACTAGAGTCCTGGTTACAGAGGGGTTGAATTCTCTTATCATATTGTTTTCTTCTGCTTTCTCCCAGTGTATTTATCCAATGAGCTTGATGAGGAAAGGTTTAAAGATTTGGAGGTATTTAACTTGAATTTTAAAAAAAGCTAAATGATAACTTAATAACCATTTTATAACATAAGTAGCAAAGTGGATAGAGGGCTAGGCCTGGAATCAAGAAGACTCATCTTCCCGAGTTGAAATCTGACTTCAGACACTTACTAGCTATGTGACCCTGGGCAAGTCACTTAATCATGTTTGCCTCAGTTTCCTCATCTGTAAAATAAACTGGAGAAGGAAACAGCAACTCCCTCCAATATATCTGCCAAGAAAACCCTAATTGGGTCACAAAGAGTTGGACATGACTAAAACATAAATGAATAATAACAAAACCATAGCGGGAATTTTAAGAGTCCATTAGTCAATGTGTTGTTGTTGGGTTTTTTTTTTTTTCATTTATAGCAGATTATTTAGCTAAAAAAACCAAAAGTTACTTTTTTGATCACAGAGGATAATAAAACTCAATATTTTGCATAAAGCAGCCAATATTCGATGCTATTGTAAAACACTAAGCATGTACTTTAAGAAATCATGGAATATCATATTTAAAGACTAAACTGTCCTACTTGATACATGTAGAGTCACCTATAGAAGGAGACTAAATTGGATAACCTACAGAAGTCTTTTTCATCTTTTGCTATAGGATAATTTTTTCATACTAAAAATGTCAGTCTAGAGTCAAGTGTAGTTGTAAGCAGACTTCAACCAATTTCATTCGATAATATTTATTAAACACCTACCATATGCAAAGTACTGTATTTGTTGGGGTTTTAAAGACAAAATGAGATAGTACTAAAGAATGTCTTAAAGGAGCTTGTATTAGTTTGGAAGATATTGCATCATATACACATTTAAATAAATATTAGGTCATTCAAAGAGGGAGAGAGGTGGAACTGAGATGGAGGTGGAAGAGGTAATGTGGACAGACTCTCCATGGGGGATAGCACTTGTTTGGAGGCTTGAAAGAAAATAACTATTCTAAAAGGGAGAGATGAGATGAGAGTACATCTTTGAAAGGGGCAAATGAATGATGATACCTTCTTACCACCTTTGATTTACCCCTTTCCTATATCCAATATATCACCAAATCTGTTGATTTTTTTTTTTCAAATGTTTCTTAGAACCAGTCCTTTTTTTATTCTCACCTCTTCAAGATTGTCCGATGCTCAAGTTCAGGAGTCCTCAATCTACAGCCCGTGAGCCAAATGCAGCAGCTGAGAACTTTTATCCCCCTCACCTAGGGTTATGAAGTTTCTTTATTTAAAGGCCCACAAAACAAAGTTTTAGTTTTTACTATAGTTCGGCCCTCCAACAATCTGAGGGACAGTGAACTGGTCCCCTATTTAAAAAGTGTGAGAACCCCTTCAACAAGTTGTTCTTGCTCAGAATGACCTCCTCTCAGCTTCTCCAAATTTAATCAATTGAAGTTTCACCTCAAGTTCTACTATCTCAACGAAATACTTCCTAGTTGAGCCTAGATGGTGTAATTAGGTGTAACTACACCATCCTTTCTTCTATTATTGCTTTTACAATCCCTATCACGTGTTTATTTTCCCGTTTGGTTCATTTTTGTCAATTGAGAGGGAGTATGATACAAAAGATAGTGAGGGAGTCACCATTGGACACAGGGAGCACTTGTGAAGTTGGAATGATATGAATTTAGTTCTCCTGGATGTTGTTAGTACCATAGTAAGAGCAAGGAAGAGTATGAAAGCTCATTTAAATTTAAAGGGCATCCTCTCACACCACACAGAGAAAATGAAGTATCTTACTCAATTTGAGCTGAGTGGTTATTGAAGAAGAGAAGCTTGGATTCTTTGGGCCTGCACATTTCCCCTCCCCCCAATTCTTCAAATTTTGGTTTAAGGAAGTTCAAAGCCTCTTTTTACCTCATCAAGAACTTTCCCAATCAACCAATCTTTCCTTGTTGTATTTTTCTAATTTTTTCCTCATGTGTTTTTGGTCATTTCTAGGGAATATACAATCTCCAATATTCCCATTTTAAGCAGGTTGGCTCATTTGACTCTTTGCTTTTGATGTTTACAGAGAAGGGGCTTCTTTCTTTTCTGCTTTATAACCTTTTATTTAATTCCCAAAGACAAATCCCTAAACTCCATTTTCCATTCAATCCATTTACCATTTCCTGGTTCATAAGGTCAAGTCCCAGCCTAGCTTTCAGTTCCTTGACAGACACACCCACTACCTCAGTATAATACCAGCAAAGGAGAAAAATAAGCAACAGAATGTGCCAAACAGTATGAGCCTAAGTTTTGAAACAGCATTGGTTTTTTTTTTTTTTTTTCTCACTTAGCTAGTTCATCTCCCTTCTCTATGCCGATAGATGTACATATTGTGCTTTCTGTTTTGAAAAACATTTGTGCAGATGGTAAAGAGTAGGCATTTAAGATATAAATACCATAAGAATCTGTATGAGAAGACACATACAGTGACTTAAAAATAATCTTCAAAACATAACTACCAATTGCCAAGAATCTTATTTGGCATCTGCCTAACCTCTGTCATCCCCAGTTAAGTTTTTATAGAGAGATTTATGCTTATGGTCTCCAAATAATGGGTTCTCAGGTTCTTGATATTTCCAAGTCTCTGAATCTTTCTTTTGAGACTATCCTTCCCAGTTTTTATTAGACATTTCTCTCTATAACCCAGGAGCTCTTACCATCATTGATCCTTTTGGAAATGTGGTAAAACCTAAGGACCCTTTTCTAGAATAATGTTTTACACTTAGAAAATAAAATTTGAAGAATTATAAAAAAAAATTATTTTGAAAAAAGGTATGTATGTATATATATGTATGTATGTATGTAAATAAACACACAGACACACACACACACACATTTACATTTCCCATCCAAGTTAATAGGTCTTCTAAAATTGGTCCAAAGATGGGGGTGGGCTAAGAGACTGTCTCTAGATCCTAAGTAAATGATCTCCACTCTAGTATTATGAGGAGAACCTCCAGATTCCTGACCATTTCTGTAGGCACCATAGGTAAAACTCTAAGGGATCTCCAGACCCTCCTTTGAAAATATCTCAATCTTATCACCTTCATAGATCATCTTACTTCCAAGCCTCACTGTAGCATAGGGGTGGCCCTTAGATTCTCAAAGGCTTCAATAGGATGACATAAACTCTGGCAAGAACTACCAAGCTGGGAAGTTTATAATCTCCGTCTAGTGATAGCTCATGCATGAGTTACTTTAACATTAATCTAGATAAGCTCAGAGAGCATAGGCTGAGATTTTATATATATACACATATACACACACAGGTACATATAAGCATATTTGTGTATATATGCATATGTGCATATATGTACATATACACACATACATATATGTACACACACAAATATATTTAGTGGAACAGCTCACATAGACCACCTACTATAGAATAGAGGATTTACAATCTTTTTTGGTGGAGTGAATACCCTTACCTATGAAAATATTGTATCCTTGAAGTGTTGAAGCTCTATTATTATTTATACCTATAGATCTACATATGTTATACTTCTCTACAAAAGTCAACAATTACTGAGTAATTGGAGAGAAAAAGGAAATAGTAGATTTCTAAGGAACTTAACTTAAAATATTATTACAAAGCAAAGATATTTAAAACGTGCTTCAGAATATGTCACAAAAATGTGTGAGTAAATAAGTCATTTTAGTTGTACAGAGATTCCCCTGTGAATTTCTAAAGGAAATGAAGTATTCAGATGAGGGTGGGGTTTGTCATAAGAATACTCTTTTGGGGAATAGTGTTGTATTATCAGAACTGGTCAGACAGTATGTTAGAGAATAAGGATGGCAGAGCAATAGAGAGAGTATTGAGCCTGGAGTCAAGAACATCCATCTTCCTGAGCTCAAAGCTAGTCTTGGACGCTTACTAGCTGTGTGATCTTAAGCATGTCATTCAACTTGTTTGTCTTAGTTTTCTGGTCTGTAAAATGAGCAAGTGGTACGCCACTCCAGTATTCTTGCCAAGAAAACCCTAGATGAGGTCATGAAGAATCATACATGATTGAAATGATGAATAATAATGAAGGTGTTTAAATTGAGAAGTATAGGGGCTCAAAATGGGGGTTGTGAACTGAAAATAACAAGCAGGTTTATCTCACTAGAACTCTGATTTAAAATCAAAGGGTCTGAGTTTGAATCCTTGGTTTACTACTCACTGTGTGACCTTGAACACCCATTTCTCCTTTCTTGACCATACTTCTTCATCTGCAAAATAAGGATTTTGGGCTGGAGGTAGCAATCCTAAGAATATCTTATCGCTTTACTTATTCATATCTAATGTCAGAGGTGGTAGAGACAAGTGGTGGCAGGCCTTGAAGCACAGGACTGGGAATCTGGATTCATTGTGAAAGCTAATGAGGAGGCAACAGCATGAGTTAAGTGTGTGTTGGTGAGGCTGCCTCTAGAAACCTCTAGATGGTGTAGGATAATGGCTATGATTATTTTTTCCCATTCCCTTGGATTTAAAGAGACCATTAGACTTTCAATGGAAGAGTATTGGCTGTGAGTCCTAATTCTGATGCTTATTAGCTGGCAAATTCTTTAAACTGCATGTGACCTAGGACTTCAGTCTTTATGCCTACAAGGCCTGGGTTCAGTCATGGATGGAAGAGAGAATGCTGCTCAATCATCTTGTGCTGAAGAGGCTGGGGTGGCTCTGAAACTTTTCTCCCTAGAAGGTTGAGGTCCTAAGTCATTGCCCAAGTCGGTACCACTCTCTAAGCTCTCCTCATCTCCAGTACTCAGGATCTATATATTTAAAACTCAGTTCAGATATAATCACCTTCATGAAGCACATTTCCTTGATTTTCTCTGATACTGAGAGGTAACTAAGTGGCACAATGGACAGAATATTGGGCCTGGAATCCTGAAAACCTGAGTTCAAGTTTGGCTTCAGGTACTTAATAGTTGTGTAATCCTCAGAGTCACTTCTGACTTAATTCCTTTTTTTCTCAGTTTCTTCACTTGTAAAATGGGATTCTTCCTCCCAGAGCTGTTATGAGAATGAAATGAAACAATATATAAAAATGCTTTGTGAATTTTAAAGCATTTGATAAGTGTTAGCTATTATTATTATTTCCTCACAACAACTCTGAGAGAAAGGTGCTATTATTGTTCCCCATATTACAGGCAAAGGTTGTTTGCCCAGGGTGACTGTTAGTAAAGTTTCCCAGGCAAGACCTGAAATCATTCTAATTCCTAATTATCGTAATTCCAAATTCAGCATTGTATCCATTATGTCACCCAGCTGCTTTGTATACTGTAAAGTATTATGAAAATGTGAGTTATTGTCATGACCATCATTATTTTTCATCAAGCTCACAGTCAGTATGGAGTATTGGAAAGGATACTAAATTTTGAAGCAGAAGATTGGGATTCAAATGCCAATTAACTTGTTGACTGCTTTGAATAAATTACCTCTCTTCTCCTGTGTACAATATCCTCATCTTTAAGATAACCCTTGGAGGTAACCCCAAATCACACACAGGTTCCCAAGACACAGCTCCTTCCCAGTTTTATGGTAACTTGAGGTCTTGCATCTAATCAAACCCCAATTTAGCTTGAACCAATGTGCAGTGTTCCTTTTCTAGTCAGTCAGAGGATTGACTAATTAAAATCAAAGACATTTCATGAATTGACAAAACAAGAAAGTAAAGTAGTAAAAAAAAAGGAGGGGGGAGCGGGAAGATAGCAAGCCTGATCTCAGACAAAGCAAAAACAAAAAATAGATCTAATTCAAAGAGATTAGCAAGGAAATTACATCTTGCTAAAAGTTATGGTAAACAACGAAGTAATATTAATAACAAACATATATGCAACAAATGGCATAGAATCCAAATTCTTAATGAAGAAGTGAAGTGAGTTCATGACCAAAAAAGAGATGAGTGTTATGAAATATAAAATAGATGATTTTGATTATATTAAATTTAAAAAGCTTTTGTACAAAAACCCTCAATGCAATCAAGATTAGAATAAAAGCAGAAAACTGAGAAACAATATTTATATTATCTCTGACAAAAGTCTAATTTCTCAAATATATAGAGAACTGAGTCAAATTTATAAGAATATAAACATTTCCCAATTGATAAATGGTCAAAGGATATCAACAGGAAATTTTCAGATGAAGAAATCAAAGCAATCTATAAGTATATAAAAAAATACTCTAAATCACTTTTGATTAGAGAAATGCAAATAAAAACAACTCTGAAGTATCACCTCATAGCTATCAGATTGGCTAATATGATGAAAAAAAAGGGAAAATAATAACTGGTAAAGAGAATTTAGGAAATTAGGACACCAAAACATTGTTAGTGGAATTGTAAAGCGATCCAACCATTTTGGAGAACAGTTTGCCCAAAAGGCAACCAAACTGTGCATACCCTATGATCCAGTAATAACACTACCAAGTCTATATCCCAAAGAGATCATACAAAAGAATAAAGAACCTACATATGCAAAAATATTTATAACAGCTGGGTTTTGTGGTGACAAAATATTGGAAATCAAGGGAATGCCCATTAATTAGGGAATGGTTGAACAAACTGTGGTTTTAAAAATGTAATGAAACGCCATTGTGTAATAAGAAATGATGAACCCGCAGATTTCAGAAAAAACCTGGAAAGATTTATGTGAACTGATGGAAAATGAAATGAGCCAAAATATGAAAACAATGTATATAGTTCCAGCAACATTGTTATGACTCAGCTCTTCTCAGCCATACAATGATCCAAGAAAAGTACAAAGGACTCAAGAAGGAAAATGCTATTTACTTCCAGAAAAGACCTGATGAATTCTGAATGCAAATCAAAGCATACTTTTTTCACTCATTTTATTTTTTGATGTTTCTTCTTTCATAACTGTGATTAATATAGAAATATGTTTTATGTGATAACATATAATCTATATCAAATTACCTACCATTTTAGGAAGAGAGGAGAGGGAAGAAGAGGAAGAAATTTGGAACTCAAAATCTTGTAAAAATGAATGCTAAAAATTGTCTTGACATGTCTTGACATGTAGAGAACATTTATTAAACTCCAAAAAAGAAGCAGAAGCAGTACTTCTGCTTGTGTCTTTATTAAAGCTTTCTCTTTACTTCTCTAGTTTAGAGACAGAAAGTCTGTGTACTTCACTGCTTAACTTCTTTTGTAAATTTTTTAAAATTTTATTCTTAACTAAGTAAAACAAGCTTTTCCATAACAGAATAGAAAAAAAGTGATTGCACATGAAACTGCAAGTCTATTACACATAATTTGCTATTCCTTTAAATATATAATAGTTATCTTTCTTTTTTCTTCTCTCCTTCTTAGAAATGATCAGCATCAAACATAAATGTGTGTGTGTGTGTGTGTGTGTGTGTGTGTGTGTGTAAAATCATTATTAATCTATTTATTAGTTCTTTCTGTGGATGCCCACAGTGTCCTTTGTAGTTAATTTGGGTATTTATAATAGCCAAAATGACAATAACTTAATATTGGTCTTCATATTACTTTTACTATAAACAACATTCTTTTGGTTATGCTCATTTCACTCTTCATTATTTAATACAAATCTATTTCCAAGATCACCAAACTTATCATTTATTATACCTCATTCGTTAGTTGGTACAATGGACAGAATCCATCTTTATGGATGATTTCAGATATTCACCAGCTGAGCGAACCTGGGCAATTCACTTAATTCTATCTTCCTCAGTTTTCTCATCTGTAAAATAAGCTGGAGAAAGAAATAGCAAACCACTTCAGGTTCATTGCCTAGAAACTCCTAATGGAGTCACAAAGAGTCAGACATGACTGAAGCAACCAAACAACAATCCCACTCTCTGCTACCCATTCACATCAGCCCTGTCCCATCCATATTTCTATCCCTTTCTATTTGGAGCTTCCATTTTATTCTGTGAAACCTTATTCTATTATTCATAAACTAGATTTGTGTGCCCTCGACCCAAGTGATTACTTTGTACATATTATGTATTAAATCTAATATGTTAAATTTCCCGTCTCTCTCCCCAATAGAATGCATGTTTTCTGAGACCAAGAATTATTTTGCGTTCTTTTTCTTTGTAATCCTGACATTACACAGAGCCTGACATATAGGGAGGATTTAATAAAACCTTTAAAAAATGAATTTAGAGCTAGAAGGAAGAGAAACCTTAAAAACTACCTTGGTATTCAGAATCACAGAATTTCAGAGTTAGAAAAGACCTCAGTTTTCCAACTAGTCCAACTCATAGCCGAAAAAGAATCTATTTACAAATACTCAGTAAATGCTATTGTTTGTGGAAATAATAGATATAAATGACAGAATGGGGAGGGGCTGTCATCTATATCAGAAGAGGAAAAAATCCCCAAATCAATGAGAACTTATATCCACAAATTAATATTGGCAGTTCTATGTCCAAATTAATAAATATCTTCCCTTTACGGTAACAAAGGCCACAAATTTCTCTTGATACGGCCATTTTCTTGGCTGTTTTTGAAAATCCTTTTAGAATCTATGGCCTTCCTTTTTATCTCCTCATGGATTGCAAATCTTCACAGTGTGAGTGTGAATTAAATTTTCTTGGAAACAATCTAAAATCATTCAGAGATCAGAACAGCAGGTAAACAAAGAGTATGGTCAATTTTAGTTAAATTTAAATGAGGCACGGCCAAAGTCATGAGATTTATTGGTGTAGTATGGCTAATAATAACCTGCATCTGAAGGCAATTCCAAAACAAAACAAACCAAAACACTCAACCTCTCCCTGACCCTTTTTGGTTAATGACAGCATCACTGAAATTAGTCCATAACCACCGCAGGTGACTACTTTGAAAGGCAATATTCACCTGGATGTATTCTAGTAGGTGAAATCAGCTCCACAAACAGGCATATTAAGCACAGTTATGTTGAACAGGTTTACTAATCAGTAAATTCATTTCTAACAGGCTTTATTTAACATTTGTTATGGTCGTGGCACTGTGCTGGGGAAGGGGGGAGGATACAAAAATGAAGAAGTCCCATAACCTCAGAGAGCATATTATATTCTACTGTAAAACACAGAGCAGTCTAGGTGATGATATTCAGAGAAGTGTAGGGGAGAGAAAATGGGAGGCCTGGGTCTTATCTCAGCCACTAATTAATTGTATGACTTTGGACTTTCCTTCCAATTTCTTCATCTGTAAAATAAGGGGTGTTTGGACTATGTGAGCTTTTACTTCCAGCTCAGAACACCTAACCCCTATTCTTCCATCGAACTGGAGACAACAGAACCACCTCTCCCTTTCCCAGGATGCTGCATTACTCCTCCCCTTCCTCAACAAAACTGAAGCTCCTCGACCCCCTCTAGCCTCATCCTCCCAGTTTCTCATGACCATGACCCCAGCCTAAGAAAAGCTCAGTTATTTGGGCTGTTTCATTCTGACTTTTCTGGGGGTCATTTGCACCTGAAAGTCAGAGTGAAACTAAGAGAGTTGGGAACCTATACCAATTGCCCCCATGCCCTGCTCCTTCCTCCTTCCCCCTCCCCCAATGACATATTTTTTCTCTTGGACAAATTTAACCAAGCCTCGGCAAAACAAAAACTCCTCTTCGTCCTCATATATTCATGCTTGTATTCTCTCTCTCTTTCCTCATTCTTACTTCCCATCTTCGCTACTGAGGGAGCCTTCCTTGCTGCTCTGTCTCTGTCTGCCTTCTAGGAGGTACCCTGAAACCCCCAAGCTCCCCCTACTTTCCTTCCCTATACTTCATGGAAACAGCCCAGCTTAGAGGAACTGCTCTATTAGGTTTGGTTTCATGTCCTTTTGACTGGAAAAAGTCAGGGATCACTTTTGTTTACTTTCCCCCTCCTTTCTCACCTTCTGGGGCTAAGGACAGTACCAGACCTAAAAAGATCTGACTTTTTTTTTTTTGAATGAGTTATAGGAATGACCAAGGCCTAGCAATCGAAGGGCAACGTCGGGTCATTGCCACCCACAATTCCTTATAGGCACTGGATTATTATTATTTGAGGGGAGGAGGCTGGGAAAAGCAGATGAAAGGCATCCCCTCCCCCCCCCAGGCCAGTCTACAATACACAGTAACTGAATGTGTGTGGATGGGAACTTGGCCCTGGGCAGCGGCCAAAGAGCTCCAAGTTTTCACAGGATGTACTTGGAAAAAAACAATATATTATTGAAAAGGGCTTGTCAGTTAGCCAGCCGGCCTCTGTCCTGTCCTAACACTGCATCCTCTCCCCCGGCCTCAATTCCTCACTCTGGATCCCTGGCCTCGGAGAGTCTCATTCCTCCTCACAGTTGGTTTAGTAGGAGTGGTATAGAAGTAGTTTCACTTAGGAACAAGGATATTTAAAGACTTGAAAATAGAGCTATACGAGTAGCTGATTTAGAACAGATTGCCCATGTCAATGATCAAATGCTGTGAAATATTTGGCTCTCTGAACTTGGGGAATCTCTGAAGTAATCTGTCAGGTCAACCTGACCTGAACTTGAGTAGGTAGGCAGGTGGAAGGGTGATACATTCCCTTAATTGAACTTCCCTTTTTTAGCTTGGACTTACTGTTTTTTTAACCTAAGCAGTGAGCTTTTGTTATAGCTTTTTGAGAAATGGGAGGTGATGACAGGTATGAAATGAGGATGGTCCAGACAGCAAACTGACCCACTGAACTAACAGGGGCCCCTTTGCTAAGCATGAGGTAAAAATAGACCTGGATTTGGAAGCAGATCACTCTGATTTCAGGTTCCTGCTCTGGCACTTATTTCACTGTGGGGCCTGTGGCAAATTTTATCATCGTTCTGAGTTTCCTCAGTTTCCTCCTTTGTAAAATGAGAAAGTTAAATTGCACGATCTCTAGGGCTCTTTCCAGCTTTGATCCTATGAACTTTTGACTTAGTTTCACAACTGCAGAAAATGCTGCCCAAATAAACATTGCTATTAGGGGGAAAATTGTGGCTAGATGGAAGTAAGATAAGGCCTTCTTTTAATATTCTCGATTAATTCTTATTAGGACCAAGCTAATGGCAGAGCTCATAAAACTAAAGTATAAGTTTGCCAAGTTATATAGGATTAGCAAGGGAAGAATCCTCATTCTTTTAACCCCAGGCCCACATAAATTCTACTACTAAAAATGTTGAGTATGATTTTAGAAGGTGAAGCAGTTGGGGTAGTAGATTAGAAAACAAAAACTGGATGCAGTTAGGAAAATCCATATTCAGATTTCACTTCTGACCCTTATCATGGGTAACTTTTTGTCTCTGTCTCTCTCCTCTGTCTCTCTGTCTTTCTCTGTTTCTCTAACTCTTTCTCAATCTCTGTCTCTGTCTCTTTCTGTCTCTGTTTCCCCTGGTCTCTGTATGTCTGTTTCTGAGTATCTGTGTCTCTGTTTCTCTCTCTCTTATTCTCTGGACCCCACACAATTCCTAAAAAAAGCTTCTGTTAAGTTACATATGGGTTGTGATCTCTATTAGATGAGGGTATTCCCGCAACAAGGAAGTCACAGATCTTGACATGATCTCACAAATCACTTCATTTAAGTCTCAGGTTCCTGGATTGTACAACATGGTTACATTAAATGTAACCTTTCAACTCTTTATTCTATGACTATGACTTCAGTCTCTTAGAATAGAATTCACATGGTTGTTTACCCTCCCGTTATGTCATGCTTTTTAAAAGCTCTTGATTCAATAACAGTTGATTTCAATTCCTTCCCTCAAGCCTTGACTCAGTGGAAAAATATAGTCCAGGTTGTTAGCATTAGGCAGGAACATGGAGACCAACACTATCTGTACTCCTTGATCCCATCAACATGCAAATTAGCTCATAATTTACAAATGATTTTCATAGTTCCCAGAATAAAAAATGGACATTTCTTGCCTTAATTCAAGCTTTGTTTATCTCACAGATATTCTGTAATATTTTCCCTCTGCTGTGAATCAGTGAGAACATTTGTAGTAGTGACTGGGATGTGTTAGTCATTGCTCTCCATTGTTGTTGTAAAGCCTAATTATGCTTGCTTGGAAAGTGCTGAGTTCAGCCCTGTGAAAAAAAATTCTGGAAACCTACTATCTGTCCTTTAGAGATCAGAAGTGCTCCTTTAGTCCTAATAAGCAAAATGGGACTAAAAAGTAGCAAGAATTATAAATGGGATTCGGATCTCAAAGCAGAGGATCAGCATCTGGGACATGTGATTTTGATTTTAAAAATATTTTGGTAATTGCATTTCAATATAATTAGATTCCTTTGTAATCCTATTTTTAAATTTTATGTATTTAAAAATATCCCAAGAAGGGGTCCAGACTTCCAACAGTGTCCTTGACATAAAAAGGTTATAAACTCTTGTTCTCAGATGCTACTGTATAGGTAGGAGGGGGCTGCTTCTTCCTTAGTAATTACTATCTTTCTGTACATCATCTCATGGTCTTCTGTGTGATATTCCCACTTCACCCTTCTTGTATCACCCCTCTCCCGGGATTTCCGCATAACCAGGGAGGAAGGAATCAGACACTCTGGGACAAAGTAGCTCTTCTCTTTAAAGTTGGACTGTCCTGCCTTGCTTCTTTTCCCTACAATGACTATGCCCCAGATAGAATTAAAGCTAATTGTGCCTCTGATGAACAGTATTAAATGGGAGAATTAATGTACAACAGAACTAAGTAATGTGGATGGAATGTTGATTCAAAAAAAATAGCTCTCTTAAAATGCAACTCATCATCTATGCCACAAGTGGGAGGAAACCATAGTTTCAAGAGTGCTAGCCAGGGTAATGTACACTGGGGGCTTCATGTCTTCTTAGATTATTATGGCAGGAACCTAGAAACAATGGCAAATTGGGACCTTTAGATGCCATTTTTGGGGGTTAGCCAAAGAAAGAGGTATGGTACTATAGAATATAAGCCATAGTTGCTTGAAACAGAGGAAAGGCCCTATAAAAAGTCCACAAAAAAGTACTTAATAGAGTAACTTTCTAACATCATTGACTTGGTCTGGATGGACCAACTCAACCAATAATGTACTATAACTGGAGCATTATCACAGACCAAACTGGTATTCTCAGTAACTTGGGCATGACATTGACCCACAAATATTTAAGAACAATAGTGTTTTTAATAGATGTTATTATCCCAAATGTTCATAATTTACAAACTTGGTGGAGTGCTTTCATGCATCACTTCATCTGATCCTCCCAAGATTGCCATGCTATTGTGGTCCTCATTTTAAAGAAGAGAAAACCATAAATTCCCAGCTAAAAGGGATCTTCTCAGAGGCCCAGTCCGATTCTCTCATGAGAAAGAATAAATTCCTGGGATAAGATTCAAATCCAGCTCCGCTGGACTCCAAGTCCAATATTTATTTTAAATAAATAAATTTATTTGTTCAGTTAATTTGCATTATTAGAAATAGAAGGCAGTGAGCTGAAAAATACCTCAACTTAATATTTCCAGATTCAAACTCTGCATATTTTAAAATTAATTTCCAGTTCTGCCTGTCGATGACAGCCTCTTTCTACTGTCTCACTTTTTTAGTTGGAAGTCATCTCACAAGAAAAACTCCATGTTAGAAAAGAAACAGGACCTCTGAATATAAACCCTCCACATGAGAATCACAAAACTTTTAGCAGTTTAAAGTCTGGGACCAGGCAGTTGAGGACAAGACTCTGTGTTTCCATTCCTATTTCCCAGATCACAGCACTCCCTGGCCATCCTATTCTCAGTGAAGTAATTCATCCTGGCCAACTCTCCTTTTCCTTTAGGTGATGATGGTCAAGTCTGTCACTTCCCAGGGCAAGCTCAAAGATTTAGTGCGTCCTCATTCCTAGAGCATTAGCCCTGGCTTTGCACTGTGTTCAGCAATGGGCTCTTCTTGCTTAACCATACTGAACATTCACATGATTGTGTTCCTGAGACCTCCTTCTGTGGCACAATAGAAAGCACATTCTATTCAAATTCAGAGAAAACCAGAGTTTGGATTTCAGTTCAGTGACTATCTGGGTGATTTGGGTCTTCAGTTTCCTCATCTGTAAAATGGGAATTTTATCTCCGGTTCTAGTACAGTTTATTGGTTGAGTTCTCCAGAATATTTTGAATTCCATGTTTGTAGGATAGAGATTTTTCCTGTGTCAGTACAGGAAAAAAAAATGAACTCAGGTTTTGTCTTGCTAAATATTCTCTAGGTACTCAATTTTTGCAACCAACAGTGACTGTTATTGCTGTGATTGTTACCTAGTATAGGAATTTGTGGAAGTCTTTATAGAGAAACACAGAGAATATAAAGTGACTCTCTCTCAATTTCAGCTATCATGGTAACTTCTGCCCAACATGCCAGCAGGATTATCATCCCATTTACTCGGTAGAGACCATGTCTACAACTCAGCCAGTGAAAACTGCCTTTCTGTTATAACTCCCAGGAGATTTATTATATTCTCTAGGTTGTATACCCTAGATATTCTGAATAAAAGGTACTGAATAAAAAGACTCATGAAGGTGAGACCAAACCAATGATTTCTCTATAGGTGGATATTTACAGGATTTTTATAGGCTCTTTCTCCAGTTTCATGTAGCTACAGCTTCTGTATTATACCACCCCAAATTCTTTCTTTGAGTCTTAAGAGTTAGTTAGCAGAGGTGCTAACCCAGCCAATGGCATCTAAAGATCCCAATTTGCCATTGTTTCTAGGTTCCTGCCAGATCTTCATAGTTCCCACAATAGTCTAAGAATATATGAAGTCCCCCGTGTACATTACCCTTCCAGGGTTGTCAACGTTTATTATCCCCATCTGTAAAATGAGCATAATATTTACTAGCAGTAACCTACTTCTCAGGATTGTTATGAAAATAAAATCAGATAACATTTATAAAATGCTTTTCAAATCTTTGTTTCTGCATTTTATCACAGTGCCTAACAGATAGAAAATACTTAATAAATGCTTGTTGATTGTGCAGAATTGGTCTTTTAAATATAAAGCAATTTCATATTCAGGTTCATAAAAAGCACAAGACACAAAACTGGGAATGGTAAAGCAAGTATGATGGTGTGGCTGAAACCTCTCAAAAATGAAACCCATTTTGGGTTGACATGAAGACAAACACTTAAAACATGGAGGAGGTTCATGTTTTCAGACTGTTGGGGTGTTTAACACTCATGAACTGTTTGCCAGAGCTGAACCTCACCTGACTTTGCAAACCAGAAATGTACATTTATTTAAAGAAAGCCATGGGACTTATCCACAGGTAATGAAAAGTAATCATCTTTTTCCTTCCAAAGCCTGCCAGCCAACAAGTTCTCTCTCTAAACTTCCATTCACCCATGCAGCACTCTGGGAAAGGACGTGCTTGAAAGCTCAGTACCACTTCTCTGAGATGCCAGAGAAAAATGAGACATGAATGTATGTTGCTTTTGGAAAATCTGTGTAAGGCCTGTAGGAATACTCTGTGGTAAGGGGTCATAACTGGTTTATAAATTGTCAAATCTCATTTTCTTCCCTTTTTTGCCATGCCCATTGCCAATGTCCTAAAATGGTCCATCCTATCTCATGGCTAGCCAAAGTTAACTTAACTTTCCTTCAAGGTCTACTTCTCTCTTCTCTACAAGGCCTTCTACAATTATCCAAGGCCTTCATGCTATTTTTTTCTTAACTTCTGCAGAGCTGGCAATGCTATCTAGAGTCCTTTTCAACTATAAATATTAATGACTTTGACTTTTTTCCTTAATTATATTCTAAGCTTACTAAGGTTAGATGGTGGATATTTGACTTCACAGAGTCACAGAACTGGTGAGTTAAAAGAGATCTCAGCAGCCATCTGTCCAACCTATACAGAAAAGAAATCCCCACTATAACATATGGGAAAAGTATTGTCCTTGGAGACTTCACTGTACCCCTAGTACCTGTTAGAATGTCCTGCACACAGTAGGTACTGTTTTTTTTTTTTTTTTACACTGATGATGGAGTGTTATGTTTTGCTTATCAGCACACTCAGGATACTTACTAGGTGCTTTTCATCACATTTTTTTTTTTTTTTTTTGCTCTCATTGTTTATACAAATCTCCAGAGAGTCTAGAGTAGAACATGTGTTTCCTTAATTAAAAAATGCTTTTCCCTCTAAGTTTCATGCACATAAAGCTTTGTTTCTGTAGGGTTCTTCACTGGTAGGGGAGTGACCACAGAGCCATACTTGGATGTGCTGTGTGTGTGTGTGTATTTTTTTCTCCAAGAAGCAGACTCTTCCAAAAACAACAGCCCAAATGTAAAAAATTTACTTGAGAGATCTACCTGGGCTCAGAAACCTTGTTAAACCAATGCAGGCAGCCTGTGTTTCTCACAGCCACGTATGGTGACCAAAGCTAGCTTCTGGGGTCATAGTGGGAAAGAGAAAAGTGACAGATGAGTGGAGCAAGCAGAATAGCTGCAATCATGTTAAGGCCACTAAGTCCTGTTTTGAGTCTCTCTGAGTCATTTGAGTTCTTCCTACTCTCATTTTTCTCTTCATATGGGTTGGGTTGACAAACTTTAAGGATCTGTGATTTTGATGACTGTTGATCTTAATCATCTGTAACTTCGTCGGTAAGTCTTAAGGAATTGCCTGAGTCTCAGAAAGGTGACTTATCAATGGTCTCATGGCTAGTAAATATTAGACTTAGGGTCTGAATCCATCTGTTCTTGTTTCCAACCTAATACTGCCACGATTATAGCATAATGCCCCTTGGGGAATATTAACAACAACAATAATAGCTGACCTTTATATACTTCTTTGAAGTTTGAAAGGTGCTTTAGATATATTGTCTCATTAGAGCCTTACAACAATCTCAAAGTGTTATTATTCCCATTTTACAGATGGAAACAACTCTTTTTATAGAGGCTTTTAGTTGGCACAATGAATAGAATGCTGGACTCAGTGTTAGGAAAATTTAAAGGCCAATCCTATCACTGATTCTTACTAGTTGTGTCACCAGGGCTACCATTTAACCTCTCTCATTCTCAGTTTCTTCATCTGTAAAAGGGGAATAATAATAATAGCACCTACCTCAAATGAGATAAAATATGCATTTTGTAAATGTTAAAACTCTATTTACATATTTACACAACAGGTCTTCTTCTTATTATTAATACCATATTAAAATTAACAATATTACTATTAAACAAAGCCCAAAAGAGGTAAATTAATTTGTTTTATAGTTAAATAGCTAATAAAGGTTGAAACTAGCTCAGGTCTTTCTGAGCTCTAAATCTAGTACTCACCACTAAAGAGGAAGAGGAAGAGAAAAAGGAAGAAGGAGGAAAACAGAAAGGTAGGGAGAGAAGGAGGGAAAAAGGGAGGGAAAGAGGGAGAGAGAGAAAGGGAAGGAGGGAGAGAATAAGAGAGAAAAAAAGAGAGACAGAGTCTGAGATACACACAGAGAGAAGCAGAGAGACAGGAGGAGAGGAGAAGGAAGAAGAAAGAAGGGGGAAAGAGAGGAGGGGAAGGGGAAGGGTGGGGAATTGGAATGACAATAAGCTTCATATAACAAGTGGAAGCTGAAGTCATTTTAAGAGGGAATTAGGGATGCCAAGAGGTGATCATCAGGAAGAAGAGATTTGTTGCTAGAAGAAAAAACATGCAAAGAAGGGGGAGAGGAGGGGAGGGCAGGCAAGCATCTCCTATGGGACATAACCACCCAGAAGTCTGACCTGGCCCTTTTTATGTCAGGTTGCTGGACCTGCTTCCTCTTCCCCTCCAGACACAATGTTTGCCTTTGCTTTGATTGTTTTCCCATATTGCAACTAGTCTCATTGAAGAGCTGACAAGACCATCTCCAAAGGCATCCTAAGGTGATGTGGGAGGAATAGCATAATGAACTCTCATTTCCATGTACTTCCTGAGGTCACCCCTGGTGCTTGGCTTCAGTCCTTTTACTTTAAGAGTGAGAACAAAAGGGAGGCGAGGCTTCTAATGCAAACACTGGAAATTGTTCTTTACTTTCCTTTTATGCAAAAAATTCTTTATAGATCCCCAGCACCATGCTGGGCACCTAAGTAATTGCTAAATATTTTGTTATCTGGACCATCAGATGGGAGGTCATACCTATGAGGGGATATTTTTTAATAACAAGCCAAGAAAAATAAAAACAGGCAGCTTTTATGATTACTTCTTATGACCCTGACTTGAGCCCAGGATCCAGCAACCACCCCTCTCTTTACCTGCTTATAGAAAGATTAGGGTGCCTCTTTGTGAGTCTCTCTTCTTAGGGCTTCACTTTTCTAATCTGTAAAATTATGAGGTTGTAATAGATGATCTAAAATCCTTCCATCCTCCCTTCAAAGGAAGCCTTAGAGGAGACGGATTGTAGGGCCCAGGAGAAGAAAGAAAAACACACACTCAACTTTCCAGCTGCAAAATCTAGGCAAGATGAGCAGACACTGGTGCTGACAGCAGGAATAACGGTGAAGAACAGGAGACTAACATTTGAGCAGGCTGCTCTCTTCCCAGCCAGGGGATTTTTGGAGCAGGCTCCAAACCACAGGCAACAAATGGGGTTTGGTCACTGCCAGCTATTGAGTTTAAGAAAAAAAAATCCAACAAATAAAGAAGACATTTATTAATGAAAGAACCAGGTTCAGCGTGATCTCTTTTGTCATTAGGATTTTCATTTTCTTTTCACTTATCATGTGTTGTTTTACTTTTATTACACTGCTCTGTCTCTCCTTTTTTAAAATGTTCCTTCTGGTTGGCCCTTTCTTTGAAATTCAATAAGCATTAATTAAGCATCTACTATATGAAAGACTTTTTGGTGGACTTCAGGTATACAAAAACCAAAAATACAACCATTCCTGCCATCAAGGAACTTCTATTGGCATTATTCAAAGGCTAACAAGTAATTAATTACATAAAAATAATTGAGGAAGGGAGGTAGAAACTAACTACTGGGTGGGGAACAGAAATGAGAATAAGCTTTATATATGAGGGGGAAGCTGAAGTCAGTCTAGGAGGGAATTAAAGATGCCAAGAGGTGAGCATGAGGAAGAAGAGATTTGCTGCTGAGAAGACAGAACATGCAAAGATATGGAGGCAAAGATGGAATTTTAAATATGAGAACTAGTAAATATTCTAATTTGGCTATAAAAAAGTCTATGTAAAAAGAAGTGAATCTGGAAAAATGTTGGAACCAGTTTGTGAAGGTCTGTAAGTAGCCAAATGGAGCAGATAATATTTTTATCCAAGCAAGGCTAGAAGGAACCCTGAATTTGAGTGGTTTGGTATCCTCTGTGCTGCCCCGTAGGTCATGTTTGGGGTATCAGTGCTATATATAGCCCATGCATACATATTGACTGAGGGCTATATAGCCCATGCATATATATTGACTGAGGGCTGCTAGACCAGCACCAACAATTGAGAGAAAAACAACTCGTGCTATTCTGTGTATCGCCCATCCACCCACTCACTGACTTCGGCTCTCTCACCACAGACTTTAGTCTGGAGGGTGCTTCTGCTTGGCTATTGTGAACCTGACAGGAAGCTGAAAGCCAGACAGCCAGGTTCAAGGACAAAGGAGGTCACTAGACTAGACAGGAGCTTTCTCTGTGCATCATTCAATGGAAGGGAACTTGTTAGGAGATCAGAGTGTGAAAGAAACAAGGACAGCAGCAGGCAGGCAGAACCTCCTTCTGGGAAGGGTGGCAGGAGCTTGTTTCTCTCCACAGATTCTGGCTCCAGAAAGAAAACTGAAGCAGACACTAGATTTCAGTGAGACTCCTTGTAAACAGAGCCGGCCTCACCGGCTGACTGTGATAGGAAACATGGCCCTTGTGCTCTGATTTGTTTACACACAATTCTCCCTAAAAGCTGGAACATTAGGATTCCTACCCCTCTTGCAGAAGCAAATATTGACTAAAAATATACATGCCTTCTCCTCCTCCCCACGCTGCCTCTAGAATGAGGGGCCCATTGTGGGAGCCTGCCAAAGATAGAGATGGGGCAAGACTGAAAGGTCATGAAGTCCCATAGCAAGAGCTAGAAAGAGTAATTCCATTTAAAATAACTGTAGACAAAATAAAATATGTGAGTGTCTGCCTACCAAGACAAACCCAAATATGAACACAATTACTTTTTACACAAGGTCAGATCTAAACAATTGGAAAAATATCAATTGCTCATGGGTAGGCTGAGCTAATATAATAAAAATGACAATTTTACCTAAATTACTCTACTTATTCAGTGTCATACCAATAAAATTGCCAAAAATTATTTTATAAAGCTAGAAAAATAATAACAAAATTCATTTGGAAGAACAAAAATTCAAAAATATCAAGGGAAATAATGAAAAAGAAAAATGTCAAGGACCATCACCTAGCACTACCAGACCTAAAACTCTAACATAGATCAGCAATCTTCAAAACCATATGGTACTAGATAAGGTAGATCAGGTGAAATAGGTTAGATACACATAACACAATAATCAATGACTATAATAATCTCACTTTTTATAAAGCCCCAAACTCCAGCTTTCTGGATAAGAATCCATTATTTCACAAAAATTGCAGGAAAAAGTGGAAAATAATATATCAGAAAATTGGCATAGACCATCATACTCCATACCCAAATAAGGCAAAAATGGGTACATGATTTAGGTATAAAGGATGATATTATAAGCAGATTAGGAGAGTAAGGGATAGTTTACTTATCAGATCTTTGGAGAAAGGAGGAATTTATGGCCAAAGAAGAATGAGAGAACATGATAAAATGCAAAATGGACAACTTTGATTAAGGTTTTGCACAAACAAAACCATTGCAGCCAAAATTAGAAGGGAAGCTGAAGGCTGGGGAAAAATTTTATAGCCAGGATTTCTGATAAAGGCCTCATTTCTAAAATATGTAAAGAACTGAGTCAAATTTATAAGAATACAAGTCATTTTCCAAATGATAAATGGCCAAAGGATATGAATAGGCAATTTTCAGATGAATGACTATTGATTAGAGAAATGCAAATTAAAAGAACTCACACTTTTCATATTTCTAAGATAGAAGTAAAAGATAATGATAAATGTTAGAGGGGATGTGGGAAAACTGGGACGCATTGTTGGTGGAGTTGTGAAATGATCCAGCCATTTTGAAATCTATTTGGAACTATCTCCAAAGAGGTTTAAAATTGTTCATGTCCTTTTATCCTGTCTGTATCCCCCAAAGAAATCATAAGAGAGGGGGAAAGGACTCACATTTGCAAAAGTGTTTGTAGCAGCTCTTTTTGTGGTGGCAAAGAATTGGAAAATAAGTATATGCTCATCAATATATTGTGGCTGAATAAGTATGGTATATGAAAGTAATGGAATTTAGAAAGAACTGGAAAGATTTACATGGACTGATACTGAGTGAAACAAGCAGAATCAGGAAATCATTATACACAATTACAGCAAGATTGTGCAATGACAGACTTGGTTCATCTCAGCATTTCAGTGATCCAAAGCAATCCACACAAACTTTGAATGGAAAATGCCATTCATATCCAAAGAGAGAATTATGGAGACTGAATGTAAATCAACATTTTTTTTTCCTTTTTCTTCTGTTTTTTTTCCTCTCATGATTTTTCCCTTTTGTTCTGTTTTTTTTCTCTCCCAAAATGATTCTTAAGGAAATATGTTTTTTAAAAAATGAATGTAAATATATAACCAACATTAAAACATGTTGTTTTTACATGTAACTGGGGAAAATTAAAATTTAAAAAAAGACTGAAATGTCACTTAAGCCCAAGTCAATTCCTGACCTGTTCCCTGTGAGACCTTTCATCATAAAAGATGAATTATGCTTCAATCCTTCTTCTACCTCAGCAAGAGGGAGTCAGATTCTTGCTTATAGAAATTCTAGATGCCCCAATACTTTGACTTAACTTTCAATTTATTTTTTTTAATTTTTGAGCTATTTCTGTCATGTTTTATTCTTTGTGACAACATGTTGGAGGTTTCTTGGCAGAGATATTGGAGAGGTTCATCATTTCCTTCTCTGACTCATTTTGCAAATGAGGAAACTGAGGCAAACAGAGTTAAATGACTTTTCCAGGTAGTAAGTGTCTGAGGTTTGATTTTAACTCAGGTTCTCCTGATTCAGGGTCATTTCTTATCCACTGTGTCCTTATGTAAGTTGCCCTTATGTAATCAATAGATTCATTAAACAAAGAGGCAATTTCACAGTGTAAGAGAAAGACCTCAGAGGATTTAGTTTCGAATGTCAACTCTTTCACCCTTTGTAATCTTGAGTAAATGGTCACTTCTCATTTTTTTCTACACTTAGCTTTCCTCAATCTGTAAAATAGGGACAGTGGGCTAAACCATAAGCATCAAAATTTTACTACTATTGAACCAGATTAAAACATAATTGGGCAATGTTAAACAAACTAAATGAAAAGGCAATATATCATAGATAACATTAAGTTGTGGTTTTCTAAGTCAACATGTGGCCTGCTGGGATCGCTCTACTTGATTTTGACTCTGCTAGACTAGATAGCCTCTGAGGTTTCAGATCTACATTTATATCTACATGTCTAAGATAAGGAATTGGGCATCCAGATGGCACTGGGTGTGGAGTCAGGAAGACCTGAGTACAAATGTGGCTTCAGACACTTACTAGCTGTTTGACCACAGGTAAGCCACTTAACCCTATTTAGTTCAGTTTCTTAATCTGTAAAATGAGCTGGAAAAGGAAATGGCAAACTACTCTAGTATCTTTGCCAAGAAAATCCCAAATGAGGTCATGAAGAGTCAGACATTAATGAAAAACAATGAATAACAAAGATGAATGAGGGAAGCAAATTCAAAGAGTTACCTGAAGTGACAAACTAGTTATTGGCACAGACAAGATAGAATTTGAGTTTTCTGATTGCTAGTTTTCTGCAATGTCTTGATGTCCTTTCTATCCCTAAGGGTTTCAAATATGATGAAAATGGTAAATTGTTAGCCAAAAGATGGAGTAGAATTGTGGTTATGTGGCCCAGATTGAGAGCCATGATTATGTCCTGATATGACATGGTGCAATAATGAGATACATGGAACTAAGCCTATGAAAGAAAATTGGATAGAGAATATTTTTGTCCATGGAGCAAACTTCACAAAGGTTGGTTGAGGCAACAAAATTTATGCTCAGGGGAGTAAAGGAGTATATAAGTCTGTCTGTCTGTCTGTCTGTCTGTCTCTCTTTCTTTCTGTTCTCTCTCTCTCTTTCTCTTTCTTTCTCTCTGAGGGAACCAAACCCCATGACATATTGCTGACTTGAAGTCTGTCTTACAATATCAAGTGCCCAGTCAGTAAACATTTATTAAGCACTCAACTATGTGCCAGTCACTGTGAAAGACAAAAGTATGGTTTCTGCTCTCAGAGAACTTACAAATTATATGTAAAGAACCAGGTATTTGTAACATATCTAGAGAGAGAAGAAAGGATAATCTGGAAGGCACATGAACTGTGGTAGGCACTAGGAAGGGCCTCCTGTAGAAGATGGAATTTGAACTCAATCCTAAAAGCCAGGGCTCAGAGGCAGAGTCAAGGAGAAAGAGCATTACAGGCATTAGAAATTATAAATATAAAGGCACAGAATAAGGAGATGGGATTCATATATTAAGAATAATCAATTGTTTCATACGACTAGATCAGATGCCTGTAGAATGAAACAGTTGGAAGGGCCAGGTTTTGAAAGGTCTTAAAAGCCAGTGCCCCTAAAGAAATCAAATAAAGAGGAAAAACATACATTTGTACCAAAAAAATCTAAAGGGGTCTTTTTTAGTTATAGCAGAGAATTGGAAAGTGTACCCATAAATTACCACAAGCTGAGCAAAATAGTGCATATAAAACAATAGAATATCATTGTGCCACACAAACTGAAGAAAAGAATAGATTCAAGAAACTTTGGACACTTCTATAAACTGATGTAGAGTGAAATGAGCAGAACAAGAAATATTTATTTAATAGCTAAAGCTATGTAAGGAAAAAAAATAGCTTTAAAAGCCTTAAGAATGCTGATTAATGCCATGACCTGCCAGTAGTACAGAAAGTTGATGATAAATATGTTACATATCACCTGGTGGAGAGGTTGGGGTCTCAAGGGACAGACTGAGATATATAGTTTCATATATGACCAGCCCCTGTGACATTGGCACAGTGCTTGGTACATAGTCGGTGCTTAATAATTATTTGTCAACTAACACGGTCAGTTGTGAATTTTTTTTTTGACTCTGATTATCTGTTAAAAAGAAAGTCTTTTTTATTGGAAAAGGGGAAACTCTGGAAGGCAAAAAAAGTTTTGCAATAGGAATGACAAAAAAGAAGAAAGAATAGGATATTTTAGGATTTAAAAATACATGCAAAGAGAATGGAAGAAAGTTTGGAAAGATACACAAAGAGGATAGCATAAAACTTAACATGTTGAATTTATCATGTTCTTTTGAAAAATTAAAACTCTAAGTAATATATTTGTAGTTTCATGTACAAATCCTCTTTTTTCTGATTTGTGGCAATCATGCTTGATGATGGTTGCAAAGTACAGAACAACAATAAATAAAATGGGGGATTTGGAGAATCTGTATGAAAAGAAGTGGCCTGAAAGAGATAGAATTTGAGTTAAATCATCAAGGATGGCCAAGATACCGATGGATAGAAGAGAGAGAGAGAGATTTCTAGATATGAAGAAAAGCAAAATTAGCCCAGAGATGGAAATGAGCATGACATTGGTCTACTTTCTCTCCCATTTTTGTCTTTAATTTTCTTTCCTCAGAAGTTTAATAGTCAGTTTAGCATGAAATACATTACTGATAAAGCCTTCATGGAGGCTCTCTCACTAATGACATGGCATCCATAGCCTGCACCAACCTACCTCACTTGCCAATTGTATGCCATGTAGCCAAGGCTTCATTTGGTCTTTAGCAATTTTCAGGAAAGCCACAGCTTTATTTGGGGATGTCAAGTCAGAGACTCCTATCTAGCTAGATATACCTTTTTATGATGTTCTAGAATCTACTGTTTTCTTAGGATCAATAATCAGTCTTTTCTCTTTTGGTTTAACTTAGGCAGATAGATTGTACAGTGGATTGAGTGCAAGACACTGAGTGAGGAAGATCAGAATTCAAACCCTGACTCATACTTATAAAAGGTATAATACTCCCCTTCTCCCTCAACAAATCACTGCATTTCTTCCTGTTTCTTCATCTATAAAATGGAGATAATGTTAACTTCCTATTTCTTATGACTATTTTGAGGATAAAATAATATTGGTAAATTGATTTGTAAGCCTTAAAGTACCATATAAATGCTATCTATTTTAATTATTGTCTATTTCTCATTATATAACTAAAGTAGCTAGATCAGACATGGGACAATATGGGGACAAAAGAAAATCTTTAATAGTCAGAGGTGGTTAAAAAAAATGCAAGAGGCGTCCTCAATAGGTAGTGAGTTCTTTTTTAGTAGAGGTTTTCAATCAGAGAATGGAACATTTTATAAAAGGGATTCATGTTTTCAATAGGGGGTAGAATGAATGACATTTAAGATTCTTTCCAGGTCTTCAGATTTTGTGATTCCATATTTCCTTCCATTCTCTCAAATCATTAAGTCAGACCTGTTGGAATTCTTTATGTTGAGACTTATTTTTTCCTGTTTTTTTCAAAACATAGCCATGTCCTTTGCTAATAATGGTTACCACAAAGATAGAAGAGGAAAATCCAAAGAAGTGTGCTAGGACAAATGGCTATAGGTGAGCATGATGTCTAGGAGATTGTACATTGGATAGACTTGTGTGTTAAGGTCTCTTCCCGAGAATTTTAAGCTGTTTTTTAGCTTCATGATAGTTTGATAAGCTATGGATATAGACTCTAAAGAAGCAGGACTTGGACTCAGGATGATCTAAGTTAAAACTGAGTGACCCTAGCCAAGAAACTTAATTTAGATCTGTTTTAAATTCTTTATCTGTAAAATAATAATAGGGCCTACCTTATAGAGATGTTAGGATGACAGAAGATAACATGTCAGACCCTCTGCAAACTTAAAACACCATATAAAGGTTATATCATTGTTGTTGTCATCATCATCATCATCACCATCACTATCACCATTATCACCTTTGTATTCTGGGTTCTTATATAGCCACAGGAACAACCATTTTTACAACTGCTTTCAATACTTAATATGTTCTTAGAGTAACGGCTGCATTTATTATATTATCTTTATGTTTACATATATTTTGTTCTAGCACTTTTAGGTTGGCAAAGCACTTTCCTTACAACCTTGTGAAAGAGGTAGAAAAATTATTTTTAATGCCCATTTTACAGATGATAAAAAGAAGTAGAGATGCATTGTCATTGTATCTCTAGCACCTAGCAATTTATACCACATAGCACTTGTCTAATTAATGTTTGTTGAAATAAATAGAATGGAACTGAATGGAACTGACTTGTCCTAAGTGAAAATACTTAATGGCAAAGCTAACAACAAGAAGAATTCTGATTACAGAATAATAGGGCTTGAGATGAAGTCACTACTTATATGTCCAAGGTCAAATTATTTAAACTTTGTGAGTTTCAATTTGTTGCTGTTGAGTCATTTGGGTTGTGTCTTATTCTTGGTGAACCCATTTTGGGGTTTTCTTGGCAAAGATACTGGAGTGGTTTGCCATTTCCTTCTCCAACTCATTTTACCGATAGGGAAACTGAGGCAAACAGGGTGTCTGAAGCCTGATTTGATCAATGTTTGCATGTTGTCTCCTCTACTAGACTGGGAGATCTTTGAGGGCAGCAAGTGTCTTTTGTCTTTCTTTATATTCTTGCTGCTTAGTAGAGTGCCTGGCACATAGCAGACAGTTATTACATGTTAACTGACTTTTTGTCTTTCCAAAAGTGTATTTTCAAGTGTGTCAGTTAAAGTGACCAGTGTGATATCCTGGGCTAAATGAACAAGGCCATTCTCTCCCATAAATGATCTTTCCTTTACTTCATGGATCAGTTTCTTCAGAGCAGGTTGTGCTTGGGAAAACACTGGGCACATCCCCATCAGAGCAAATACTACGAGCCTCAGACACTACTGTTTTTGATGTATCTTGTAAACAAAACATCATGCAGTGTTAACCCCTGTCTCTATCCTGTGCCAAGAAACAGACTATGACAAACAGCTTTCAGGCTCCAGATGGGCAAATAAACTAAAGCTCAGATTTGAGTGATACTCTTATTGCTACAGTTTATCACTTGGAAAATATTTGGATAAATGGGAGCCAAATGTGGACAAGGAGCAGGAAAAAAAAGTAGTATTGGAATTGTTAGAGAAATCAAGTCTTTGATATAACCTAGTGTCAGATAAAATATAGATCTTTTTTTAAAGGCTCTTCAAGAATTCCATTGATGAATAAAAAAGAGGTTTTGCTGGTCACTTCTATGATAGAATCATAGAATTTCAGGGATGGAAGGAACTCCAGTGGGTAGCTAGGCTATCCTGTATCAGAAAAAAGATCCTTTCTAAAACATACCCAACATGTGCTCCTAGCAAGAAGATTTCAAATAAGGGTGAGCCCACTGTTTCCCAAGGAAGTCTAGACCACTTTTAATTTTGACACGGAGGTAAGAGTGCTGGGCCTGGAGTCAAGAGTAACTGAGATAATACCTACCTGCTGGGAAGAACAAATGAGATCCTGGATGTAAAGTGCTATGTAAATGATGATGGTGATGACTAGAATGATAGATCCACAACACAGATCCTGCTGATGATGTACAATCACTTCATTTTTCAGACTTAACTGCATCCATGGACTCAGGCTATTGGTCAATCAGATTGTAATTTCTTTGAAAGCAGGGGCTCTCTGCATCTTTTTTGTATCTTCATGTTGAGCACAGTTGCTTGGCATATTGAAAACCCTTAATAAATGTTCATTTCTTGACGGATTTATTGACAGAAGAGCAGAAAGCCCGGGGGTCTTATTGGTGCAACATTATCATTTCTGGACAGTATTATGCAAGCATTCTGACTTCTCCAACTCAGGAGGCATTCCCTTGTTCCTATTTACAACCTTTGCTTTAGAGTTTGCTCTAGGGGGATTGACTCCTATTCAAAGGGAGGAATTAGGTTCTGATTCTGGTCATTTTGAGTGCCTGAACCTACTGTTCCCATCATCCATGCTACTCAGCCTCATTCCACTTTCTAACCTCCTGCTTTATCCCATGAAGTCCTGCTTTGTATCTTGCTTTAGATCCCAGAGTTCTGCTCTAGAGATGGCCAGCTCCAGAGTTCACTGTAACCCTGACACTTGACTGAGCCTTCAGGTAGCTGAATAGAGTCCAAGAAAGTGGGTCTCAAGTCCAGGATAGTGTAAAATATTTGTAAAAATATTTCCAGCATAGGGGAATTCCACAACTCCATCATTTTTATTTTATTGCAATTATGCCATATAGAGTTCTGAGAAACTTATCAAGAGTTTTATCTGTATCTTGCAGACGACGATGTCGAGACAAAGTGAGACAAAGGGATTTTGTCCAAGGTCAAACTTCCAGAGATAGGGTTGGAGCTGTGCTGTTTAACCCACTTTGAAATAGAATTTTCTCTTTAAAGTCAGTGAAAATTTAGCCAACCAGCAATGTTTGTCTTATGCAAATCAGTCAATGTGAGAAGAAAGGGAGCACTGGAATGAGAAGCAGAAAACTTCAGTTCTGGTACAGATCTGGGTTTGTGATCTTGAATGAGCATCTTTATCTCTCTGGGTCTCATTGACCTTATCTGTAAAATAAGAAATTCAAGTTAGATGATCTTTAAGGTAAGTTCCAGTTCTAAATCTAAATCGCCTGTATACAATTGCTAAAATTCTTTCCCTCTCTTTGTCTCTCTGATAAGTCTAACTCTGTTAACTTGAACAAGCCATCAAACTTCTCTGAAGCACATAAGCCTCAGTCATATCAGTCTGCCCATTGGTAAAACTAAGGATCTGGAGTAATTTCTAATGCTCCCTCCAACTCTAAAATGCTAAGTTGTTTTGTTTTTATCTTGATTCTGGAATTCATGTTTTGATCCAGATTAATAAAACAACAATTAGCTGAGGCAAAGATCGCAAGAAATTCAGGTTCCAAGTTGTTTAACATAATACTGGTTACATTTCTTTTGGGGTTATAAAAATCTAACGGATGCACAACTTCTGGCTAGCTGAAGTTTGGAGCAGGAGACTGGCTCTGGGAGGTCTTCAGGTGGTACATGAAGGGATGACAGGTCCCATTATAGCCCTTTGTGGGCATCTGCCAGGCCTGTGATAAAGGATGGAGGGAGCAAAACCTGGGCCATCTGGCTCCAGTGCCCTAAAGGCTTTAGACAAGAGGCAGAAACTTAATCTTCCCTGAGTGAACCTTGATAATTAATACTTCAATACATCACCAAAAGGGGATAATTTAAGGTAGGATAATGAACTCCCATGACCTATTGGCCTTGTTGTACCATAAAGAAGCCAACTTCACTTTTACCCTCTTCTCAAATTGCTGATTTCTTCCCCGTGATTTACACATTACCCAGTCTCTCACTTCTTGAAATTCTTAATAAAAACTTCAAGGGCCTAGGCAATAACTTTCAAACATGACAAAATTCACTAGTACATAAAATTCTTCTAAGTAGTACTCTGTTACTTATGAAATGAAAACAATCCAATTTTAAAAATTCCATTTGCATTTACCTTTATAGGAACAAATATATTACCAGACACAAGTTATGCTTATACAACCCAAATGAGAGCATTAGTCAAAACTGTCCTTCAATTGAGAAAGTACTGGCTACAGGTCAGAAGGCCTGATTCAACCATTTACTAGCTGATTGACTTTGAGCAAACCTCTCTGAAGCTCAGTTTTTTCATCTGCAAAATGTGGATTATAAACCTTGTGTAATCTATGGCTCATCAGCCTACACCCTGGGCTTTCATGGACTGAGTTCATTCTTGATTGGGGAGAAAGGTTGCCCCCAAATCACTCTCTTTGGCTTCCTTACCCTTCCAAAGAGTTTCCTCTGAGAGTTTCAAAATACCAGTGAAAAAGAAAAAAAAGTAGCCTTTATTTCAATGTGTGAAAAAGACATTAAAATAAAAAAAGAATTATAGTCACCTATATATGATTGCTAAAATTCTCTTTCCCTCTCTGGTAAGTCTAACTTTCTCCTGAGGGACCTATAAACAGGACTTCTCAAATTGTGATTATAGGGACCATTGGGGGTTCCTGAGATCCTTATGGGGAGTCTGTAAGGTCAAAACTATTTTCACAATAACACTAAAATTATTTTTTGCTTATTATAATACTCTTCATTTTTCAACTAAATATCTGAGTGAGCCTAGATTCTCCTCCCCCCACCATATTTCCACCAAAACAACATACCACAACAGATTGAATGCAGAAGCAGACATGAGAATTGAGCTTCCTTCTCTTAAACCAGACATTGAAAAAGATTTGCAAAAACACATAAAGCTCTTCTAACTTTTTTTATGTTGTAAAATATAGTTATTTTTTATGGAAAATATGCTATTTATGTTAAGATATAATAGGTTTCTTATTTTAATCAAATTGATAAATATTTTAAAATTGATCAGTTTTCACTTCTGAGTAAAACATTGATAGAGAGAATCCATATTAATAAAGATTTTGCAAATGTTTGCAGTATACATTAAAAAAGAATGAGAAGCTGAAGATGACATTGAGGTTATAAATTTAGTTAATTGGAAGAATGGAAGAAAGGTGGAGTCCTCAATAATAGTGAGATTTGAAAGAAATGAATGGGAGTGGGACAATGCAATGACAATAATAAGACAGGAGTCAGGAAGGGTTGAATTCAAATCCTGCCTAAGATACTTACTAGTTCATAGACCCTGGACAAGTCATTTAACCTGAGTCTTCTTTAATTTCTTCACTTGTACAATAGTGATAATAATGACATCACCTCTTAGGATGAGGAAGATCAACTTGAAACATATGTAAAAAATTTATAAATCTTTTTTAAATTTTTTATTATAAGTTTTTATTGACAGAACCCATGCCAGGGTAATTTTTTACAACATTATCCCTTGCACTCACTTCTGTTCTGACTTTTCCTCTCTGTCCCTCCACCTCCTCCCCCAGATGGCAAGCAGTCTTATACATGTTAAATATGTTATCGTATATCCTAAATACAATATATGTGTGCAGAACCAAACTGTTCTCTTGTTAAAAATAACCTGGGAAGAAAAATGCAGCTTACACTCATTTCCCAGTGTTCCTTCTCTGAGTGTAGCTGCTTCTGTCAATCATTGATCAAAAATTCTATAAATCTTAAAGAACTTTAAAATGTTAACTGTTATTCCAGGGCTAGGATGATTATCTGACATTCTTTCACAGTGTTATACTCTAATGTTTTATTATAGATATGAGACAATCAGAGGCTCCCAAAGACTAGTCCAGCAGAATGGAAATTCTGGCAAACTCTACCCCACAGCAAAAGTTTGGAGGATTATGGTCCTGGCAATACCCTATGTCTGCGTTCTTAGGCCCAGCCTGGTTAAGTATAGAAAAGGTTCCTTACCGGTACACTGGCCATGTGGTGACAAATTATTTGGCCACTGTGACACATGAAGCAAAGAAATATATGCAATGGTTCTCACTTTCTTCTCTCCCTCAATATGTTTTCTTTTACTGCAGTTATGGAGAGTGCTAAAAGAATGTTAAGGACCGAATAGATTTTTAGACTGCTTGATAAACATTAACTTAGCTATTGGTGCTCCAAATGTAAGATTCTTATTCAATGACCCTTAATTGACACACTACTAGAGGAATTGAGTCATATCCATCTTGACATTCTTGCTATAAATGAAACAAGAAGGGGGAAAAACAAACAAAGAAAAGTGATAGCAAAGTAGAAAGGTGGCTCCTTGTGGAGAGGCAATGGAGTTAGCAAAACTGATTTTATTGTGAGTCAAATAACAGGCTCATCATTTCATGGAACATTTAGTCACCTCCTGTGGCAATATTCTCATGAGCATTTGCCTAAAGGCTACCAAAAAGATAATTGCAGCTTAAGTAATTATCATGTTGCAGAGGATGAAGAGAGAAACTCTACAAGCAATTTCTTAATTCTTTCCAATTAAATCAACATATAACTTAAAACCCAATGACTTCAAGGAATAGGTGGGTATAGGAGATAGATAGAAAATATGGTTCAGGGATATGTAATGATAGAGACCAAAGGCTGTCTCATGACTAATACAGCAATATTTTCCCCCCAGAAGACATTTGGGAGATACAGGACATGGTAAACACCAAAGAAAATCACAAAAAGAAAGAAACTGATCACCTTCTAACAGACAGGAAATGACTGGTTACTTACTAATGTGGGAACCATTTTGAATCAGCATTGTAAGATCATGAACTTGTCAGAAAAAAAATACCATACTAGAAGAAAGAATAGCAATAAAACTGTATACAATTGAGGCAACAATAACCCCAAAGTGAAATTCATTAAAAAGAAAAAATACAGTGACACAGACCATTGCCATTTAAAAAATATATATATTTATTTTTTGCTAAGGCAACTGGGGTTAAGTGACTTGTCCAGGATCACACAGCTGGGAAGGGTTTAAGTATCTGAGGCCAGATTTGAACTAAGGTCCTCCTGACTTCAGGGCTGATGTTCTATCCACTGCTCCACCTAGCTGCCCTCATTACCATTTTTAAAAGAAAGTTTAGTCAGTAAAAATTAATCAACACAAAGAGAAAAACAGATTATTCTAGAAAATGTCTCAACTTGCAAAGACTTGATCTTAATATCCAGAAAGATACTAAATTTAAAAGGACCACTGCTTGAGAAAACAAAATTGTTTATTAAGTCTCATGGAGAAATATTCAGAAGATTATATATAGTAGAACCTCATATAATTTTAAGCAATGATGTAAAGATATAGCCCTTTTAGCCTTGTCAAGTTGTAGGCTATAAAAGGAAAGGATAGATGCAATGTGAGGCTTTCACTTGCCATTCAGAAAGCTAGAAAAGGAGAGACAATATTTTTCCCCCACCACATAAACTGCCTCCCAGCTACTCATCTCCCAGCTATTCATTTGTAGAAGATGGCTGAAATTTAGAGTTAAAAACAAACAAAACTGGAGGTCCCTGAATCTCAGAGTTATGGTGGTTATTAAGCAAATAGCCTATGTTAGCCCAACTGTTCTCCTATGTTGATTAAGATTTAGAAAATATGCTAAATGGTCACCATAAGTTAAGAGTGAGTTCTTTCACAGAAGGGGCCTAATTCTGAATCAAAAAAAAAAATAAGAAAAAGAAAAGAACAAGCTATATTTTTCTACATTGTCTAGGAGATGGGAAATAAGAAACAAATCTCACATTTCAGCCAAAAGAGCAAAACTGGAAAAACTTTTTTTAAACTGAGCAATACATTTTACAATCCTTGATTCTCCCTATAACAAAAGACCATATTTAAACATCAATATTTTTCCATTGGTGCTGGATGAATACTACAGATTCTGAAGGATTAAAGTTCTAGGTATATTATGGGTGTGTGACTACCTTGCCCTCTATCACCAGGAAAGAGTAACAAGGGAAAAATAGCATAAACTATATCATTAAATAGATGAATGACCAAGAATGATCAATAGATGAGCCAGTCATATTATGAGATTGAGGGATAGGCAATAGATAGCCCATGTAGTTCATTGATGTCCATACAACAGGCAGAAGTTAATAGAATGGTATCTAGAATGTTGGATGGCCTTTCTTTCCTCACCCTATTATGAAAGATTTTGTGAAGAACATAGATAACAATTCCACTGGATGAGGAGGTATGGATGAATTGCTAGAGGGAATACTCAAAGAAGATGATTATTCAATAAAGTATCAAAGTGCCCTGTTTAATGTATGAAATCATTTTCATCATTTATACCCAGAAACCAGCAAGAGCATTGCCAAAGATCTCTTGAGAAAGACAGACAGACACAGAGACAGAAACAGAGAGAGAGAGAGCGCCTCATCCTGTATTCAGACACAATCATTTACTTCTCTGGGTATGGATAGGATTTTTCATCATAAATCCTTCAGCATACTCATGGATGGTTGCATACTGAGAACAGCAAAGTCATTTATAGCTAGTCATCCCAGAACATTGTTATTACTTTGTATGTTGTACATTTCCCTTTGCTTGAGTTCATGGAAGACTTTCCAGGTTTTGTTTTGTTTTGTTTTTGTTTTCTGGAAGGATCCTGCCCATCACCTCCCACAAAACAATGATATTCCAACACAAACACATACCACAGTTTGATGAGTCATTTCCCAATTGATGGGCATCCCCTCAATTTTCAATTTTTTACCCTGAGAAGAGAGGTGCTATGAACAGTTATTTTTTTGTACATAGAAGTTATTTTCCTCTTTTTTTTTGGAATCTTTTTGATATTCATGCCCAGTAGTGGTGTTGTTAGGTCAAAGGATGTGCATGAATGTATAGCCCTTTGGGCACAGATCGTATCTTTTGATCATTTATCAACTGGGCCATGGCTCTTATTTTTATGAATTTGATTTGTTTGAGAAATGATGACTCATAAGAGAAACCCTCTTTGAAATTCTTTTTTACAGTTACCATTACTAATTGTATTTCACCCCATTTATTTTCTCTCTCCTTTTACCTTGTCCCTCCCAAAAGTGTTTTGGCATTGACCACTCCCTCTCAATATGCCCTCTCTTTTATCACCCTCCCCCTCTTCTTGTATCTCATTCCCCTCCTTTTTTTTTTTTTTTTTTGCAGAGTAAAATAGGTCTCCATGTCCACATTGAGTATGCATAACTCTTTGAGCCAATTCTGATGAGAATAAGGTTCATTCACTCACGTTTTCCTTCCCCCTTTTCCCCCCTCCACTATAAAACTTTTTCTTGCCTTTTTTTATGGCAGATAATTTGCAACATCTCACGTCTCCTTTTTCCTTTTACCAAGTACATTCCTCTCTCACCCCTTAATTTCATCATTAAAAAAAAATAGATATCCCCTCATATTCAACTCACATCTGTGTCCTCTGTCTATATATACTCCTTCTAACTGTCATAATAATAAGAAAGTTCTAATGAATTGCAAGCATCATCCTCTCATATAGGAATGTAAAGAGATAAACCTTATTAAGTCCCTTATGATATCACTTTCCTGATCACCTCCTTATACTTCTCCAGAGTCCTTGACAATTTGAAATTCAAATCAAATCTTCCATTTTCCTGTGGTCTTTTTATCACAAATGCTTGAAAATGCTCTATTTCATTGAATGACCTTTTCCTCTAAAGGATTATATTCAGTTTTACTGGACAGATGATTCTTGGTTGTAATCTTAGCTCCATTGCTCTCCAGAATATCATATTCCAAGTCTTCTGATCTTTTAACATATAACTGCTCAATCTTGTGTTATCCTGTGACTCCACTGTACTTGAATTGTTTCTTCTTGGAAGCTTGCAATATTTTTTTCTTGTCCTGTGATTTCTGGAATTTGTCTATAATATTCTTGGGAGTTTTCATTTTGGGAATTTGGTGATCAGTGGATACTTTCAATTTCTATTTTACCCTTTGGTTCTAGAATGTCAGGACAGTTTTCCTTGATAATTTCTTGAAAGATGATGTCCAAGCTCTTTTTCTGATCATGACTTTTAGGAAGACCAATAATTTTTAATTTATCTCTCCTAGATATATTTTCTAGGTCAGTTGTTTTTCCAATGACATATTACATATTTTTCCTATTTTTTTTTTTTTTTTTATGTTTTGGTTTTGCTTTATTGTCTCGATTTCTCATAAAGTCATTAGCATCCACTTTCTCAATTCTAATTTTTAAGGAATTCTTTTTTCCTCAGTGAGCTTTTGAAACTCCTTTTCCAATTGGCCAATTTTGCTTTTTAAGGAATTGTTCTTATTAGCTCTTTATATTTCCTTTTGTACTTTCAATTTTTTTTTTCTGTAATTTTCCCCTCTATCTCTCTTACTTGATTTTCAAAATCTCTTTTGAATTCTTCCTTGGCCTGAGCCCAATTCTTATTTTTCTTGGAGCTTTTGGATGTGGGAGCTTTGACTTTATTGTCATCTTCTGAGTGTGTGTTTTGATCTTCCTTGTCACCATAATGACTTTCAATGGTTAGAAATTTTGTTGTCTGCTCATTTTCCTAGCCTATTACTTTATTTTGAGCTCTTTATTAAAGTAGGGCTCTGTTTCCTGGATGGAGGGTTCACCATCCCAAACTTCAGGGACTTTATGTAGCTGTTTTCAGAAATCCTTCTAGGAATCTGACCACAAAAACTCTTTTCTGCCCTGGGACTGTTAGGATGTCCCTGCTTCACCATAGCTATAGGATATAGTGGACTGAAGCAACAGTCCTGCTTTGCTGATACTGAGGCCAGAACTAGGGCCAGGACTGGGATAGGTCTGGATCTGGGTCTGGATCTAGGTCTGTGGGTCGGGGCCAGGACCAGGATGAGTTATATGCTGGTGTGGCCTGTACTGGGATTGTTCTCCAGACTCCCACCCTGGTTACACCTTTTCTGCTGACCATCTAAGTTTCCTTTGGCTGGAAAATATGCTACTTTGTCTTTTTGGTTGTTCTGATGCTCTAAAATTGATTTAGTGTCATTATTTAAAGTGATTTGGAGCAGTTTGTGAGAAAGGCTGGGCAAATTCCTGCCTTCACTCTACCATGTTGACTTTGCCTTCCTTTTTCTTCCCCATTTATAATTTCTCCCAGAGTACAGGTAAGTTTCCCAGGAGAACAATAAGTAGTTGTCTCTTGATAAAAAGAGTGAAATCGTTAAAAATTCACCCCAACTCTTTTATATTCCAATCTTTGATGTTTCCTTCTCAAATAATCATCCTGACTTCATATAAAGGACCCAAGAGTGGATTCCTTAGACAATCAGATCTCTCCTTTAGTGTTAGCCCAAGAAGTATAAAGCACTTTACTAATACCATCTAATCTCATCTCATAAATGAGAAAATATTTGTAAAATGCTTTTCAAATGTTTAAAACACTATGTAAATGTTAGCCATTATTATTGGCAGTTATCACAAATCTTTACAATACAGCTGCGAATTTGGCAAGAAGAAAATGCATACTCTGTGAGCCAGTAACACATGGCTCCTTGTTGTTCCTTTTACAAAACCAACCATATCTCAACTCAGTTTTCTGTAGCTGTTTCCCAACCAGGAAGGCTGTCCCTTCCTATGTCCACCTTCTGGATTCCCCAACTTTTGTCAAGTCCCAGTTAAGATTCTATCTTCTATGAGAAGCCATTATTGATCCTTCTGAATGTTAGTGCCTTCTCTCAATTATGCCCAATTTATCCTGTTTATATTTTATTTGTACATAGTTATTTACTTGCTGTCTCCTCCCTTAGACTGTGAATTCCCTGATATGAGGGCCTGCATTTTACCTTTCTTTGTATCTCCAGTGATTATACAGTTCCTGATATACAGTAGGAGCTTGATAAAGTTTTGTTGGCAAGTATGTAGATAGATCACTGGGCCTGGAGTTAAGAACACTAATCTTCCTTAATTTAAATTTGACCTGAGACACTAAATTAGCTGTGTGACCTTGGCCAAGACACTTGCTTTTATTTGTCTCCGTGTCTTATCTATAAAATGATCTGAAGAAAGCAATGGCAAACCACTCTAGTATTTTTGCCAAGAAAATCCTAAATGGGTTCAAGAAGATTTGGACAACGAGCAACAACTTGTTGATTAACTACCAAGATTCTATTCCTGCAAGTGAATACATAAATGACTTGTCCCTATTGCCATTTACTAACAGGAGCCAAACATTCCCTCCTCCATTTATTTATTAATTATTTCTTAAGTTACTGCCATATTCTGAGTATTACTATTTTAGACACTGAGGCAGATACAAAGCTGAGCTAAAATGCAGATATTACCTTCATGAGGTTTCTAGGTACAAATAAAGGGGGGAAAATAAGGCACAAACATAGACAGTAAGCATTAGAAATACTGAAAACAGAGAAAATATAAGGAAATTATTTGCATTTGTTCTAGTGTTTCACAGTTATTAAGCATTTCATATAGAAATCATCTCAGTAGGTATTACAAGTAAGATCAAATCCTGTTGCCCCCCATATTTATAGATGAGGAAACTGAATTGAAGTGGCTTGCCTAAGGTCACACAGGAATTTGAAGTGAAGCTGGGTTTTCAGACTCTTCGTCTGGGAGCTTTCCATCACTCATGAAGCTGCCGAAGTGGTATCTTCAACTGTGATCTCAAAGTCCTAATCATTAGCTCATAGTGCCTCTTTTTGCCTTTCTTTGTGGAAATCTTTTAACTAAATAATGGGGAGGTCATGGCCCCAGGTAAGTCTAAAACTACATTTAAAAGTTGGCCTCATATTCTGGAATTTCTGGTTGGATTTGTTCACTCTCCCTCATTCCCAAGGTTACCCTGAATGTTGTCAAAAGCCCAGTGGACTGAGATTTCCTATTTATAAGGCAGACATTTATTTTTCCTTATTATTCATGACTCTGAAATAGATGATCTTAATGTATTTTACCTCATGGAACTACAGGGCTTACACAGTATTTAAACTAATTTTTGTTTTGCAGATGTTTACCCAGACAGCCAGAGGTCTAGCAGAATATTGATAGGAAGAATCAACATGTTTACACTGGGGATAGCAGGTGTTTTGTCTGTGTCTACCAAAGACTATTAGAGATGGAGGACAGTGATCAGTAGAGTCAGCCAGTGTCCTTACCAGCCATGGGAGGGAGATGGTCAGTAGCCCAGATTGATTGGGGTTTCACTGAGAAGTTCTCAATCCCATCAAGAACAGGAAGCTGGGATATTGCTGCAGCTAGCTGTGAGAACTATCCGGCCTCATGATAGGTGCTTCAAGAAATATTTTTTAATCTGGCCCTTCAGAGGAGCTGAAGGGGGCCACAAATACAATTTATGTAGTCCTCTTACAATCAGGGAATGGTTAGCAAGCTTTTTTTCATGGGGTAGATTTATGCCTGATTATGAGAATATGTCCTTTGTTCCTCAGAATGATCCCAGGTAACCTGTAAATGTTCCAGCTTAAAATGTGTAATTGTTACAGCATTATCCTTTTTCTTATGAGAATACAAGACAAAGAAAGGCTCTTTTACTGATATTATTTAGTAAGAAATGCTTGGCCTTAGTGATAGAATTACTAGTAGAGGACTCTTTCTTTTCTTTCTTTTTTCTTTTTCTTTTTCTTTTTTTTTTTTTCTTTTTCTTTTCTTTTCTTTTTCTTTTTCTTTTTTTTTTTTTTGGTGAGGCAGTTGGGGTTTAGTGTCTTGCCCAGGGTCACACAGCTAGTAAGTGTCAAGTGTCTGAGGCCAGATTTGAACTTAAATGCTCTGGACTCAAGAGCTGGTACTGTACCCACTGTGCCACATAGCTGCTCCTAGTGTAATGCCGGAGAAACTGAGGCAGGAGAGAGATTAGAGAGTTTTAATATTTTTATTAATGGGAGAGTAAGATTGACTGGACAGGACTCTCATCTCAGATTACCCAGTCAGACAGAGATAAGTATACTGGGACCAAGGAATCCATATTGGTCCCAGGGCTGGAGGACCGAAAGAATCCAGCGTCCAGCATATAGCTGCCAGATGCCATTCTCCAGCAAGGAATGGAAGAACCCCAACTTCTTAAATACCTTTTTGGAGACAAAGAAGAGAAAGGGAGGGAAAGTTTTTATCAGGGAGGGGAAGCCATAAAACCCTAAAAAATCTGGAGACAAAGAAGTAAAGATATCGTGGGTTATCTTGGAATATTTTAAGGGATATTGTAAATCCATAAAAGAGTCAGGAGATCTACTCTTTTATCTTGCTAATTTATAACCCTAGAGCGAATAATTCTTAGTTTTACTGGGTCAGAGACAGAATTAAGGAAACTGAGACAGGGAAACTGAGTCAGGACAGTTAAAGAAAACTGTGGCATAACACTAGGATGCTTTATTTCTGCATAAGTAGCCATTAACTGCAGCTGTCTCTTCCCAGCAACCTATTGCAGATAACACAGCCGGGAAACCAAGGCAGTATAATGGTATATCTACCAGAGTCTACTCCGTCTGCCTCAACTTTTTTTTTTCCAACTGTAAAATGGGGAAAATATTAGCACCTACCTCACAGGGTTATTGTAAGGATCAAATGAAATAGCACACATAAAATGTTTTGTGAACCTTAAGGCTATATATAAGTGCTAGGTATTTTTCCCATCATAGCCATTTTTGGATACTTCCCTGGGGGAATGGCACAATTATAGAATTTATTGCTTGGATCAGTTTGAGAATTCAAAACCTTGAGGGTTTTGAAACAGCCTTAGTATTATAAATATAAGAAAAAACATTGGTCTTAGTATCAGAAGATCTGAGTTCCAGTCCAAACTCTGACATCATTTACTAGCTGTGTGAGCCTGAGTAAATCATTAACTTCTCTGAGATATGGTTTCCCCTTACCTAATAAAAGGGAGATAATAATAGCTAGATTCTGAGTTAGTACTGTGGTTTCAAACAGGTATGAATGGATTTGGAGTCAGAGGAACTGTGTTCAAATCCCTGACTTGGCCACTAATTACCTGCACAGCTTATATTGATTAACTTTATCTTTCTTGGCTGGGGATTAGATTCCATATTAAGATATCCTGAGGAAGCTAGGTAGCATAGTACAAGGATTCTTAAATTGTGTGTTGCAATGGGGTTGCATAACCAAATGTGGAGGTTGCAAAATGATAATTTATTATCAGTGTTTGATTTGTTTACTTGTTTTATATACTATAAACCCAGAGTTGTGTAAAAATTTCTCAAGTGAAGAGAGATTGTGAATGGAAAAAGTTTAAGAAGACTTGGCTGATAGAATATTGGGTGTGGAGTCAAGAAGACTCATCTTCATGAAATTAAATGCAACCTCAGACACTAGTTGTATGATCCTATTTACCTCAGTTTCCTCATCTGTAAAATGAGCTGGAGAAGGAAATGGGCAGCCATCCCGGTATCTTTGTCAAGAAAATCCAAATGGGACCACCAAGAATTGTACATACAATAACCACCAACAAGCTTACAGCTTTAAATCTGTGATCCTAAGATTCCCTACCTCATTTGGTTATGGAAACACTTCAGTGTTAGGAAAGCATTTTGTAAAGCTCTCTGTGTGCTGAGTTCTCAGTGTCATTTCATATGAAGGTCACTGGGGCACTCCAGAGATGGGGGTGGAATGGATGGGGGAAAAGGGAATGTATTAGCATAGCAAAGGACCTCAGGAGTATTTCCCAGTGAGGGCTGCCCCAGATCTGGTCAGATCTGATACCCCTTTTGGCGTCAGTCTACCACCCCTGCCGGCCCTACTTTGTCCCTCCAAGTTTTGGGTCACCATGAAAACTCAGGATGCTGGGTGGACTAGAGGGATAGTTTCTGGAAAGTGGGAAATGATCCGAGATACCTACTCATTCCTCAGTCTTCCAGGGAGTTCCTCCATCTTGCACAAATCACTTCTCCTCCCATATTTTTAATATTGTCAAAGCTTAAATTGTAGCTGAAATAGCAAAGCTCATTCAGCCATCCAGCCAATTCCACTTATTGTTTCTGGGCTGAAAAGGCAATGTTATTCTACAGGAGAGATAAAAGTTAATCACAGATTATGTCTGCCCAGAAAATATTGATGACTTCATTCACCTGAGTACACACCCTCAGGGGAAATGTTCACAATGAGTCAGTCACCAGACCAGTTCAGCCAGTTTTCTATTTTTTATTTTCTTCTAAATTTTAGCACTGTTAGAAATGCTAGAACTAGATATTAAACTCATGAATAAGTAATATTCATAGAAACCGGTGGGCTCAAGGCAGAGGATCAGACCTACTATGTGTAGCCCATAGTCTTGTGGTCTAGACAATCGACAAGTCTGTCTCTATTTACACTCAGCACCTGCATTTTCCAGACTCACACAGCTAACTCCCCTCCCTCCCCTAGTACAATCTTTTATCTATCTGCATCATCTCCAGTAGTCTACAAAACAGAAAACCAGACGCGAAGGAACTGAGACAGTAGTAATGGAAATAAAAGTGTCTGTTTTCAGAAGCATGAACCATTTCTCAGTGCTGACCACTCAGGTTTGAGAATGAGGGAATTTATCCCCTCAAGTAGAATAGAAGTTGGATAAAAATCAAACAGTGTTTTAAATACATCTTTAACAAGTTATTATAGTTTGGCTCCAAAGTGGTGAATAAGTAATGTAAGGGCACATCAGGAACCAAAAGAGAGTAAAATTACATGCTCCTGAGAGAATTTAAATTATTAAGCATGCATGCAGGAGCCAATGAGATCTCAAATTCACTAAATGACCTAATCTTGCTTAGAAAACTAATTAGCTTCATGTCATATTAGGACATCATCTCCAACTAATATCCCTGAAAGGAGATGAAATTCTGTCTCATCTTCCTAAAATATTGATATCTTTTCAGTAAATTACAACAGTCACCAAATCATGTGGCAGCAGACACTAAGATTGGGTCCAAACACTTAAGTCTTCAGATGGATAATAATAATAATAACGAGAGTAAGAATACTTGGTGTTTACTTTTATGATCCAGGCCCATGTGATTATAAGCACAGCAAGAAAAGTCACTAAATGGATAGTTCTGTATCATACTGATTGGCAACTGTTATTGTTGAGTTGTTTTCAGTCCTGTGCAATTCTTTATGATTCCATTTTTGGGGTTTGGAACAAAGATATTTATAGTAGTTTGCCAATTCCTTCTCTAGCACATTTTACAGCTGAGGAAACTGAGGCACGATTAGGTGACTTTCCCAGGGTTACACAGCTAGTAAATGTCTAAGGCCATATTGGAATTCAGAAAGATCATTCTTTTTAACTCCAGGCCTGATACATCCACTGATCTTTTGGGTAATGTGGTGGAAAGAACTCAGGATTTGAGAGTCCTGAAATAGGTTTGTGTTCCATATATCCCTTTCACTAGAGAAACGATAGCTGACAATTATGATAGTTACAATGCTTTAAGATTTTCAAAATGTTCACATGTACACATATATGTACATACACACATGCATATGTATCCACATATATGAGCATTTGCATTTACACACAAATATAAGTAGGTACATGTATACACATGGGAATGTTTGCATAAAGGTATAGTATGTGAATACATGAGTGCATGTATACATATGTGGGTATATGTACATCCATACATGCACATACATACATTTAAGCCCAGCAACAGTCCTATGAAATAGATAATACAGGTATGGTTATTCCCATTTCACAGATGAGGAAGCAGGGACTCTTTCTGAGTAGTGCCGAGTTGCCATTTCTTTTTTAGTCACCATTTTTACAGCACTATAGGTGTGCAAAGTGCTTTTTAAAATTATCTCATCATATCCTCACAAAAATATGTGACAGATGTTATATTAGTCATATTTTATAGATAAGAAAATTAAAGAAAGCAGAGGCTAAGAATTGCCATGGAGTTGGGGGGTGGTAGAGAGAAGGAACAAATTTATCTCTCTTACTCTCCCTCAAGATCTCCCCTTCTCCCCATTAACCAAGTGATGATCTCTTGAACTTCAAAACATTAAGAGATCTAGAGTTCTCATTAGTAGCAATGTCCACCAGAGCTAGAATCAGTGATTCATAGCAGTGTCTGCATTGGGACTCAAGAGACACACTGAGATCAAATTAGACATATCAAGGAAAAATAATTTCAAGATTCGATAAGGTCTCTGATTCTTAGGAAAGCATCTTTCTCATAGGCTCTAAGAGAAACAAAATGAAGACCCATGAAGGGGGAAAAAAGAATTTTCAGAAAACAGGACTTATACCGTTAGATTATATCTGCTCTTTAAATTTGAGCCCACCCTTACCTTCTGTATGTATGGTGTATGGAAGGAAAACTCAATTAATCAAAATTGGCTGGTACACAAACAAGACACTCCATCTCTTTCAGGGTCACACATCTAGCAAATGAAGTTGGGTCTTACTATGTTGAGTCTTCTATTCATTGTCTACCACCTGGCTGCTTCTAGTCATTTATTAAATGTTTCTATGGCAAATGCTAGGAATATAGATAACAAAACAAAACAAAATAATGCTGCACAGCAAGGAAATATCAGAAGGAGAATATGAACACAGATCATCCTGTCTTCAAGTCTAACACTTTTGCAGTATCTCAGTATGATGGAAGCAAAGGAATCATAGGATGTTATATTTGGAAAGGATCTTAGAAGTTAGCGGGTGTAATTTGTTATTTATTTACAGATTAGGAAATGGAGGTCTGAAGAGAACACAACTTTGTAAAACTAATTAGTGATAAGAGTAGAATTCCAACCCAGATCTTCTTTCCCCAATTCCAAGGTTCTTCTCAACACATTCCCCTATAAAATAAAGATAATACAACTTACACTACCTACTTCATGAAGGTAATATGAAAACCAGATATGATCATGTACAGAAAGGCCTTTGTAACTATAATTATTAGAAGGTTTTTATATTATAGCATGTTATAGAAGACATTGTTATCATCATAGAATATGGAAAGAAATCAGTAAATATGTAAAGGATTGGATAATGTGCCTATAAAAGTAACTGAAATTACTTATTGTCACAAAAATTAGAATGGTTTAATCACACTTTTCAAGGCCAAAACAATATACTTTTTAAAGGATAGTGATTGGCTCATCTTTATTTTCACTGAAGACTAAACAAGGAAAACTGATTTTGAATTGTAGCAGAAAATATTCAAGTAAGAAAGAAAATAAAAAGATGTATAGATCCTGTTGAAGTCTTCTACAACTCTATAATCCACAGGAAAGATCTCCCAAATGTACTTCTACCATTTTAATTTGGCATTCAAGTCCTGTCCTTCAAAATTTGGATTCAACTTAGTTTTACATCCTTATCTTTTAACTCTTCCCTGATATGAATCTTCTACTTCAACCAAAGTTGTTCCCAAAACGTGCTGTTTGCTTTTGGATCATTGGTCTTCTGTTTATGTAATTTTTTCTATCTAAAATTTTCTTTCTACATATTTCTGCTTGTTTCTTTTAGCTCGAGTTTTAGCTCATCTGTCAAGATGTCCTTGACTATTCTTGATAATTGCGTAAACTTTTGAACTTTTGCAGCAATTATTATTGATCCTACTAATTTGCCACATAGCGCATCTATTTTGAATTGCTATCTGTGTAAAAGTTTAGCAGCTTTTCTGGGGCCACTTTACTAATTCCAAAGCATGTGCCCAGAAATCATCTAACTACTTCTACTCAGTGTCCTGGGGATAGCCCTGAAACACTAAGGTTCCCGGTATTATCATTCATGATGCCCCTACTAGTATATGCCTTATTGATTATCAGTCAGCCTTAATTTGCTTTTAGAAAGAGTTCTTACTGAGCAGCTTTAGCGAGGACAATTATTATAGAAACACCCCACCCCCTAACTAGAGGTTTATTTTCTTACACCTTACTCTCCAATGTGTACTCTTTAAACTAGTGATGTTGACTTTCTGGCTGGTTCACAAACATCTTTCAGCTCTGGGAATTTTCTCTGGCTGTCCCTCATTCCCTTTGACTACCAATTTCCCTGGCTTCCTTTAAATCTCATCTAAAATCTCATCTTCTCCAGGAAGCCTTTCCCAACTCCTCTTAATTCTGGTACCTTCCCTCTGTTAATTATTTCTTATTTATCCTAGCTATAGCTTGCTTTGTATATATTTATTTGCATGTTGTCTTCAAGCTTTCTGAGGACAGGAACTATCTCTTGCCTCTTCTTGTCTTCCCAGCACTTAGCACAGTACCTGGCACAAAATAGGCCTTAAAAAATGTTTTCTGATTGATGATTTCTCTTTGCATATATTGGTAAAGGTGCTCACATTTAAATAGTAGAACTGGTCTAAGGGTATACCTAAAATCCTGTTTACTGGAAATTCTTTTTTTCCCCTTCATGGCTCTTCATCATGTTTACCTTAGGGATAACTCTTTTGATGGGCTCTGAGAATCAAAGACCTTAGAGAATCTTGAAATTACCTTTCCTTGCTATGTCTAATTTGATCTCAGTATGTCTCTTAGGTTCTAATGTAGACACTGTTATCAGCTACTGCTTCTTCTGGCTCTGGTGGACATTGTTATTAATGAGAACTCCAGATCTCCTAATCTTTTGAAATTCACAAGATTATTATCAGATGGTTAACTGGGGATGGATAAGATGGGGAAGGAGAAGGGGATAGAGGAATAGGAGAAAGAAACTTGTTCCTTCTCTCCCCACGCCTAACTTCATGGTAGTTCCCTGTTGGGAATCCTTCCCTCCTACATTTAACTATCACTCAACTGACTTGTTGCTAGATTATGCAATATGAAGAGACTTAATTTTATCATTATATTATCTGATTTTTTCAGCCAATCACATAATATTTTCTTCATGATGTCATTTATTTCCATCCAATGATCCCAAAGCCTTTATGATTCTTTTACAATCATTAAGATTTTATTCTCTTTTAATATACATTATATTAATTGGTTAGTTTATACAGATGTCTAGACCTTCTGAAATTATATTTATTGGAGTGAAGTTAAAACCTCCACCCTTATATTATAAATCTCCAACCAATCTCTAATAAAGGGTGATATCTTTTCAAACTATTACAGAATTTCAGCATTAAAAAAGACTTTTATTCATTAAGTTTATTAAGTTCAAACCTGGTATGGTATCTTGGGAATGACACAAATTCTGGAGGAATAGGAGCTAGCTTTAAATCCCACCTTTGATAAATAAAACTATATAATCTTGGACAAGTCATTTAACCTCCATGTGTTTCAGTTTCCCCTTCTATAAATGAGAACATTGAACTGGGTAGCCTCTGACATCTTTGCTGTCTCTAGAGCCAGGATTTTTATGATTTTTAGCTGAAAAAATTCTCTCTATAACATTCCATTGCAGGTAGTCAAGCCCTTGACTAACGATCCCTAATGAGTGGAAAGCAATGGCCTCCTGAGGCATGCCATTTTATTTTTGGATGGACATATCTCACTATTGGAAGTTTTTTGTTAATGTCAAGCCTATATTTGACTCTAAATTTGGTACCTCCCACCTATTGCTTTTAGTACTGCCACCCAGTACTAAGAAGAACAAGTCTAATTCTCTTAGTTGACAGCCTTTCAAATACTTGAAAATAGTCTCTCCCCCGCCCACCTCTTCTTTTCTCTAAAGTAAACATCCCTCCCTAGTTACTTCAATCAATTCTCATATAGCATTAGAGGCATTTTATCATCTTATTGCCCTTCTCTGAATTTTCTCCGGTTTTAAAAATCCATTAAATGTGGGAAACAGAACATAATACTCCAGATATGGACTATCCAGGAGAGACTTTGAAATCTCCATATTCCCAGCACATAGGACAGTTAGGTGGTACAGTGGGTAGAACACTGGGCTTGGACTTTTCCAGGATTCCATATTCAAGAGTTCAAATGAACCCTCAGATTTTGCTATGTGACCCTGAGGAAGTCATTTGACCCTGCTTGCCTCAGTTTCCCTATCTGTAAAGTGAATTAGAAAAAGAGAAGGCAAAACACTCCAGTGTCTTTGCCAAGAAAATCCAAAATGGGATCACAGAATCAAATATGACTGAACAACAACAGCAACAACATTCCCAGCATATATTTTAAACAGAATATACCCTACAAGTACTGATACTTCAAAAGAACTATCAACCAATAAATATTTATTAAGTACCTTTTACAAACATGATACTGTACTAAGCCCATTTCATAGCAATGGATATTCCCTCCACAGTTTCCTTTCATTTTAGATTTTTTTTCCTTTTTTGGCTTCTATAACAAAGATCTGAACCTCCCCTAACCCCATCCCTACCTTTATCAACCTTTCTAGGACTAGCCCCATCTTCTTAATACTACCTCTTTATCCCTGACAAACTGATCCCAAAAGAAGAATTAGACTCCTACTTGATGCTCTTTGCCATTTCCAGAATCTCCCTTTTCAGCAATGTCTCCTCCCATCAAGGTTCATTTCAACCAGATATATTTCCCAGTCCAGATTCTGGTGACTATTATCTATTGACCCCTAAGAAATCTCCCTCCTTCCTCAATGAATGCAAAGCTTGACTCATAGTTACTTTCTCCATCCAAACTCATGCTCTTCTATTAGGGAACTTTAATATTACATATTGAGGTTCTCTCAAATACTGTAATCTCCCAGTTTATCAGTTTGCTCAAATGTTATCACATATTCCTCTATTCCACTACAGCTATACATGGGATGGTTACATCTTTGATCTTGACATTTCCCCAAAATATTTCACTTCCATACTTAATAACTAAAATTCCTTTATCTTATCAGATCATCTTTGCTATACTTCATCATTCATTAATCTGGTCTTTGTCTTCATAGGGACTTCAAATTCCTCCATCTCTCAGTATTTAGCTCCCACTTACCAAGATTGTTGTGAGGATCAAGTGAGACAAAATTTGTTGCTTTATAAATGGTGGTAGTTGTTGATATTACCACTTTACCACAATATCATTGCTTCTCTGCATATAATCTCCTCCCTTTCAATCTCTTCTTCTCCTATTCTTCTTCCCTTATTCCACCTTATATACTGATGATGGAAGTGAAGGAACTCATACAATTGTGCTAGTTGTATCCATTCCAATTATTTTTATGGTGGCCTTGATTTGGATTTGAATTGGACCTTCATAAGGCAATCTTCTTATTCCTCAGATTCTTCGTTATAATTTCCACAATATCTATTCCAAACCTTCTCTTCTTTCCCCAAATCTTCTAATCAGTCATTTAACAAATATCTATTAAATGTGTACTATGTAATAAGCAGAAACATGGTCCCTACTTTCAAGACCTAGGCAGCAAGATGCTGAAGTGGAGGTAGGTACTACTGGGCCTGGAGTCAAGAAGTCTCATCTTCCTGAGCTCAAATCCTGCCTTAGACTAGTGTGATCATGGACAAGTCATTTAACCCTGCCTGCTTTGTTGGACTTATCTATGAAATGAGCTAGAAAAGGAAATGTGAAACTATCCCAATATCTTTGTCAAGAAATCCCCAAATGCGGTCATAAAGAATTGGATGCAACTAAAAAATGATTGAACTTCAAAAAAATTCTTAAGAAGCTTAGATTACAATGGACAAAACATGTCCCTAAAATGTAGGAATCTCTCTCTGTCTGACTCTCTCATAAATAGATAAATGGAAAGTAATCAATCTCAGATGAAAAGGAGTGGTGTGAGATGGGGCGAGGAAAAAGAAGAATTGTGCTGAGATCAAAGGCCTATTGATAAATATTAGATTTGAACTGAATGTTACAAGAAGCCTGAAAGTGAGGAAGAACAGAATATTAGGGATGAGAAAAAGTCATTGAAAAGATATTGGGAGATAGAGTACAGATTGGGAGAAACAACAAGAAGGCCAATATTACTGAATCATAGAATATATGAAGGGAAGTATATGTAAGAGCAATGGACATTTAATATTTGATTCTGAAGATTATAGTCACTGAAATTTATTGAACAGAGGGATTAGGGCTGGGAATATATGACATGACTAGACCCACTCTGGAAAAATCAAGTTGGCAACTAAGGGGAAGACAGATTGAAATGGAGAGAGATGAAGGCAGGGATATCAACTATCAATGGTAATAGTGCAGGTGTGAGGTAATGCATCAGGTGGAAGATAATAACTTACAGAAAGGTTCTGACCTCTATTGATAGAAAGACCTCCATCATCTGGGCATTCCCTACATTGATGAAATCACAAATCCAACCTCAGGCTTTAAGTACATGTCATTCCACTCCTATTCCATCTTAGGATAGAAGTTTTTGAGATTAAGGGCTATTTAATTTTTGTCTTTGTATATCCATCTCTTAGAAGTGTCTGCCTCATAATAAGTACTTGCTAAGCCCTCATAGATTTTACAGAAGTCATAGCCTGCCCAAGCCTCCTTAACAGCCAGTCTTCAAGATTTGCTAAAACCCAAACACCAAAACCCCCAAATAAGCAAAAAACAATAATAAAAAACAACCCAATAACCCAAAGTCTATTACATGATGGCCCATATTTTCATGATTAAGTCTCTATAGACTTTCCTAATCTAGGCCTCAGTCAAATTTAGTGCCATCAAGCACATGCTGAAAGCTTTTCCATCTTGGTAGGACTCATGAGAATTTATACTTTACTGGTACAACTGTTGAGAACCCAGGGTCTCCTCCATAATAGGATGAAATGTGGGTCTAAGAATTTAGTGCAGGGGTCTTACACACAACAAATATATATTTAAGGAGAATGAAGATTTTAATGAGGATAAATTCAGATGCAAACTATGAACTGTCTTTACCTACAAATTAGATTGGGATAATCTAGATACTGTTTTGTCTGGAGGCAGAAGGATGATTTAAACACTATGTCTTGATTCTTTTCAATCCTAGGTCACTGTGCTGCAAAGTGAATATTGTACATGGTCATACTTAAAAATCATTATTTTTGGCTGAAATTGGCTCCCTACATTATTTTTTTGTAATTTTTTTCCTCTCCCTGCCTTTTAGTTGATCTAAGCACAATCTTCCAGAAATGAGGACAAGGAAGGAGATACTGAAATCTGTGATCTCCTTTAAGAATTTTTGGCATGGCCCAAGTGATTTTTATACATAAATTTTTTTTGTGATATTGTCAATGAGTCTATTTTTAGTCATTGCTGAAAGCAATTATGGAAGCTATTCCCTATAACCAAGGACTTTGTAACCAATATATTATTATATACTGGGCATTCCTTGACATGTCCCTGTTTGGTAAGCTTTTGGGATTTACAGGACTATTTTTTACCTTGGCTTTAAAGGCCTATAGACATGCCATTTTAAAAGATCTCCATAGTGCATACTTCATTATAAAACACCAAAAGTCTGTCGCTTCACTACAGCCCTAGAGAGGGAGAGACAGAGTAAGCTAAGAGAGACTGGTTAGAACTGGCGAGCATACTGTCTCGAGATTTACAGTTTGCAATTCTCCATGGGCCAGAATACTGCTAGTACCAAATGATTTAATTCATCATAAAAAAACAGAGGGTCTAATATGTTCTACAGATTTTCAAAAAGAATTAAAAAAAATAGATTACCACAAGCACGGGGCTAGGTCTTGGCTTTTATGAGCACTGGAGTAAATTATCTAGCTATTCATTTAAATAGGAAGACAAATTCCACTGCCCAATAAATCTTCCTTGCTGGACCTAAATCCTCATCCATTTTGAAAACTGAGAACAGTGACTTAATGGGTTCATTCTATGGATAAAAATGATTTGGTTTTTGTTTTTTAGTTAAAAATAAGAAGGATTTGACACTATTTAAGAAGATTGCAACTCTTTTGTGTTCAGAATCATTTCCAGAGTGTTCATATCTTCTGATGGAGGATGGGATGCTCTTTATAAATATCAAATTAGATCATAGCTTTGTTTAACCATTGCTCCCACTGGAGAATCTAGCAGTATTCTTCCTCCTTCCCTCCCTTCTGTCATGAAATAGACTGGATTTTGTAAATCCTTAGGATCATGGGATCATCATTCGAGAGAGAGAAGAACCCCATATTCATCTAGCTCAATTCCTTCATTTTACTATTGAAGAAATTGAATCCCAAGGCCAGAAGGGGCTTACCCTTTGTCACAGGTAGTAAGTATTTCAAAAGGCATGAGTAAAAAATGACTAACAAAGAAATAGCTAGGAAAAACTTTATCTCATAACTTTTAAACCACCAAAAAACAGAAAATGCCTTTTAGTAGAATGTGGTTTTAAATAAAGCCCTTTGTATTGATTGCCAATAATCAAAGGCAATATGGCATAGAGGACATGGTGCTGAATTTGGAGTCAGGAAGAACCAAGTTCAAATTCTCTTACCTGACATTGGTTAGCTGTGTGACAAGAGGTAAGTCTGTTTAGTGTCTCTGAGTCTTGGCCATCTTTCTAAGGATTATTTAGTAAGATATAAAGGGGAAGGGAGAGTTATTAGAGCAAGCAAGTCACAGGCTCTTGACATATGCAAGACATCATATTAGATATTAGGAATTGAGAGTTGAAAAAAAAAAGCATTTTGCCTTTTGCTTTAAGGAGTATGCAATGAGGTAAAGGGGAAAGACATATATATAACTTTAATACAATTATTCCTTCCATATCTGGAAAGTTCATATAAAATGTTTTGGCCTTCCCTTATATCAGAGAAGAAATCTGAATTATTATGGTATTTAAAATAAAATATATTGATATTATATGATGTTATACATAATTTTATGCATTTCTGAGTTTCCACACTTTTTCTGTGTCCTCTACTGACCTTCATGTGTTTGTCTAACATTACCCCCAAAACATTACCATTTAATTTTTTATTCTGACCCATGATACATTGAAACTGTTAATGTGGAATGTGGAAGGGTTAATTAATTGCACAGGAATAAAGAAACATAAAAATGAGATTCAGGAGTGGGGGAAGAGCACATTTCTGAGTAGAGGAATTAGAGAAGGCTTCATGGAAGAGGCAGCATCTAGAATGATAGCAAGGTGATACAGACTAGGCCTGGACTCAGGAAAACTCAGACACTATTACTAGGTGTAAGAGTCTGGGCCAGTCACTTAACCTTGTTGGCCTCAGTTTCCTCATCTGCAAAATGAAATGGAGAAGGAAATGGCAAAAGCACTCCAGTGTCTCCACCAAGAAAACCTCAAATAGGATTATTCTAAGTGTTAGCTACAACCAAAACTGCTCAACAATAAAAATATATCTAAAGTTAAATTTGCTGGAGCAAGTTAAGAACACAAACACAAATAAGTTTGAGACTTTGCTTTCATTATTTCTTTTTATTTTAAAGTTTGAAAGCTGTCTCTCCACTTTGTAGGTTAACTTTGGGGAGTTAGGGCAGAATTGTATCCTTTTCAACTCTTTTGTTTACTGACTCTGCTGACTTACTTTATTTGCAAGCCCATACTCAAGCAGAGAGTGATAGGAGGGAAAGGTTTTGGGGGAAGTGAGGAGGCTGCTTCTTGACTGACTCCTCAGATTTCCCATTGGTGATGTGGAAGTGACTGGATTTTTGAAGATCACTGCCCACGCCTCTCCATCACAACACAATCTCTTGAAGCCACAAAATTGAAAAGCCTTCAAGCACAGGATAAAGAACTAATTCTAGTCCTACTGACCTCAGGGTGATAAATATTTTGTTCACTGTTGCACTTCTCAAAGACAAAGCTGAAGGAATGCTGATATCTATCAGTGAAGGGATAACCCACATTTGCTAAATTGTAGTCCCTGAAGTATTGAGATGCTACAATTTAGTCACTGGTAATGCTCCCTTCACTCTTGCTTCCCAGGTAGATTCCATGAATAGGGAAGTTAGTTTCAACTGAAATAATCTCTGTCCTAACTTTTTCCTTCTCAGATTAAGAAACCATGATGCAGCCAGGAGAGAAAAAAGGGAGAAAAAAGAACAGAGAGAAAAGGGGAGGAAAAGAAAAGGGCTTGGTATTTTTTCTATATCTTTCCTTTCAAACTAAGTCTTCATATTTCCAATTTATTTTTCACCCTGAAGTGCAAACTCCCAGAGCAACAGATACATGCATTATACACGTGAGCATACAAAAAGTGCATTCAGAGGCCAAAGAGCCATGATTTAGCATGCTAATTATTGGTGTTGAGCTTACATACTAAGATCACGTAGCACATCTCCTCGTAGGATAATAATGACAGGTTTCAGCCAATCTTTCTGTTTTCTAGTTTGTCTGAGAGGAACCGCCTACCCAGACACCAGTTCCAAAAGTCTGACTGCTTCCTGATGGAGAAGTGAGTTGGGTAAGACTTTACTTCAAGAACATTAATTTTCAATGAAAAGCAATCTCCTTTCTTTTCCCCCAGTTTAACCTTAAAACATTATAATTTCAGGTCATATGTAAGTTTCATTATAAGTCTTATATAATGCATTAAAGTTTCAAATGTTCTATATATTCTGTTCTCAATTATCTGTGCTGCTGAAGAGAAAAAGCATATGATAACACCAAACAACAGCCAGGCCATTTACATTTGTCTTTGGACAGAAACCAGGGATTTAAATTTAGCCAGGGATATCAATCATATATAATATTTTGTTGTATTGCTTCAGTTGGGCTTTTCTTGGCAGAGTTACTAGAGCTCTTTCCCTTTTCCTTCTCCATCTTATTTTACAGACGAGGAAACTGAGGCAAGTAGGGTAAATTAACTTGCTCAGGATCACACAGTAAGTACTTGAGGAAGATGAGTCTTCCTTACTTCAGACCTAGAGCTTCCTTTCAATCTGTCCTCCAATCCTGCTTTAATTGAAAGTTTAGAATCCAGGGCTTGACTGGACAGGAGGAAGAAGAGGTCTTAGAGGTTTCAAAATTTTACCTTTGGAAGAGATCTTCAATGTAGCCCAACTCTCTAATTTTAACAGATGTGGCCCAGGGAATTGCAGTCATTTGCCGAAGGGCACACAGTTCATTGGAAACAAAGCTGGGCCTAGAATCCAAGTCTCCAACTCCCAGCCAAAGGCTCTTTTCATTACAACTCAAATACAGCCTGGGTTGTTATAGATAGTCCATTAATGTAGAAAATATCTGAATAGGTGATAAAGAATAAATTGTTCTTAGATCCAAAAAACGAGGTGGGCGGGCTATTTTTAACAATACATTTATTAATAATACCTTTCTTTTGATTTAGGGAAGAGGAAAAATTAGGTATTTTCTTTTACTACAGTAGGCACTGGGGTGACCATTTCATTTTAGCATCAAAAGTCGATTTTCTGCGCTGAAATTTAGTTTCAATATATGACCTAAAGTACCATACATACTTAATCTTCCTTATTGCATTTCATGACATGGTCTAGACTGATCAAATACATAAAATTTTGTAAGAAAAATATAATCTTTTGAGATATTTAAATTGGATTTTTTGCAACTGAACACAGAGTAGTAATTAGTGAAAATGCTTCACTCATTATATCAGAACCAATGATGAAGATTTCACCTGGGCTTATGCCTTTCTGATCTGAGTATCTGGATAACAGCTTCAGTTTTTAAAGTGAATGCAAGGGCACAGACCAGACAGAGTTCTAGTTCACAGTCAGGGCTGAAGGGATTAACAATCAGTTTGAAATATTGAAAGTGATTCCTCATTTTCATTGCCAATGGAGACAAACCTACATTACCCAAGAATGCTGTTGGGCAATACGGTTGGCCAGTGTGGATTTTGTATCCTCAAACAGACTTAATTTATGTCAGTGAATCCAAGCTGATGTTCAGTCAATTAAGTTTTTTTTCCCCCTCAAACTGCTGCCGCCTGGCCAATATTAAGGATAAGTGCCTGTTGGAACAATTTGTAAATGGGTTTTGTGGAAAGCCATAAATCCAGAGTTTGGTGAGTGCCATTTTTAAAGGTACCTTGTGAATTGATTGAAAACCAGTACAGGAAACTGGAAAGAGGTAATTCTGAGAATTACTCACGATTGTTCAGCTCACTGAGTGGTAAACTGTGCCAAGAAGTTTGCAAGGTAAGGAGGTGTTAATGAAAGAAGGATTGTGCTAGATAGAAACAGATAGGAGAGGGCTGAAAAAAAATTGAACCAAGCGATAAAATAAGATCATTTCTCCTTGATATCTAATATATTTTTTGATGGAAAGGTGTATACTTTTTTTTTTAAATCAATGAATGCACAAGCATTTACTAAACATCTACATTGTGCCAGACATTATGCTAGGAATTGGGGATATCAAATTAAGGAATAAAGAAATCACTATTTCCAAGGAATTTATATTGTAATGGAGAGATAAATATATACACACAAATACACACATGACATGTGACATGCTTATGCATATATATGTACATATACACATGTCAACATAAATAGAAATGAGTTCAAATACAAGTAGTTTGGGTGGAGATCATTAATAGTTGAAAGGTCAAGAAAGGCTTCATGGAGATTTTGCCTTAGCTGTCTTTTTGTTTATTTCCTGCTTTCATTTTTTCTGAAATTTAAAATTTTTAACTTTGTATACCAAATTAACATAGATTTTAATCCCTACCAATAACCAGTATCACAGGAGTACTAACTTGACACTAAAATTGTTGATCCCTCTTCTTTCTTTTGTTCTTAGCTCTCCATATTTCCAAAGCTACTGTTTCATTTTTCACCTTGTTGTTCTGTTCCCACTCAGCTCTGCTTCTTGAATTTCACATTTTTTTCATTTCTTTCTAATAAACCTAAAGAAAAAATGACACTTTGACAATGTTTTCCTGGGCTAGATGGTGTTTTATCTGAGTTGATCCTCAAAAAACATGTGAGATAAGCAGTGGAAGTATTTTTATTCCTATTTTATCAGAAGAAAACATGGCTTGGGGATGAAAAATGGCTTACCAGAAGTCACACAGCTAATAAATGACAGAACCAGGACTTGAAACCAGGTTCTTTTGGAAACAAGTCCAAAGCTTTTTTCACTCTTCTTCCCTAAAGTGATACTAAACCAAAATTACTGTTCTTCTTCACAAAGCAAACACCATTAGTATTAATTTTTAAAAAAATTTTTTTCTAACTTTCTCAAGTACATTTGCTTCTCCTTTACTTAATAAAATTAGGCAGCAAGTTGTTTCATATTAAAGAATTTTCCAGATGATTAAAACATCATTTTAATCACCAAATTTTATTTGTTTTGACCATGTTTGACAGATCTTTCTAGAAACTTCTCTACCTATTACCTACCTACTCAGATAGAGAACAAAAAATAACCTAATTTTTTTTCTTGATGAGCCATGGTCATATTCTGGGCCAGAAATTAATAAATTCTTCAGGAGGAACTGAAATTCTATGGTCATTTGCCAATTTGCTGACTGGCCTCAGCTGAACTTTATCAGTTCTTATGTTAGCATTTTATAGTTTTACTGTATCATCTTCCCTTGATATTGCACTTTGCAATTGTGTCTGAGGGCCTTTAACAGCCTCTCTTCCCAACTGCTTCTAATTTGCTATTTCTAATCTTCTGTGGCCTGCAAAATGAGATATCCTAGCTATAGAAGTGCAGGGGGAAGGAATAAGTTTGAAGGGCTGAGTATGAATCCTGTTTCTAATATTTCCTACCTGTGTAAGACTAAAGATGAGCCTGACAACCCCACTGAGCACTGGCTTTTATCTCTGTATAATTATGATGATGATACTATATAGTATTGTTGTAAAAAGAGCACTGAAGCCAAAATTAGAAAGAAAGCAGAAAAGTGGGAAAAATTTTTACATCTAACGGATCTGAAAAAAGACCTCATTTCTAAAATATGTAGAGAACTGACTCAAATTTATAAGAATACAAATCATTCTGCAATTGATAAATGGTCAAAGAACATGAACAGACAATTTTCAGATGAAGAAATTAAAGCCATTTCTAGTCATATGAAAAAATGCTCTAGATCACTATTGATCAGAGAAATGCAAGTTAAGATAATTCTGAGGTACCACCTCTCAGATTGGCTAAGATGATAAGAAAAGACATGATAAATGTTGGAGGGGATGTGGGAAAACTGGGACACTAATGCATTGCTGTGGAACTGTGAATGAATCCAACCATTCTGGAGAGCAATTTGGAACTATACTCAAAAAGTTATCAAACTGTGCATATCCTTTGATCCAGCAATGTTTCTACTGGACTTATACCCCAAAGAGATACTAAAGGAGGGAAAGGGAGCCACATGTGCAAAAATGTTTGTGGCAGCCCTTTTTGAAGTGGCCAGAAACTGGAAACTGAATGGATGCCCATCAATGAAGAATGGCTGAATAAATTATGGTATATGAATGTTATGGAATAGCATTGTTCTGTAAGAAACGATCAGCAGGATGATTTCAAAGAGGCCTGGAGAGACTTACACGAACTGATGCTGAGTGAAATGAGCAGAACCAGATTATTATACACAGCAACAACAAGACTATGTGATGATCAATGATGATGGACTTGATGGACAATGAGATGATTCAGGCCAATTCCAATAGACTTGTGATAGAGAGAGCACCTGCATCCAGAGAGAAGACTGTAGGGACTGAATGTGGATCACAACATTGTATTTTCACTTTTGTTGTTATTGTTTTTGCTTGTTTGGTTTTTTCTCTAAATTTTTTTTGCCTTTTTGATCCGATGTTTCTTGTGCAGCACAATAAACGTGGAAATATGTTTAAAAGAATTGCACATGTTTAACCTATATTGGATTACTTGCTATCTAGGAGAAGAGGGAGGAAGAGAAGGAGTAAGAAAAATATGGAACACAAGGTTTTGCAAATTGATGTTGAAAACTATCTTTGTATGTTTTTTGAAAAATAAAAAGTTATTATAAAAAGAAAAGAGAACACCAAATAGACCTTGAAACTCTCTATAAACATCAGCTTAAAAAATCAGAATTGTACTTAAAGTATGAGTAATTGTATCTGGTTCCTAATAAATGTTTATTGATAATAATACAGTTCCTGTGGTTTCAATAGTTATCTTTATCCAGATAACTGTCACATCTCTTAGTCCAACCCTAAATCCTGCTGGTGTCCAATCTCATATCTACAATTGTCTATGGCACATCTTAAATTGGATAGTTTGAAGACATCTTAAACTCAACATATTTAAAATGGAACTCATATTCTCCCCCCCGCCCCCAATTCCTCATCTTCCTAACTCCCCCAATACTGGCTTCATTCTCCTTTTATAGCAGGATTGCAACCTAGCTATAACCTCAACTTTTCACTTTCTTTCATCCCTTCTTTCCTATATCCAATCAATTGCCAAGTCCAGCTAACATTTCTACCTTTATAACATCTCCCTTATATTTCTCCTTCTTTCCTATGGTATAGGGCCTTATCATCTTCCTGTACTATTTACAATACTTTGCTGGTTGATCTCCCTGTTTTAAGTCCCTGCCCATCCCACTTCATTCTCTAATCCCATAACAATTCATTTTAAAATGCAAATTGGGTCATGTCTTTGTCCCTCAACCTCTCCCCCCCTCTTCCATCCCACCACAAACACACACTCTAGTCCTATTCTATTAACTATAGTACCTCCCTATTGCTTCCAAGATCAAATATAAAATCCTACTTGGCTTTTAAAGATCTTCATAAGCTGGCTCCTTATCTTTCTTGTTTTCTTAAAATTTATATTCCAACTTCTTATTATAAATTTGATATATTTAAAAATGGAAAGACTTGCATGAAATGATGAAAAGTGAAATGAGCAGAACCAAGAAAATATTTTTTATATTAACAGCAATATTGTTTTAAAAATGATTTTGAGCAGATTTTGACTACTATAAATACCCAAATTAATTATAAAGGACAGATGAGGAAAGACACTCTCTACATCCAGAGAAAGAACTGATAAACAGAAGTATATATAGTATATATACACCTATATGTACATGTTTGTTTATGTGTGTGTATGTATGTATATTTGTGTCTGATGGTGGCCATCTTTAAGGCAGGGCAGAAAAGGAAAAAAAAAGAAATTTACTCTATAACTTTATTTAAAAGGAATAACAAATTATACATAACATTTGCAGTTTCATGTGCAATAATTTTTTATCATACCATGTTATGAAAATGTTTGTTTTATTTCATAAATTAAAAAAAATAAAAATTTGAAAATGTGGTCTAAACTCTTATTTATACCTTTGCCTTTCCCATTCAATTTCCCATGATACCCTTTCCAAATGAATCTTTCCTTGTAACAAAGAAAAGTTGAAGCAAAATCCACCCGATATAATGAGCTCATCTGCAAGAAAAGGCAGTTTTTACCATGCTAGAAAACATTTCCAACATGGTGCCTGCAAAAGGCTACACCTACTTTCTGAAAATTAGTCCATCTAAAGTACAGCAAAGAATAGTATCATCCAGAGGCCAACTTCTAAATGATAGATTCTTTGGTCATACTAATACATGAAGCAAATACACAAACATACAAAATGGTCCTTAGCTATTTTCACTACTTCATGTACAGTAATATCTAGACACATCTAGAACAGGGCTTCTTAAACTTTTCCCACTCACTACCCCTTTTCACAAGAGAAATTTTTGCATGATTTTGGGTATATAGATATATAACCTAAGTATACAAATTACATATTTACTGATAATAAATCACAAAGAAATTTATTTTAAAACAATTCATTGATTATATATATAATTTTTACCATTTACTAAAGATAAAAGCAAATTTGCATATTAATGAAATGTATGTGCTTATTTATTTTTAAATAAAGAATTAAATATTGGTAGAATATTTGATACCTTTTACTGTAGCCAATTTTTTTTGCAAGCCCTACATTCAATTACATGACCCTAAATGTGGTCAAGACTCACAGTTTAAGAAGTTTTGATCCAGACCGATATATATATATATAGTTAGTAGAAAAAACATATACTACTAGTATATGTGTGTATATACACATACTATATACAAAGATTGTTTATGTCTAGGATATATATCAAATATATACATATATATGTCAACATCCTAGGATAAATGTATACATACACCTATGTACAAACATATTTACATCTGAGTGTATATTTATATGAACATATGTATACAGGTATGTATATCTACTGGATTATTAGTCCTTGTTGCTATTAAGGCTTAAAATGGGACTAGTACTTTTTGGATGCTCTGAAATATGTCTTTTTATCTACTCCATGATATATGAAATTCAACAATTCGAGATTAATTCCTTGTGTTTCTGAATTTAAAATTATTATCAATGAATTAATCAAAATCTTTCTCTGAAAGTAGATTTTTATGGTGGTATGGGTATAGAGGGAAAGTAAGGAAGAGGACAAGCCCAAGGATAATGAATATTATGAAAGGGTGTCAGAAGGAGGAACAAAAAGCACATAAGACAAACTGTTTATTTCACAATTTTGCTTAGGGCAAGCTTTGGCCATTGTTTGGCTTCAGTGACACATCAAAAGCCTATGGTGCTATGCAGTGCAAGTTAAAAATCTAAGAAGTGAATCTAATTGGCCCTAGCAAAGAGATTTTTAAGGGAAAAGTCAACTGTTTTTGTAAGAGGGATCCAGTCCAAGGAAGTTTTTGATGTTTAAAGTCAAAGTTCCTTCTTTTTAATCCAATTCTATTGAATATTTTGAATACTGGTCCAGGAGCTTTAAACTCTTATACAAAATGTGACTCTTTTAGTCAATCAAATTCCCCTCTACCTCCCCCTTCCGTCCCTCCTTTCTCCCTTTCTCTCCCTCCCTCCCTTCATTGCACCCCCTTTCCTGCCCCCTCTCTTCCCCTCCCTTCTCCTCTCCTTTCTCTCTCTCTCTCTCCCTCCCTCCCTCCTTTCCTCCCTTCTCTCTCACCTTCCCTTCCTCCCTCTCTTCCTTCTTTCCTCCCTCTCTCCTTCCAATAAATGTTCTGAGAGGACAATAATTATAATAATAATATATGTTTTTTTAAAAACCCACTTGGTTTGGAGTTATTATATTTTCAGTCTTTCAAGTCAACTAGCAAGGACAAATCCAGTTCATTAGAGCAGTCTCCAAGTGGCTGAGTCAGCGCTAACACATTCCTAAAAGGAAGCAATTCACAGAGAGCTGGTCTGTACCTATCTGTTTCAGAGGAGGGGAAAGAACAGCATAAAGAGGATGTCTGCAATCCTTGTATTTGGACCAAAATGTTCATTAGCCTGGGGACAATGCAGCTAACTTTGCCCTGTGCAGGATCAAGTATTAACAATTCAGCCAAGCTTCGGTTAAGCTGTCCTGAAAGCACCAGGGATAGATTTCCAGGGGCTGATACGCAGGTTGTCGAAAGTCTGTTTATCTTTTCTTGAAAGGTGGCTATAAATTTCAGTGCCTGCTGAACATACCTGGGCGTAACTCAGTGAGAGGGCAATAAACCCTTGTCCAGCCACTCACAGTCTATGGCTCAAGCACTTTTCAGCAAACCAAAGACTACTTGCCCTGCAAGCTCAGTAAATATCTATACTTTTTAGGCCACCTTTAGAAACTCAGCTTCTAAACACATAGAGTTCAAATCAGTTAAAAAAAGAAATCTATCCCAAGGAAGGTAGAAAATGGAATTCTTGGTCTCACGAACAAAAGTGTTCTGTGAAAGAGAATCTTGGCCAGTTGTAAATAATGGGGGAAGAGATTTGTATTCCAGGGGTTGGAGAGGTTGAAAGTTAGAGCATTAATTAGAAAGATAGCATTCTTAGGGAAACTCTCCCTTTGGCCAGGTTAGAAACTGATGGCATTTTAAAGAGAGGAGATTAGAGAAAATTCCCATTCGTTTATCCACAAATGGCCACAATTGGAAGAGTTTCTTGAAGATATAGTCCATCAGCCAAGAGGGGAGAAAGGAGGAAGGTCATACACAGCTATATCATACCTTACTCACTCCTGAGACCTTTTTAAAAGTAACTCCTGATGTCTAAGACATGGAGGTATGCATATCTTGGCGAATTTTCTCTTTTTGATGAAGAAATACAAGTTTGGGGGGAAAGGAATCATTTAATTATTATTTTTTTAATTGTTTGCAAATTACACAGCCAATGTCACAATTGGGCTCTCGTTTAATTTCTGACATTGTGGGATTTGCCAGAAAATGGTTTTGAGGAAAGCTGCTCTCTCTGGAGAAAGTGCTTATGTGTAAATCATGTGATGTAGCAGTTGCTATGGAGATTATCAGTCTTTAGTGAATTGTCCACAAGTTGAACTTGCATGTGACAAGTCAAATTTGTCAGTTTTGGGGTGGAAAGTATAAGGGTTAGATTTTGTTGTTAGTGTTGGTCTTTTTTTTCCCCTCCTTTTTACCCCCTTGACTAGATTTTCTTTGGCCCTTGGAGAAACAAGCCTCTCTTCAACTGGCAATGCCATCTTTTATTAGTGTGCAGTCCAGAACTACAACAGATTGAATCAAAAAGCTGGAAAGGGCTGTTTTGTTCTTTCAGTGGGTAGCATCCCTGAGGAATCAAACTTCGATGGCACAATCCAGTGGTCCCCTCCATGACCATTTCAGGAGAAAAATATGTCTAGGAAGCCAATACCAATTCTCTTTTGAAAGATGTTACGACACTGAGCCACTGTTTCTAGACTCTACTGGTTTGGTAATTGGAATGAAAGGATTCACGGCTGGGTTTTTTATTCAACAAGTGTATTTAATTTCCTTCACTGGCATGAAAAAAAGAAACCCTGAATATATATATGTGTGTGTGTGTGTGTGTGTGTGTGAGAGAGAGAGAGAGAGAGAGTGAGTGAGTGTGTGTATGTGTGTGTGTGTGAGAGAGACAGACAGAGAGGGGGAGGGAAGGGAGAGAGAGGGCGCACACGTGTGTGTAACAATCCACTTGTGTATGCTCTTTCTCTCTGGCAGGTAATTATTTTTCATGGCCTTGCTTTATCTGATTGACTACTGATGTCATTCTTGAAACAAGCATTTAATAAAAGCTACCACATCAAGCACCCTAACTGCAGGCAGACAAGATAGAGCCAGTCAAGGAAAGAAGACAACATACTGTGCTGTCTGCCCTAATAAATACAATCAGCTTCCTTCTAATGGGGGGGAGGGGTGTTAGGAGGGAGGAAGGAGGAGAGAAAAAAAAAGAAAGTGGGGAAAAAAGCACTACTTGAGCTTGAGAGATGAGCATTCACTCTGTTCTAAATGCCCTTATTTGACCTCATTACTCCCCCCCACACACACTTTTTTTTTTTTGTTAACCATGAAGTAAAGACTGAATTCAGGGGTTCCATTTACTCACTAGAAAATGAAGTTATATTTACCTCGGAAGAAGCAGTGGTATTATTCTTCCCACCTTTGTGTGATATTCAAATGTGATTGACATGTCTTTTATGCCTTTATCTAAACGGGGGAGGGGGGAAAGCCCTGGCTTTGGCATTGGTCCTTCACATCCCAATAGAATGTAATCCCTTTGAGTACAAGTACTAGAGAAGATCACACCTCAAGAACCATTTTCTATATGAAAACTGCTGACTTCCCCACCAGCTAGTGCCTTCCTTCCTTAATTATTTTGTATTTACTTACACTGAGTTTGTTCTCTTTATATTTATCCTGCCCACAACTATATTTAGCTAGCTACTAAGTTGGCTGGCTACTTATACTTCCTAGGTAAAATGGAAGAATTAGAATTGTTTCATCCTTTGTGTTTATATACCCAAATAGGAGCATGATGCTGGCCACATAGAAAACCTTCAATAATTGTCTGTTGATTATCTGATTGGTTAGCTACTATGGTTCTTCTCAGCTCTGAATTCTATAAATTTATGGATATCTAAAATCTGGGGAAAAAGATGGAGAGAGAGAGAGAGGGAAAAGAAAGAAACACACACACACACACACACACACACACACACACACAGAAAGAGAGGGAGGAAGAGAGAGACAGAGAAAGAGACAGAGAGCTAGACACACAGAGACACAATATAAACTGACAGAGACAGAGAGAAGGGGGCTCTATTTTTGAAAATACATATTTCAATAATTCAAGTTTCTAGAATATCATTAGTCAATCAGTCAACAGATATTTATTTGTTAAGCACTTCCTATATGCCAAGTAGATTGATATGGACACTCCTTATACTGATACAGATGATAATCTCTCTTAAATTTAGTAGATAGTCTTTGAGAGTTCTTGTAGCCAAAAGTCCATCCTCCTTTGGCTACTCTGGAGATAAACCTCTCTGAACTTAGCTAAGTCTCTGTATCAGTCATGTAGTTTGTCAATGGGCTTATACAAGTGCTTTCCCAGCTTGGTAAGGTCTACTAAAATTTGTAATTGTAGGCATAGTCTCTGAATACTTAGGGTCACCCCCAGGCCAGAATAAGGCATCAGAGGAGAACTAGGGTGGAGATGTTTATTTGTAAAATGTCAAAAATACCCACAAGGATTAATAATGAGAGGAAAAGAGAAATCTGGGTCCCTTTGAATCTTTGAGCCTATATTTTTCAATTGTGGTCAGGCTGTTTTGGTGGGTTCCCACTTTCTCTACTCTTTTCCTCCCAGGCTTTCTATGTATCTTTCCACTTGCTGCTATTTTCTACTATTGGAATTGCTACTGGTCAGTGCCAATATTATTAGGTCAGGATTTATGGATCTCTTAATCTCTAAAGTAGACTTGGACTTCTGGCTTCTTCTAATCCCAAAGACAGTATTCTTTGTTGTTGTTATTTAGTTGATTAATTATGTCTGAGAATGTGTGACCTAATTTGGAATTTTCTTATCAAAGATACTGGAGTTGCCATTTCCTTCTCCAGCTCAAAATACAGATGAGGAAACTGAGGCAAACAGGGTTAAGTGAATAATAACAACAATGGATATTTATATAGTTTTAAAGTTTACCGTATCTAATGTGAAGTAGCTGCTGCAGATATCCAGAAAAGTCCAAATGGAGCCACAAAGATTTGGAGATTCTTAACTCTGGTATACGAGATTTATACAGTACCAATTAATCTCAGAGGAAAGTAGAGTTAAAGTAGCAAAAAAGATCTCTTACAAAAGGCAAAATATTGGATTTGAACAAATCTATAGAAACCAGTATGAAGAGGTAAGGAAGGAGATCATGGACAATAACCTTTGAAAAGGCAAGTAGCTGGGAAATGGAGTGTGACATCCAAGGAACATTAAGAAGACCAATGTTGCTGGATTATAGGATACATGGAGAGAGGTAAAAAGTATAAACATTGGCAAAGTAGGATGGGATCAGGTTGTGTAATGCTTTAAAGTCAGAGGAATGTTGTATTTGGTCTTGGAGGTCATAGGAAGCCCTGAAATCTATTGAAGAAGAGTGAAAGGAACATACTTTTAGTCACAATGAGAAAGACCTATACTTTAGGAAAATCTCTTTGACAGCTAAAAAGAAATGGAGTGGAACGGCAACCAACAAGGCAGGGAAACCAACTAACACATAGAGCAATAGCCCAGAAATGAGGTAATGAGAATTGAATCACTTCCCCAAGATCATCTACCTGGTAAGTGGCAGAGTCAATATTTGAACCTAGGTCCTTGATTCCTACACTCCCCTTCCCCTCCTCCCATGGAGGTGCCTATTCTATTTCATTATTTCATAGTATCCTAGGAGAACCTGACACAAAGTTGCTTTCCCTTACTGAAAAGTAGAGAAATATCAGCTCTTATACAAGCATATTTTGCAAGGTATTGATGCCTGAATGGATCTGCTCTATACTCCTAATCAGAGACCTCTCTCCGCATTGTCAAGCTGCTGTTACAGAGTTACTGCGGCTGCCAGGGATATGTACCCATCCTACTTTTGAGAAAGGGCTTTTGGTTTCCTGATTTCGAAGTCAAAAAATGTTTACCCTTTGAAATAATGTACTACATGGTTGATAGATCAAGTTAAGTCATTGAACTTAGGAGCTGGAATGACCACCAGAGACTATCTAGAGTACTGGCCATTCCTGAACAGGAATATTTGCCAAGCATTTGTGTGTGTGTGTGTGTTTCAGTTGTGTCTGACTCTAACTCTTCATAACCCCATTTGGGGTTTTCTTGGCAGAGATGCTGGAGTGATTTGCCATTTCCTTCCCCAGCTCATTTTACAGATGAGGCAATTGAGGCAAATAAAATTCACTGACTTGCCTAAGGTGCCGTAGCTGGTAAAAAAAAAAAAAAAAAATCTGGGGCCAGATTTGAACTCAAATGGAACTTCCTGACTTTAGGTCTGGCACTCTTATCTACTGTTCCTCGCAATGTCTGCTTTATGATCTCTAGGAAGAGACAAACTACTACCCTCCTGGGTAATGTAACTAATGGTTAGGAAAATTTTGCTTACTTTGTATCTTTATAACTTTCAACCACTTTTGTCCTTGAAAGCCAAGAACAAGTCTATCCTTGCTATATGTGATAACTTTAAATACTCAGACAACTATCGCATAACCCTAAGCCTCTTAAGTTTCTCTTCCTCAACCCTTCAACTGATCATCAGGTAGAATAATCTCAGCATCCTTCATTAGTCTAGTCATCTTCCTCTAGACACGCTCCAGCTGATCAACGTTTATTGTAAACAAACTGATTGTAATAATCCAGATGTGATCTGATCAAGTTCGAGCAAGACTATTTATTATTACATCCCTAACTCTAGAAATGAAAATTTTCTTAATACAGTCTGTTATTGAATTAGCTTTTAGGATTTCTCCATCACCCTACCAATTCAAGTAAAGCTTGTCCTTCATTAAAATGCTCAATATATTCAGAAGAACACCTGTCTGGCCATGACTCTCATGATCTTGGCCTTCTAAGGAGGATTTTTATTTTGAGCCAAGTATAAAACTGATTTACTTATTAATATTCCTACATCATTTACACCTATTTAATTGCACCTTACTTAGTTTGGTGTGCTGTTTCATAGCCTGCCATTTTTTGGGGTGGGGTGAATATTGATTCTTTCATTCAATGTGTTATTCTAATTGTATGAGTTCTATTTCCTTCTATTTCCTCATGTATAAAATGGGGATAATAATAGCACCTACTTTCCAGAATTCTTGTGAGGATCAGACAAGATCATAATTACAAAGCACTTAGTACAGAACATGATACATAGTTAAGTGCTATAGAAATATTATTATTATTGTTCCCATCTTTGTGGGATGTTCAAATGTGATTGACATGTCTTCCATGACTTTATCCAATTCACTGTTTAAAATAAATAACACAAGATAACAAATGAATAACATAAGAGTAAGCGAAGTTTCCTAGGGCACTCCATGGGCAAACTCCCTCCAAGGTTACACTGAACATTAATATCTAATATTTGAATTTGACTATTCAACCAGTTTAAAATATACACACTGTCATATAGGCCCTTCAACCCCCCACTAGAATATCATGAGAAATTGTCCTAAATAATTTGCTAAAATCTACGTAAATTATATCTCTAGCATTTCATTCACCTAGCAAGCCTTAGAAGAAAAGAAATGAAGTTACTCGACTATGACCTGCTCTTGATAATGTTACCATGCTGGCTTTTATCATCATTACTTCTTTTTCTAAATTTCTGTTAGAGAATTCTTAAATAATAAGAGCTAGGATCAAAATTCAAGTTTATGGAGCTGTAGTTTTTGAATAAAGAGAGACTTCATTCTCTTCCCAGCTACCCAACACTTTTTTTTTTTTCAAATTCAGATGAACATTTACCATTTCTAATCCTAGGTACCTCTCCTGTTAAAAATGAATTCAAAGATGGATGGGAATTTAGCAGTCAGATTCTAAAACCTGCACTTTTTACAAAAGC